>NC_089865.1:7825384-8148241 GCF_036373705.1 Amia ocellicauda | reverse complement strand
AGACAATCTGTATGTCAAGTGCTCTTATTTTTAAGTTTATATTTTTATGAACCTCTAACTTGAAACATGCAAATGACACAACAAAACGTAGAGTCTCATATCCTAGGAATATACATTTTCTTTTTCTAATATCTCATGGTTATAAAACATGTGAATCACTAGAATTGAATATCTTGTTTGAAAAAGTCCCACAATTTTGTTTACCCACAAAGAATTCACATGGATGCTTTGAAATATGTGTTGTGTTATTGCCTAGGACTGTTGTCGTGGATGGTGTTCATCACTACATTGGGTGACTTAATGGATAACCATTAAAGCAAAAGAAAATTACAAGACCAATCAATGCACAGGCATTCATTTAATGACACTTTTTTCAGCACAGTACAACAACTTGGCCACCACTTAACTAGGCTATGCATTGTGCTTGTATTGTATACACTTTTAAACACAGTGCTGAACATAGAATGTAGTTCTAATTTGTATGATGGAGACATTATAGACTGATTGTCCCTGATAGTCTTCCAATTGACTTTTTTTCTTTCTGTGATTTAACATTTTATCAACATGCTGCCCATACCACCCAGGTGGAAATGGTTGTTTGTCATTTATAAACCAATGAGAGACCATGCACGGCACTCTGTCATTTTGGCAAGATATTGACCGTATTAATTACTTTAATTATGTTCACCAGAGTCTTTACTATTAGATAATTCTGAAGTAGTGGGAGTATATTCTTGGTTTCATCTATTCCACAAAAAAATCTATTTTATTTGATCTTTTTACTATTATTGTTCTGTCTCCTTAAGGATAAAGATTATTCGGTGGAATTATGTTTTAGTTACATTAAATACAATTTGTTCCTTCTTCAATAATAATGGAAAAAGGAAACAAAAAGATTGTATGACTTTAAAACAGACTTCCTAATCATTAATAATATATGGTAGAAACAGAACAAACCAAAATTTAGTTATTTACAAATGCATACAACATAATAATTTTAACGAGAGGGTGTTTTCACAGATTAAATTATTAACATATTGTTTTATCAAAATAATGTAACCTTTTAATAGCTGTTGTCACATTTCATTCTTCTTTTAATTAAATATGTATCTTTTCATCTGCTCAGTTTAGCAGTCCCTGTGATTATATAAACAGTTAATTTATAGAATCTCTTTGAAGAAAAATAAGTAGGGCCTAAGAAAATTTGTGATCATGGTAAAGCATGGGATTTATAGAAATGGTACCCTATTATATACAGTATTGAGAACCCAGATATACAATTATTTTAGAACCATGCTTCCTGTATTAATGTATGGATTTAAACTACACAAACACTGCAGACAGTTGAAAGAAGCATGGCATTATACACTCACCTAAATGATTATTAGGAACACCTGTTCAATTTCTCATTAATGCAATTATCTAACCAACCAATCACATGGCAGTTGCTTCAATGCATTTAGGGGTGTGGTCCTGATCAAGACAATCTCCTGAACTCCAAACTGAATGTCTGAATGGGAAAGAAAGGTGATTTAAGCAATTTTGAGCGTGGCATGGTTGTTGGTGCCAGACGGGCCGGTCTGAGTATTTCACAATCTGCTCAGTTACTGGGATTTTCACGCACAACCATTTCTAGGGTTTACAAAGAATGGTGTGAAAAGGGAAAAACATCCAGTATGCGGCAATCCTGTGGGCGAAAATGCCTTGTTGATGCTAGAGGTCAGAGGAGAATGGGCCGACTGATTCAAGCTGATAGAAGAGCAACTTTGACTGAAATAACCACTCGTTACAACCGAGGTATGCAGCAAAGCATTTGTGAAGCCACAACACGTACAACCTTGAGGCGGATGGGCTACAACAGCAGAAGACCCCACCGGGTACCACTCATCTCCACTACAAATAGGAAAAAGAGGCTACAATTTGCACAAGCTCACCAAAATTGGACAGTTGAAGACTGGAAAAATGTTGCCTGGTCTGATGAGTCTCGATTTCTGTTGAGACATTCAGATGGTAGAGTCAGAATTTGGCGTAAATAGAATGAGAACATGGATCCATCATGCCTTGTTACCACTGTGCAGGCTGGTGGTGGTGGTGTAATGGTGTGGGGGATGTTTTCTTGGCACACTTTAGGCCCCTTAGTGCCAATTGGGCATCGTTTAAATGCCACGGCCTACCTGAGCATTGTTTCTGACCATGTCCATCCCTTTATGACCACCATGTACCCATCCTCTGATGGCTACTTCCAGCAGGATAATGCACCATGTCACAAAGGTCCAATCATTTCAAATTGGTTTCTTGAACATGACAATGAGTTCACTGTACTAAACTGGCCCCCACAGTCACCAGATCTCAACCCAATAGAGCATCTTTGGGATGTGGTGGAACGGGAGCTTTGTGCCCTGGATGTGCATCCCACAAATCTCCATCAACTGCAAGATGCTATCCTATCAATATGGGCCAACATTTCTAAAGAATGCTTTCAGCACCTTGTTGAATCAATGCCACGTAGAATTAAGGCAGTTCTGAAGGCAAAAGGGGGTCAAACACAGTATTAGTATGGTGTTCCTAATAATCCTTTAGGTGAGTGTATCTTGTGAAAATACTGGAGCAAAATAATAAGTTAATCTCACTTAAATGTTAAACAGGGAAATACACCCCACTAACTAATAAAAGCTTTTCAAATGCAAATGTCAAGTAGTTTGTGAAAGCACCTGACACCTGGAAGTCACGCAGTTAGACTCCATCATTTGTAGTAAAAGTAATTTTTTATATTTTCCTCAAGAGAATGTTGCAGAAAATCAAAATACTTTTGTTCCAGTCATCCCTACAGCTGGATGCAATACTCCACATGATATGGATTGTACTGTGTTTATAAAGTACCACGCAAATTATGTTTACTATTTGCTTAAAATAAACAGTACAATTGTATTTAAATTATAAAGTACTATAAAGAGTGAAGGTAGTGAAACTGCAGTAGGTGTTTAATATAACTTTAGTCCTATGCCATTCTTCTAGTCTTGTCTCAGGAAATCCCACAATTTCCACCAACTTATGTCTGTTGGGCGCACGTGGAAATACGGCCCTTAATTGTAGTTGGTGTTTGAAAATCTATGAGGGAGACAGGACAGGACACATTTGAAAAGACTGGTAAGATCCACCGACAAATGGGTTTTGCTCATGCAAATATCTCTTCACACGCAAACACGCATGTGTTGCACTTGGCTGCTATGCTATGAAAACAAATAGAGCTGTACTCACAGTTCATTTACATATCAATATGCAAGCTCTTTGTAAGACATTTGCCAAAAAGTGTCCATTACCAAGAAAATGAAAGACTACACATTACACAAGAGAATATTTTCTCCTGTAAATGTCCAATACATATAGAAATGGATCTGTTTAAGTTGTGTTAAATGTTGTGTAAGGAGTGACAACTCTGAGACAGCTCCAGTAAAACATGTAACGATTTTATCTCAAGAGCCGAAGTCCTCGCGCCGTACACAGTAATCAATGACGTATCATAATAGTACTGTACATCCGACATAACTACGTAATACCCACACTGTAACTCAGTGTGCAGACATAACAGGATCATTGGTGTAGGAGCAAAGAGATTTAAATAAACTGCACACACAGCAAGAAAACTGGATCATATTGAAACAAGGGAAAGCTGGACTAGCTACAAATGACCAAGCAGATGACTTCTGGGAAGATGTAGTTTTCGGAAGCCTGTTGTGAATACCTGAAGGCAGAAGCTTTTTGGGAGATCTTATAAAGACAGAAAAGGCTAAAGATAAATATGATGAAAAAATTGACTTTAAAAATGATATACAAATTGCAATATGTCCATTTTAAAATTGATAAACACAATCTGATTAATCTGTGGTGCTAACATATTATCACAAAGATACTTTAATACTTCATTCCATGTTTCCACCCAGTAATTTTAAAATGGATCTTTAGCCCATTAGAAATTCCACATGCAGTCCCAACATCCTTTTGAACAAACATCTGTCGCCAACGAGGGACAGGTGTTCACAATCAAAGATTTAAATACAAAGAAGCAGAAAGGACTTTGGGATATCCAACTGAGTGTGGACGTAGCTGAAAGTGAGAGGTTACTGTGGCTGAGACACTGTGGAGCTGGGAATTGCAAGCTATGGCAGGGGCAGCTCTGACTGGAGCCCATTAAAGTTAATGGACAAATAAGACAGTTCTAGTTCCAATAATACCTTAAATTCCAATTGTACAATTTACTTCTTTCACAAATGTATTGACACTCTCCCATTTTATGCAATCTTAACATTTGCTACCAACAATGTTGGCTTGATGGCAGTGGAAGACTTTATGACATTCTTAATTCCTTAACTAAACATTTTAATTCCGATTTTTACTTTAACAAAATGTAATTCCATCTACAACTGACAGCCTGAATCTTCCTTTCCCTACCTCAGTGCAGATGCTAATCTCATAAACTGCTTTGCCGTCAGTCACATTTGACATCTCAGTTAAACAGGATGATTAAGACATTCTGTGTGTAGCCAAAAAGAGGACTCTATGTTTGTTTTATGATTGCCTTTCTGTTTTACTAATCCTATTATAGCCATCCTTACATCTTTTTCTCTCCCCTTCTCTTCCAGGCTGGTCACAGATTTACAAACTGCCATTCACCAATGAAAGGTCCAAAGGCTGAGGAATACCCAGATATGACACTATCACTAATGTGGGTTTTATAATTTCTTTTGATAACGATTTTCTAACTCCACCATGTCATGTTGATCTCTATGATAACACTGAGGACTAAAAATCTAATAATATCTAAAAGTCAAACAACAACAGGGAGATATAGCAAATAATGTATTATTCTGAACTTTAAGGCTATTTTCTGTTCTCTGTGCATGTTCATTTATTTATTTTAAACAATAACACAACTTCTTGGCATTTAGGGTCTCTGGCATGTGATATATCACTATTGTAGATACATTCTGTCATACACAAGTTCTGCAATTAATAAATAAATACATATATACATAAAGGGTTTGATAATGTATAACATACAGATGGGTGACAAATTAAAGGAAAAACCTGAATAAATGAGTGGAGGAACATAAAGAATGAAGTTGCCTTCAAACAGGTGTACTGCATGATACAATTAAGCAATTAATATCCTATTATGCTCTGTGGCATGTATACAAATACTGAGCAGGCCCAGCTGACCTCGATTTTGGATTGAGATGGCAAGAGAAAAGGATCTAAGTGACTTTGTAAGAGGGGTCATTATTGGGGCACGAATGGCAGGAGCTTCAGTCACAAAGACGCTCAACTGGCTAGTGTTTCAATAGGAACAGTGACTACAGTTACATCTGCATTTAGATCTATGGGAAAGACATCAGTAAATAGGGTTGGAAATTGTGGTCGAAAGTGCACATTCGATGACCGTGATGCTTGTGCATTACTGCGATATGTAAGGAAAAACAGAAGAGCAACTGAGAATGTCAATGCAGGACGTGATCAGACTGTGTCAGCAAGAACTGTCCATCGAGAACGACAAAGAGAGGAATATTATAGTAGGGTTGCAGTGCATAAACCCCTCATTACAAAGACAAATGTACATTTGAGAGTTCAGTGGTGCAAAAACCATAGGCACTGGTCTACAGAGATGTGGAAAAAAGTTATATGGTCGGATGAGTCATCCTTCACCATATTCTTGACAAGTGAGGAATATCTTTTGGAAGAATGGTGTTCATCCCTCCAGTAGAGTTCAGAGACTCGTAGAATCTGTGCCAAGAGCATTGAAGCTGTTCTGGCGGCTCGTGGTGCCCAACAGCTCACTGAGACCCTTTATGTTGTTTTTTTCCTTTAATTTGCCACCCATCTGTATATTGCTTGTAACTTATATGTATCTATCCAATCTGCAGTTTTTGCAGAGTTCAGAGGCTGTCTGTCCACATTACTGTTTTGAGAAAGCATGTTTTTACACAAAAGGTGGGCTATTTCTAATTTATATTTGTCATGTTATCAGGGGAAATATTAAAATGAACCAAACAAACAACCCTATGTTGTTTCTCCATAGGCTTTATTTTTCAAAATGCTATGCATCTGTCACAGTGTTTGAGTAAGCTCAAGCCCGGGGGTCTCAAACCTTGGTCCTGGGGAGATGCAAGTTTATCTGGTTTCCATTAGTTGCCAATTATGAATTGGCTGCAGGTGTGTTGTATTAAAATGACTGCCCAGTCTCGTTCATAACACCATTAAGATAAGATCTTGAATGTAATATTTTAATTACTCATAAAGCAATTGTTAATATAGAACCCAGACTTTTTGCCATTTTTGAATAAATTATAGACTATACTGAAGATAATTTCAGTTCAGCATGAGGTTTATGTATTTTTATAATAATTACAGTCTTCTGAAGACACAAGAAAGAGTCTGTACAGTAGGCACAGTCCCATAGCTTAGTCTGCACAGGGATATTAACTGTAGTTGGCTCTTAAGGATTTCTTTTTTCTTTTGTAATTGTGATTTTAATCTCTTTCGATTTTAATGGAATCTCTACTGTATAGCACCTTGGTGGTTTTCACGAAAAGAGCTTTACAAATAAAAGCATTGATTGAGTGTAAGTGCTTTAGATGTCTTGTCTGTTGGTAATACTTATGCAGTCTTGTGATGTTATTTTAGCTGTCTTCCAACCCCTGGCACTCAGCCAGACAACTGGCATGTGACTGCTGAGCTCAAAATAAATAACGTCCTAAATTTCTCCTTTACCCAAAGTAACCATGAAAAAAGGGAAATTGAGAGGTTTCCTTTCAAGTGTTACTTTTAAAGCACTGGGTTGTTTCAAGCTGCCCGAAATTCATTAGCAGTGTCTCTAGGGAAGAGGAAAGGTCATTTAGCAAAAGCTGGAAAAATCTTTGAAAATGTAGACTTTTTAAAGCCCTTTAAATGACAACTTCCCCATTGCTACTTTAGATAAAATGGTGGACTGCACAAATTTACTTGAAATCTTCAGTAAGTTTTGTACAAATTGCAATAATTATATAATCAATTATACAGTAATAAGCTACACTACATATTTTCTCACTCTAAAGACAGTCGGTATGGACTGTATAGAAAAGCATTAGTTTAGCTTGGTAGAGACATCACCTCAAAATGGGTCATTTAAACGTGTAAGCAGAATATTAATTGTTGGCAACTGAAAGGCAATATGTCATCATGCTTATTTTCTGTCCTCTTCCAATTTTACAATCTGTTCTCAAAAGCATTACACATCAATACAATGTCATTCATACTTCTGAATTACACTATTAGGGGACATTATTTTCTCAGTGATGTTTCTCAAATTACATGTTACCAAATAATCACATAATTCAAACATAACATCACCAAAGTTTAAATGTTATTTTGTAGCTTTTAATTTAATTTGAATACTAATTGCTTAACACATCTTGATAAGAATGCCTAACCCATGGAGTTTAACAGCTAGTTTTCAATGGACAATAATTGAACGTTAACGTGAAGTGAACTTGTTGAAGAATCCCAATTAGATGCTCGTGATTCCACCTGAGACACACTCAAGGATGTTGATAGAATAATGTATTATCATTAAGCCTTTGGCCAAGAGCACATGGGTACAAGAACTTCCTGTTGCAATGAAGAAGATGGAATAGCATGTTATAGACTCTATTTTAACGACAGAATGCTTTAATTACGGTGCTTTGTAAATCTATAAGGATTGCAGTAACATTCAGGCAATTCACTCAGCTGATGTGATGTGACAGCTGTAACTGTCTGTGCTGGTCTGTGCTGTGTCTGTGCATATATATATATATATATATATATATATATGTATATATTTTTTTCCCACCCCCCCCCCCCCCGGGAGGACAACTTTATTGTTTATTTCATCACTTTGACAGTTAGTAAAAAAGGAATAACAGTTTCTTTACCCCTCCCTACCTCTCAATAACCCCTCTAACCCCACCCCACCCTCTTCCACCCACCCTTCCCTATTACCCTTCCCTACCCATTCCAAGACCGTCCGTGGCCAGGAGACAGACGGCCAGACAAACAACCAACAGAATAAACAAACAATTAAATCAACAGGTGGACAATTAGATAACAGACAGACTAAGATATAAACATAAAATTGTGTGCATATAGGAGAACAGTTGGGAAGTTTCACTCATGTCCAAGAATAATTCACAGAGCATTGTCACAATCTGAACAAACTCCCCAGCGATGGGGTTGAAGTTGGAAATTTGGGAACATTTAAAAATAGACTGGATAGGATCCTTGGATCACTTAGTTATTAATGGACACCAAACGAGCAAGATGGGGCGAATGGCCTCCTCTCGTTTGTAAACTTTCTTATGTTCTTATAATAAAGGAAAATAAATAACACAAACACACAAAAATAAACAAATAAAAAGTTTTTAACAGACTGGGGTTGTGTGTGTGTGCATGAAGTATTAGTTACAATGGTAAATGGAAACAATTGAGAAATTGTGCCCAAGTTTCATTAAATTGATTTTCCTGGTTATTGTTGGTGGTTATGTTTTTGTCCTGTGTAATATAACAGGTTTAGCCATTGTGTGATGCTAAGTTTGTGTCCGCTTTTCCAGTTCAGGAGTATAGTCTTCTTGGCAATAGTTAACAATATGAGAACTTGGGTTTTGTACAGGGAGGTTGAGTATGGTTAGGTCTCCAAGTAGACATGTGGATGGAGAGAGCGGTCACTTCTTGCCACAAGTGTTGGGTCGGGGACAGAGCCAAAAGGCACAAAAGTAATTGTCAGGGGTGTTCAGTGTACAGTGTGAACAAGTATCAGACTTGTAAACATTTTGTGCTGGGTAATGTGTGTTCTGTGAATTACTTTGTATTGTATCAGTTGTGTGAGGGTGTTTTTACTCATTGTAAATATATTCTTGCAGATTTGTGTCCAGAAGCTGGTATCAGTGTGGATTGCTAAGTCTTTTTCCCAGTCACCACTTGGAAGGGATATTGATGAGTCATTTTTGGATAAGAGATTTTATAATTTTGATAATGGTTTCTTGGAGAGGATTAATTTGTCGATTGTTTTCATAAAGGGGGGGTGGTTGTAGATTGTTATTGATTATATTATTTTTGCATTTGATAGCATTTTTTAATTGGAGATATTGTTCTTTACCGATACCAAACTTCTGTTCCAAATCATTGAATGCAAGGTTATTATTTTCAAATATATGATGTAATTGTGTGATTTTATTAATCAGGAAGTCAGGATTAGACCATATTGAGGTGATTTTGCAGGGTGTCATGGTAGAGAGAGTGATTTTATTAATTTTCCACCAAGCTGTCAGGGTTTTGGAGATTGCAGTGCTCTTAAAGCAGTTATGACGTTTAACAGTTGGGCTTATGAAAGATAAGTCGGTAATTTAAATTTCTTTGCATACAAACTGTTAAATTTCTATCCACGGATTGATCTGTTTATTTGAGTATAACCATTTTGTAATATATTGTAGTTGGTTAGCCAAGTAGGTAGTAATGATACAAATTTGGTGCATCCAGACCTCCTTGTAGCTTACTTTTATGTAGTGTGATTAACTTAATCTGAGGTTTTTTATTCTTCCAGTAAAAGTTAGTAATTATTGAATCTAAATTTTGAAGGTGAAGAGATAGTTAATTTTGGGTAGAATAGACATTTTAACTGTTATAATTCTGTCAATAATAGAGAGTGGTAAATTCATCCATCGGTTCAGATCATCTTCTATGATTTTTATAAGTGGAGTGAAATTGAGATGGAATAAGTCTGACAAATTGGTGGAGATATTGATGCCGAGGTATTTGATATTGCCAGAGGTGACGGGAAGAGTAGGTGTTTGGGCTGCAGCATTCCAGGAGTCTCCACATAAAGGAAGGATTGTAGATTTTGTCCGGTTTATAGAGTAGCCAGATATGTCAGAGAATGTGTTTATGACTTTAATGACTTCTTGGATTTACTCTATAGGATTTTCAAGGTACAATAATATATCATCCGCATAGAGGCTGATCTTGTGATTTGCACTGAGAGTTTGAATTCCAGAAATGTTGTCATTTTGTCTTATTGCAGCAGCTAGTGATTCAAGAAATATAGCGAAGAGGGATGGAGAGAGTGAACATCTTTGTCTGGTTCCCCTATGCAATGCAAAGCTTTGTGATGTTATTCCATTCATAATGACCGACGCCATTGATGATTCTTGATATTTAACTCATCCAAGATTGATATCCTGATGTGAATTCTGAGATTAATATAAGTAATACTTTTGATAGTGAAGAATTTGCAAATCTGGCAAAATTGTATTTTAAAGTTATGCTTTCAGACAATCCAGCTGGGTGTCCCCACCTTGTGGTTTGAATATAATAATAAAAGTATAAATAATAAAAAGGTTTACTCTTTTACATTTACTTTGATTTAAAGCAACATGCCCAATCTGAAAACAAAGAAGAACCCCCCAAAAACGTGTAGTACATTTTTCAAATAATTATTAAGACTTCTATGAATAAATCTCAAAGACTTTGAACTTTAAAGTACAGAATAAACTCTAGTCCATATTTTACTAGAACTTGGAGAGCCACAGATCATTGCATCTTCGTTATACAAACTCAGTGTTGTTTTTTTGTGGGCCAAATAATGAAAACAAATAGAAATAAGAATGCACATGACTTTGGTAGCTTACACACACTCACACGCGCACACACACATACACACACGCACACGCACACGCACACGCACACACACAAGCACATGCACACGCACACATTCCTCTAGGAGTCTTGGTTATTCAACATTATGTAACAGCTTTTAGTTTAAGATACTTTTAGCTGTAAAATATCATCAATAAACATACATTGTTAAATAAACCAAGTTTGAGCTGGAGACCTAAAAGGAACAAACACATGAAAGCCCCCATATAGCCATTTTATTCACGTCTGACAGCTCTGAAAGCATCAGAATGTGTGTAAATAAAGCTGTAAAAAACACAATATGATGCTTTAGGTACTCTTTCAAAACTTTTCCACAGTTTCAGGTTATGAAATGCATATAATGCTAAAAACACCTAGAATATCACTTTGTAAGCCACAATGATACATGTCAAAATGCAGAATTGACTGGGGATTTTAGTTAGTAAAAAAATAAAAACTGATATTGTGTATTACCACAGGTTCATCAGACATCTAATTAAAACCCAGACTGCTTAGTAAATATTCATAACTTCATTTAAATGTATATGTATTAACAATATAATATTTATAAAGTATTCCAGCAATTAATTTTCATATACATGAAATTAAAAAATGACAAGAATGAAATATATTTTATAAAAAAATTGTTTTACCTGAAGTAAGTCTGATGATACAACAAGCAAACATAAAAAAAGCCCTTTTCATTTATTCGTCACATTGCCCTTAATTTTAAAAGTATGGCATAAAGTAGACAGCTTGTGTGACCAAAGGTAAGATAAATTAAATTCTTAATTCTACATATTGTATTTTTCTCGCCAGTATTTGACCCTACTCGTTTTGCAGGTATGTATAAGTACTGCCCCCTGGTGTCATGAGCAGAGGGAAACACTAATAAATGGGCAATGTTGAGGATAAACATACATACATAAATTCAGTAACAGTGGGTTAATACAAATAGCTTAGATATAAAACTGTCCTGTCTAATATAATATAAATCAGTGTATTGCATGAGTGATATAGCAGTCAGACTTTTTTCCTTCACGTGAAATACGGATTCCATAAAAAAAAAACTAAAAATATGAATCTGTACAATTAAATCTAATTCTTATGGAGGTACAGGAAGGGGTTCTTTGCCTATAATAAAAGTACAATATATTATTATTTTATTAAATCATTTTAATGTAAGCAGTGCAATATTCATTTTACTATTCCGATAAAATATTGTTGGACTTAATAAAAAAAATGTTTGTCACAAAGAAAGAAATCGTTACATTGACCTTGTTTGGCTACCTGTGAAATTGCCAATTTGCTGTCGGAAACAACCAAAGCAAAAATGTAAATATTACCTATTATTCCTACAGTTCACATACTATGTTTAATATGTTCCTTCTGTGCTTTGAACACATCAACATGTTGGGAGATTATTATTTTTTTTTTAAACAAACCTAGTTTAATCAATTAAATCTACAATCTAAATTGATAAAAGTAGAAACATGTCTGAAATAAAATGTTACTGAGAATGTACATGTACCATATAAGTAATACTTTGTGTGAATGTTTAAGCAAATGGAGAAAAGAAGCTGGCACAGTTCAGGATATAATGAAGTTTTCATAAAAGTTGTATTTTCTGAAAAATAAAAATGTAGTTACAAACAAACAACATAAGAAACACAAACAGGATACCATCTACATCGTATGGTAACTTCCTTAACAATAACATCACAGACATAAAAAATTCCAAGCAAAATTCCATCATATATTTCACCTCTTATGAAAGTGAAGAAACAGAATGACAGTATCAGGGAAAAAAAAAGTAAAAATGTGTAAATACTGCAGTAAAAAAAAGAAAACTAAATTAAAAGTTTAAAAAGAAATTATACATAATGCTTAATACAGCTAAATAAAAAGGGGAACACATCTTATAACATTTTAGACACACCTTGGCAATGCAAAACTTAAAATGGAAGTTAAATCCATTAAGTTAAGAAAAAAAAACATCTTATTGAAATATTGACTTTGTCATCAAATTCATTATGTTTAAGGTTGTTTGCAAATCAGCAGCTTTGTTTTATATCATATAGTGCAGTTTTATATTATTCATAAAAAACGTACAAATGGTAAGTCAATAGTTTTCAGCACACAAACAAAACAAGGAGGTAATGCTGATGCAAAAGACAAACAAACAAAAAAGATTATCAGAACCTGATAAGGACATAGAAAATTCTTTTTTTCTTTCTTTTTCTCTCTTTTTTTACATTTATACAGAGTGTATAAAAGAAGTAAAGAATGTAACATCAGGCTATGCAGCTGTTTCCCGAATAGTTCCCTCTAACTTCTTTGGGAGGAGCTCTCTTCTTTCATCAAGGTTTACTATTGGTTTCCGACAATTCTGGCCATCAAGGTATAGTTTTGCGTACATTGGGTTGGAGTAATTTGTAGCCTGAAAAGGCATAAGACCCAAGTCAGAATAGAGATGAAGCTGTTATCATACTTTAAATGTAATTTTCCATTGATAGCACAAATAGTATTCACATTAGGTTTAAAATTATTCTCTCAGTATGAAAACCAACAATGGCCACAAAAATAGCAGCAGCACCAATACGCACAACAACAATCACAACAACAAATTCTTGAAATTGACCTGTTTTTCCCCACTTTAAAATCCAAATCTAACACAAATGAGATGCGTTATGACAAGAACTTCAGCATCCCCACAGAGGACTGCAGAGAACCAACCTCTAACCAAGCAGAACTCCCAGCAGATGTCTTTCTGAAGATTGAGTGCTCCCATGAACATAAACTGTAAGGCTTGATTGCTGATTAGAGATGTCAGTTTATTAAATGTATAGTGAAAATCCACAAATTAAGGCTTCTCAGAAGTGATTTTGTAAGTTTGATTGGTATACATCTAAAAATAAAGTACTACTTGTAGGAGCAGAATATGAATAGCCTGCAATGGCACAGTAGTTTTTAGTTTAGTTAGTTGAGTTTAACATATGCACAAGCTACGTATCTGCTGAATTTTCTTTTGAGAACATTAACACTTTTCTTCTGATTCTTGCTTTTTCGGTTGTATTCCTGTGAGAACTTCCATGTGCAAATATAATATTTGTGCCAGGTTATGAATATATATACATTATATAAACCTATATAAAAAAAATAGAAAAAGATGGGGGCAATTTCTACCGGCTTAGTTAACTAATAATCACTTACAGCTGGATTTTAAAAAGTGCGCAATCTCGCCGTATGTGCGTTCAAATGCCATACTCGCCTTGCACTAGGCTTTTAAAAGATCACAGACCTCTACACCTGGCAATGCAGCAGAATGCAGTTGTAAGTTGCACCAGGTGAAACCAAATGCATGCCTCTTTCATTCAACTTATTTGCAATGAACCGCCCTATTTAAATGAGGCGTGCACTCACATTTGCAGTGGGTGGATGTGCAGACGGAACACCACCTGACAAATTATTATGTGAATGTTTTGTTTTATTGGAAATGGTATACACTCACCTAAAGGATTATTAGGAACACCTGTTCAATTTCTCATTAATGCAATTATCTAACCAACCAATCACATGGCAGTTGCTTCAATGCATTTAGGGGTGTGGTCCTGGTCAAGACAATCTCCTGAACTCCAAACTGAATGTCTGAATGGGAAAGAAAGGTGATTTAAGCAATTTTGAGCGTGGCATGGTTGTTGGTGCCAGCCGGTCTGAGTATTTCACAATCTGCTCAGTTACTGGGATTTTCACGCACAACCATTTCTAGGGTTTACAAAGAATGGTGTGAAAAGGGAAAAACATCCAGTATGCGGCAGTCCTGTGGGCGAAAATGCCTTGTTGATGCTAGAGGTCAGAGGAGAATGGCCGACTGATTCAAGCTGATAGAAGAGCAACTTTGACTGAAATAACCACTCGTTACAACCGAGGTATGCAGCAAAGCATTTGTGAAGCCACAACACGTACAACCTTGAGGCGGATGGGCTACAACAGCAGAAGACCCCACCGGGTACTACTCATCTCCACTACAAATAGGAAAAAGAGGCTACAATTTCCACAAGCTCATCAAAATTGGACAGTTGAAGACTGGAAAAATGTTGCCTGGTCTGATGAGTCTCGATTTCTGTTGAGACATTCAGATGGTAGAGTCAGAATTTGGCATAAACAGAATGAGAACATGGATCCATCATGCCTTGTTACCACTGTGCAGGCTGGTGGTGGTGGTGTAATGGTGTGGGGGATGTTTTCTTGGCACACTTTAGGCCCCTTAGTGCCAATTGGGCATCGTTTAAATGCCACGGCCTACCTGAGCATTGTTTCTGACCATGTCCATCCCTTTATGACCACCATGTACCCATCCTCTGATGGCTACTTCCAGCAGGATAATGCACCATGTCACAAAGGTCGAATCATTTCAAATTGGTTTCTTGAACATGACAATGAGTTCACTGTACTAAACTGGCCCCCACAGTCACCAGATCTCAACCCAATAGAGCATCTTTGGGATGTGGTGGAACGGGAGCTTCGTGCCCTGGATGTGCATCCCACAAATCTCCATCAACTGCAAGATGCTATCCTATCAATATGGGCCAACATTTCTAAAGAATGCTTTCAGCACCTTGTTGAATCAATGCCACGTAGAATTAAGGCAGTTCTGAAGGCGAAAGGGGGTCAAACACAGTATTAGTATGGTGTTCCTAATAATCCTTTAGGTGAGTGTATAATAACTGTAATCACTGTCTCCGGGTCAGAGTAATGTGTGAACGAATAGGGGTTTCTATTTATTTTCAAGACCAATATAACTAACATACAGATTAACTACTTTCAGCATGCGTTTGCAAGCCCTTAATGCATAAATTAATGTAAATACAGTTAATGTACAGTAATGCACACTATCAATTAACACTATTTATGAATCAACTGGATATGAGAATGTTTGAGTTGAGAATGTGAATAATACTGCTGGTAACGTATGTGTTCTGACATGCATAAGTGTATAGTACAATTAGAATACGTAATCCAGGGTATGAATATTTGATACATATTTGGAGTGGTACAGTCTACGATTTCTGAATGCAGCCTCATAAATATTTGATCGTGTTATTGGAATATGAGTCCAGTCTATATATCCTATGACCTGTGTTATTCCAGACGTGATGTAAAACTCACGTTGGGTCTTTACTTGATCTCTGTATGAAATCTGAAAGTGAATGTATTGTGTCATGTTGACCCGAATGACACAATACATTCGCTTTCCGATTTCAAAATCGGTTCATCAAAGCATCCGTGACTTCCGTGATACATGTTGATACATTTTGATATTGACTATGAAATACCTTGCCAGTCACCATTAGACTTAGAGGTCTGTGACAGCCTGTAGGCATAAACATGTAGTGCTGTGTTCATAGTCAATACAGGAATTGCATGATTCCTTCTGGTGTGTGATTCTTGATCATTGGGCACAATGTCACATATATCTACAATGGTCTGTTTGTTGAATAAGTATTCGCGTAATATTTGCTGCTCAGTGTCACCCATAAAGTTTTCACATATTCTGTAAATTCAGTTTTCAGGATTTAGTTTATGTCACCTTTTGGAAGAACAAAGTAGAAATCAAGAATCGCAGCTTGGACTTGTACCACCTATTACCGTGTCTTAGTGCAACCAGGCTGCGACGGATGATACAGTGTGTTTAAAACTGAAACTACCAATGAAGACTACCTGAGTAACATATTTTATTCAACAGTTTGCGCTCATTCGGTGGGACTGGGCGCAGGCGTGACGAGCGCAGCTTTACGCCAGGCTTAGGCACTTCTACAAATTGTCACAGAAAACTTAGTGAAGCACAAATAAGAACATAAGAACATAAGAAAGTTTACAAATGAGAGGAGGCCATTCGACCCATCATGCTTGTTTGGTGTCCATTAATAACTAAGTGATACAATGCTGTTACACATATGCAACAAGACTTACGCCTTTTTAAAATCCAGCTGTTAGTGTCTTGGTAATACTAACTCATGGTCTAACAATATTTGAAAAGCATTTCAATCTTTGAGGTTCACCAGTGAAATGGGACAGTTTTAAAAATCTTAACCCTGGACCAAATCAAAACTTCTACAATCATGCAAATTAAAAACAGTTCTTGATGTCAAATAAAAAATCCATTGCCAAGTTCTAAAATTGTAAAGTGTGATTTGCAGATGTTTTGATTTGGTCCAGTCTGAAGACTTTATTACAATCTGCACATCTCAGAAATAAACTGAAATTGAATCAATAGATAGAGAAAGAGATTGACATTGATATCTAAACATTTTGCCGTATTCCAGTTTCTGTACAGAAACCCTCTCTTTTATCACTTTAATGTTCAGAATCTGAAAAGGTTCTGTTCAGTCATCACCCTTGCAGATTCAACATTTATTTTAAATTCCAAAATAAATCATCTTTGGTACAGTTACTTTTAATCTTTTCACCTATAGATGTGAAATATGCAAATAAAACAACAAACGGCTTTCATTGTTTTCCAGTAAATTGAGCCTGCTTTGATTTTGATCATCTTAACACATGTCTGTGCCATCCTTTTATGTGATCACATCCTGTTAGTCCCTGCTGCTCTTCACATTTTGTTTAAACACATTTCTAAATTGTTGTTTACATTGAGCTAATATGCGGTTTATTGCTTTTCAAACTATTAATTCACACAGAAAGTACATTTAAGATTGAAGAATTTTAGGACAGCAAGAAAGCAGAAAATACATACATACATGCTTCAAATACATATATATCATGCATGACCAAATATCAGTAATTCTTATATTAGAACATGCAGCCGCATGCCAAACAAACAAGACAATTTTATAAAAATAGAACATCTAAAACAAACATGACTCAACTGCACCATTCGCATAGAAGAATAATGTCTTCCTAACTTTGTTTCTCATTTCATAGAAAATTGTTCATTTTCTATGTATATTTTAAAATTTCTCCTACAGCAGGATTTATTTTTTGTTTGTTTCTTTCTAGAGATGGTTTTAGTGTATATGCACATATATAGTTTATTAACAATACATACCAGTGACACAACTGACATATTACAAATGGCAACTGGTTTAAAGGAAGCAAACTAATAGTACATTCACCTGTCCTGGGATTATCTCCTTAGGGACAGTGTGGACAGGCAGGCTGCGGGGCTGACTGGACCGCACGCACCATCCCTACAACACAGAGGAGCACAGTTTACCAGAAACGCTGCTGCTGAGAAGACATGTCTGTTTTTCAAGTTGACAGATTTGTTTAGTTAATTTAGTTAAGATAATTTTAAATCAGGGATTAGCAACCCCAGTCCTCTATGGCCAGATTCCTGCAGGTTTTCAATTAGCAACTGTTCAACACCTGGAAATGACAGGTGATTAGAATTTGTATCCACATAATTAGTTTAATTAAGTAATTAAGATCTGAGATTGATTGGAAACCAGAGGATGCTGTGGCCCTGCTTTAGACAGTCACTAGATTCTCACTGAAACAAATATTAACATACTTATTTTAGAATGGGCTCTGCTTAAGGCTTCACATACTGATTTGATTTTTTCAGGGATGTCAAATTTTAAGATCACAACAAAATCTGAAAATAATAATAATAACAATTATACTAAAATACTTGTAATTAGTATTAAGCTGTGGAATCTAAATAGTTCTAAGTGTAATATACATACACATATTTAAAACAATGTAAAATTGTTTGTCATTAACATGAAATGCCTAATACGTTAATGAGATAATAGGTTGCAAACCAGGATATTTGACATTGTAACTCATCTATTCTACACAACAAAAGCTTGGAAAAGTACAGCATTAATGAACACTAAATCTCCAGAGGAAATGAAGCATATACAAGTTAGATTGGTATGCAGTCAGATATTCCAGCAGCATAATATTAAAATACAGCCAGAAATATAGAAATAAAGGATGATAAAGGCAAGTCAATGTACACAGCATTGACATCAATAAATGCAAGCTATTCACTGGATGAATGGCTTTCTCTGCAAGTTTAATAACTGGCCAAATGAAGTGTTTTTTGAAGTATTAATATTACTTTGATTCCAGTTTATTTTTCTGCAACAACATCCATTTTACCCCCCCCCCCTCTGGTTAAAATTCAATGTTATGATAAGTGCTCTTGGACATCAATATGTTAACAATTGGCCACCCAAGGCAGCATGAGTAGATGTAACACCTTTAAAGGACACTTAATAAATCCAAGGCCTAATTGTGCAGACTCAAGCTTTAAATGAATGGCTCAATGGCTTTTTGTTCCATTTTTGACTTCCATTCCAGATTCAGATTTCTTGAAATTATACGGTTGTTTCTTTTTGCTGCAGCTCTGCCTTTCACTTCAGTTCAACTTTAGCCTTGTTACATTATGTTCCCTTGAATTCAAAGTTTTCCTTTGAATTGCATTTACTTCTTTATCAGGAAATAGATATTCTGATACCCACAGGTCAATGCCGTTATTGACTAAATCAGCCTTTTATGTTCTTTTTTAAACCACTGCACAGAATGTTAATGTTTGATCTGTGAAGAAACAGATGAGCAAAATGAGATCTTAGAACTGCATATAGGGTGTTTTTCTTACAATTCTTAAATATATAGATATTATCATGTTTGTTTTTAACATGTTAGTTTGTTTTCATTCTGTGATATTTAGACTGAAAACTCGGTATCAGAAATTCTCATGCTGATTTAGATGTTTTAAATGATAAACAGATGTTGTTCTTCTAATCGCTTTATTATAAAATATTTACTGACACCATAAAGTGTCATTGTGATTGAAAGTGCATTAAGAAATAATTTCCCAAAGATGAAAAAGAGAAGACAAGTCTTAAGGGGAAAGGCTCAGATAGTAAATTCTGTTTATAAATCCTACAAATACAATACAAAACTATATTAAGATGTATGGAGGATGTTATGCGTCTTGTTCCCACTAAATCACAAAGATTCCCACTGAACAAAATCCCTATGCATGTAATTCACTTTAAACAAGGGAGGGAAAGTGGATATCAAATCCAAATTACTTCTATTCAAATGAATCAAATAAATCACATGCTGTAATAAAATTTCACAGAATCTGCAACCTGTTACTAAATTAAAGAGCAAATAGCGACATTCTGAAAAATACATATTTTCTTAACATCAACTTCACACAATTTGATTGCATCATGGATTACAGAAAAGCGTTTCTTGTACTAGGCATTTCAGTTGCATGAATACAAGCTGAAAACAGCTACATCTTCCTAACTTATGTTTTAAAATTCACTGTGATTTCAGCAACGAAAATACATAACAGACACAAAACAGATTAAACAACATGTTAGCTTGTAATCTTCTATCAGAACCCCCTTATTTGCATGTTAAGTGAACTCAAAAAGTGAAGAGAGAGAGAGCTGCAGAATTATACCTTCCTTAATGTGGCAAGTGTAGTGGTCAAACAACTAAGAATATACAAACCAGTAAAAATCTATTAAAAAAAAATGATTTTAAATCAACATTATGTAAAAATGTAAACAATGCCTTCCTACTGGTGGAATTCAGTAGTGGATTCACATTGTATGTCTATCTATATAGCACACTCTACTATGCCTCCCTTTTTTTTTTCTACTGTCCCAAACAGTAAAGGTAAATCGTGCAAGGTCTACAGACATAACAATAGTTTACTAACCTTATGTGGATCAAGCGTGAAGTTTGGATGAAGAAGACCTCCAGCATCTTCGTGATTATCATGTTCTACTTCATACATGTTGTAAGTTGGGTTACCAATCTCAACATTGATCCCCCCATTGGACATCGGCTGACGCTGAACTCTTTTCCCCCTTAAATAAGTTCAGGATAATTATCGATCATTTTGGTCCAAAACCATTAGAAAAAACATGGCACTGGTATGTATAATCATTAATTTTGAACATAATTAGTGTATGGTCTTACCGTTGCCTTCTCTTGCAAATGAGAACACCGGCCACGACAGTAGTTATTAATATAACAAGAAGAACCAGCGGCACAATGATGGCTATGCTCCCTGCAATACATTGAATTGAATGTTGAGACTTCCGTAATATACTTAACATGTTTATTATGTCTTTGTCTTTCGTTTGGGTTATTTGATTACTGATTTAATTTCTAAAAATGTTATAAACATCTTGGTTTAAACATATATTTTAAGCATGGCATTTTATACTGCCTATTACATAAAAAACTAACCAAAATACACCTGTTGAGAATGCAAAATAGAATCCTTGTTATTAAAAATATAACTACCCTAACATTTTAAAGTGTCAGGGTAAGAACCTAACAAAAGATTGAAAGTAATCCCACCTTTCACATAAAATGATGACTATGCTTAATAATTTAATTCAAAACATAATGTAATATAAGCAATTGTGAATGTTGCTTTTAGGTACTTACTCCCGCTGGCGTTGTCAGATCGGCTGCTCTTGGGGGCTGGCCTCTCGCACTGTGTGCCTGACCAGTTGGCTGAACACCTAAAAGGAACCAATTAAGAAGGTAAAATTAATGGGCACCAGCTGTTTTACAGCCTAACCCACTAAGGAGAGCAGTGACATCCTGCTGAAATTTGAAGCATGCATTAATGAATAGATAGCTAACTATTTTAAATGAATAAGGAAGGAACAGTGGGTTTGCAACACAATTTGAATCATATAACACTTGTATGCAATGCTTGGGGAAAAAAAAGCCTGTAAGATTTAGCACTTTGAAGTCAGTCCTTATTAATGTATGCAATTTAAATCCTGACAGGAAGAACACAAGCGTCATCACATTTTCTCTGGTAATAATCCAGAGGAGAAATACACCGCCTTAATTAGTAATGCAGAAAGTTACTTATTTTCACAATTGAAAGGTCATAAGTCATAAAAGCATTCATAATTTGGCAAATGCACCAGGGCCTGCCCATATGTTCTGAATAATAATAATAATAATAATAATAATAATAATAATAATAATAATAATAATAATAATAGTGCAAAAGGTTAAATAACAAGATGCATGCAAGAGAAAAGATAGATGTATGTATGTTCCACATCAATGAAAAAAAAGTGAGTTTAGACATTGACTTATGCTCTTTGAGATTTCTCTGGTTATTAATGTATATACTTCAATATAGGACCATCAACTTGTTGCATAACCTTTCCATCTACTACTAGAAATGCTTCATAAAAGCATGACAATGTACATAAACCGGGGAATAAGCATGTAAAAAAGTCTGTTTTATAAAACATAGGACACAAATGTTATTAACATACAGTATAGATGTAAAGAATGACCACAATCTTATAAGTCCAAATTATTTACTGTAAACAGTTTTAAAACATGACTTAAGCTCTCATACAGCACTGCCAACAAAATGCGAATAGCATAATTAAAGGGAAATCATTTTCAATTTCCTTTCAAAACATGTTTTCATTTAACATAGAAACCGTGAATGCACACTATAACTGAATTGTACAATTGAACTACAACTGAAACTCATAAGGTACTAAAAAAAACGTAATTGATCTTTACTAAAAAACAACAACTACTTATAAAATAAAACAAATTCTTAAATTAAACTAAAAGGTAACCTAACACTTTCTATAATAAAAAAATGATGACCAAGACACTTCAGTGGGAAAACAATGAAAATGCTCAAGGTCAGATAATGATTCATTGCAGATCTACTCAAATAAAGACTCTATCATATTGTGAGTTAAAAGACGGTAATGCACATTCATATAACTCTTTTCAGACACCTTCAAGGTTTTTTCTTATTGTGTTCAATAATGCTGAAAATGTAGAAAACACTGACTGTGTAAAATAATCATTGGTGGAAAAAGCATTGCTGTGGGCTGTTAAGCTCAAGTAAACAGAAGATGCAGCATGCTTTATAAAAAACTTAAATAAAACTATTTAATTACTTGTTCTTTGAAAGCCGTGCTGTTTGACATGCATGGAAAAGTGACTGTGAGCGTAGAGAATAACCTGCATTACATTTCTTAACTCACAAACACAGATTCAGACCAAGGCAACACCACCATTCAGACTGCAAACCCACATTTACAGATACCCATAGTGTAATGAGATGCTAATGTGTTTCAGCTTCAGATATGTGAGGAGTAAATGAGGCAACAACTGCAATACAGGAGTAGTGAAACAATGTTGACAATGCTTTGATGAAACGGTGAGTGTGCTTAGTTTAAGACTGTAACCTACTTGCATCTGGGTTCGTTAAAGGCAGTTAATGTGCAAATCCCCTCATTCTGACAGTAGTAATCACAAGGGTTCACTTTCTCATCACAGCGTTGATTTTTGAACCCAGCTGTGCAGCTGCAGAATTTCAGTAAAATGTGACTAGTCAGAATACAACATATTCTTACACATTTCTATTATATTCAAATAAATTATTTAGAAGGAACTAACAACCCATTTGTGGAAGGAGAATGCAAAACACCACGAATCAATAAGAAAAAAAAAATTCACACTCTAAATAAAAAACAGATATCAACAGAACAAAACAAACATTAAAAAGGAATTTATGTATTTGCAAATGTTTGTATTGTGTGGTAATGATTTCTTTGTCCATAGGAAATTACATTCTTGAAATAAATGTCTTATCTGACCAGTAAGTGAAATCCATTGCATTGCAACAAGGATGCACCATATTTGCAGTCAGATGCTCAGCTATATCCTAAATGGATGTTGATATTGTTTGCACAGTGACTTGAGGGAAGCAAAAATTCTAAAAACAGATACTGTCCTGAAACCAAATATACAAGTTTCTATGTAAAGCTTATACTTTTATTTTAAGTAATGCAATATTATTAGAGCATCTTTTAAGCTTTTAAAGTTAGAAAAAAAATCAGACCATGTGTTCATAGAAACAATCCTCACTAACTGACATGTCTCAGTACCTCAACAATGTGTTTTCTGCCTAAATTTTGTTTGAACAAACCTGTTCTGAAGGCTACATGTAGTGCTTACCAAAGTGTTTTCAAAAGCATGTAGGCTATGTTCTGCACCCAGGAGAGTGAAAGTCTAGGAGGATTAGCGAGGCCTGGGTGGAAATAAGTATTCGGTAATATCTGGAGCAGCTACAGTTCTGACTGTATTCTATGTATGTATGTATTTATTAGGTCTTGTTAACATGATCTTTCCATAAAACGTGGCCATGGCTGGGATTAAATCAAAACATTGACCCACCCGCTAATAGAAAACTATTACTGTACTCAGTTGTGGCATTGTGTATAGTAAGATGCCACTTTCTTCTAATCATAACTGTAACCGCTATGATGTACAGGTTTGTAGTTTTCTGTTAGCGGGTGGGTCAGTTTTGATTTAATCCGGCCCCGTGTCAGGCTTGTTAACATGTTTTTGTAAATATTAACTCTTGATAGGGAAGTCATTATTTCAATTAAAACCTTGTAACATCTTATGGTTAATATGAAGAGCAATATGCTCTATTATACTATTATAGAGATACTGAATGTTCTGCAATGACTAAACAAAATATGACACATTATACTAAAAACATTTTTTAAACACATATATTAAATCAGTCTCAAATCTCAAATTCAAGTAGTTATCCAGAAATGAATCAGATCCAGTAAAACACATTTCTATGTCTGATTACATCAATGTTTTAAATTATTCAATACATACGAAGGGAGACAAATGGAAGCTTTTACAAAACACTGAAATAGGTCTATGAAGTAGAATGGTTTAAAAGCAATTGTTAAGGTTTTGTGAACAGTAATGCCTCTTTAACTACAGCTATGATTTGTTTGTCTGAGGAGATTCAATAGTATGAGAACTCAGTGTTCTCATTTGAAAATGCAAATAGAGAAGCAAACACCATTTTAATTTTGCAAGAATCAGTCCAGGTAATTAATAATTATGCAAGTTGGATTGAATGCAGTGTAATT
Organism: Amia ocellicauda; assembly: GCF_036373705.1. Taxonomy (NCBI): domain Eukaryota; kingdom Metazoa; phylum Chordata; class Actinopteri; order Amiiformes; family Amiidae; genus Amia; species Amia ocellicauda. The sequence goes on along the minus strand of NC_089865.1, from coordinate 8,123,576 downwards.
ATATTAAATGAAAGAGAATCTGTAGGCGGTTCCTCTTTTGGAAAATGTCTCACAGCAAACAGTGAGTTTTGATTGACAACTGAGATTCATGCATCGCAGGGTTACATACATCTGGAAAATGTGGACACTGTGTGTACATTATTGTAGAACATGTTTAATAACTTTACGATACTTTATCATTTTTTTTCGTGAGAATTGAAATAAATCAATTCAGGGCACAAGTATTTTAATCATAGTTTGCATATCATCATATCAATCTGACATTATTTAATTGAATTCCTCTACCCCTAAACTTATTTAATTGGACAGTCTGTCCAAATACTATCTGCATCCTATTCACCCTCCTACCCCTTTCCTCTTGTTCAGTGATTTATTTATTCATTTTATAGTGACGCAGTGTAATAACTATTGTTGATTAAAATATACTTATTCATCAAAAATATTATCTCAGTTTCTTGAAAACTGATTCAGATAAGAGCATTTACTTTGGAATACCACTCAAGTGGAATCTATAAATATTTCAACAAGATTTATCACAGAATAACAGTTTCAAAGGAAGGGGTGAATACATTTAACTACAACTGTGTATATTTTTCCCATTTTACATTCTTCGGAAAGGTTTGCTTTGGCTTCAGTTTCCTTCACATTCGTGTAAGTTCGTGTACCTCTTTAGAACTGTGAGATTCAATTGGAAAAATATGGGGATACATTTAAAGAAACAAATTTGCATTTAAAATATCCATTAAGTAATTACTTACTGACAAGAAGGCAAGTTTGTTTCTGAATCAAGTTGACAGGTGCCGCCATTGTAACAGTACCCATCACACAGCTGGCAACTAGATGCAATTCTTCCATTGGTACAGCTGTAAGAAAAATAAAAAATGCAGCAAATCATTTTTTGAAATTTGCCGTGTATGATGATGAAATATAAAGATATAAAATCTAATTTCCTCCATTGGTTTTCTCCTTTGAATATTAAATATTGTAACAGGCAATGTGCTGGTGTTTGACACTTTTCCCCATATATAATTTTTTTAACACAGTCATATTATATCAAGTTATGGTTAAATGCTGTCTACATAAATTACATACATACAAACACACACACATTCATACATATATAAATACATACACACATTCATACATATATACATGCATACATACATGTAGTAATTTGTATTCCAAAACAGGGATCCCCATTCAATCATTTCTTTCTTTAAATACTTCATTGTTCCCAGAAAAGGGATAGTTTCTTTCCCATTACATTGGTTTCCTACTGTTTATTGCAGTAACCTGACTGATGGTGCAGTAATCTATGCCTTTAGACAGCAATCTAGCAAGACTAATCGATTTGTGAGGTTGTGGGACATGAAGGCAGTACATTTATGGCTCTAAGTGCTATGAAATCTTATTTTTCAATGGATTGCCCAACACATTATAAGCTCCTTAAGAAAATGTTTCTTTTTTAAGGCTCTCGTAGACATGTTAGTTTATGCTCACAGAAACTCAGATGGGGGTTGAGCACAACACTCAAGTGGTTCTTGAATACTTACTTGCAAGCTACATCCCCGGAACTCTGGTCAATTATACACTGCCCACCGTGACACCTCAGACACTTGTCCAGCTCACATTTTGACCCTTCGTAACGCGGAGGACAGACGCATTCAACAAACCCATTGTTAGATATCGTACAGGCCTTTGAATTCACACAGAAGTGATAACAGATATCTGTCCAAAAAGAGGAATTAGACAGCTGTAAGAGCAAATCTTTTCAATTCAACATGAACATATAATTGGAATATTGTAAATGCTAAATATAAGGTAATTACACTTAATTATTCACAGAAAATGCTTATCATTACATAGAAAATGAAATAGCCCTGGGCATGATAAAGTGGAACCCTTCTGGCTGGCAAAAGGTTTCAAGATAAGATAGCTATTTCAATTGCACAGATGTTCATACGCACATGATTTGAATGTCTTACTGTTGTCCCACATTATAAAAAGACATTTTAATATAGTCACCTGATCTTCTGAGAGATAAGCAAATATTAGTGTTGTGAAAAGTATGTATGTGATTCACAAATATATTTTAATGCGTACCCAATTATTCCCTGCATTGTTGGAATCATCAATCATGTCTAAATAAACTCATATCGTCTAAAGCAGTGTTTCCAAACCTTGTCAAGTCTTAATCATACCTACTTAACAAAACATTTTATACAGAAAACCACCCGTTTGTGCCTGCCCACCCCATATAAAATGTTCAAATACAATATACTTGCAGTGAGAAACCCAAGCTTAGAGTTACGTAATTCTGCTAGGAATTAAGTAATTATTTAATATTTTATTTATCTTATGTGTCTAGGTGTGAGGCTAGCTATATGTTATATCTATAATCAATGAAGATTTTGGATGCTAAAGACATACATTACAATAAAAGGAAATGGAAAAGCTGACATTTGTGCCTATTTTAAATAGGGATACAGATTATGGTAGGATTGTATTAGGTTGCTAAGAGAGCATGATTTTGAGTAATTTTGCTAAATTAAGATTTACATTTTTTTGTCTAGGCTTTGGTTAGGGTTGGATTTGCTAATAAGCAGCCAAGGAGTACAGGTTTGTAATTTGTATTAGCAGATAAGTAAAAATTTTCCCAGCTCTACTTAAAAAATATTTTGCAGCAGACCGGTTTGGGTCAGGTACTTTTTAATTTAAATATATGAAAAGTATATTATAATTACAGATTTTTCTCATGTGTGAATCATGCTTGTTAATGCTAAAGGCAGAACAGTGTGTCACAGTACACTGGTTCTGTCTAATGGCACTCAAAACATGTTAGAAAACAATAAACTTTTAATTTCACTTGAATTACTGAAAAAAAAGCAAAATGTAATCAATGATTAAAGCACAGTACATGGCTAATACCTCTGACATATACATTAATGAACACATAGACAATATATATATATATAAGGCCTTGTATTCTGAATACAATGACACTCTTGTTTGTGTCATCTGGACTCCTGAAATCCTACATTTTAATTATTTCAGAATTCTAATGAAGTCATCCTCTTGGGCTGATTAGTTTTGGATGAGAGAAAGCATTATGAAATTGTGTTGGATGTTTATGTGTGTCCATCTGCATATGAATAATGCATGGTGCAAAAGATTTTGAATTTCACAACTCTAATTAAATATGGATGTTTGTGGATCTGTATTACGTGGAAACAGCAAGACAATATTGTTCCCCTGTGTCCCGAATAATCTAAATGAAAAACAGAAACCCAGTACCTACAGACCAAGTTAACCCTCTTCGCTATCAATTCTCTTTTGAAACCTTACATAATTTCCTGAACAAACCACTAAAGTACTAAATGTATGCATATGTGGTAACAGATGTGCCTCTACATAATGCAAAACAGTGGGATAAGCCACTGTATGAAAAGATTACAGATTTTGAGATGCTGGACTGCACAGATATATTACAGTTCCCTTGCGCTACTCTTGTAATATGCAAGGCCTGAAAGTAAGAAAGCAAATTAAGTGTACATTTCAGACGAATAGAAATGATTTATGTAGGAAAATTACTTTCTTTTGCATTAATTGAAATAAACCCACAACCCATGCTTGGAGAAGGGTAATCCAGAAACAAAACACTCACGGTGTAGACAGCGGTCGCCTGTATACTCTGCTGGACACCAGCACACCGGTTGGTTCCCTGGACTTACATCACAAGTGCCACCATTCAAACAGTAATTATCACAAACTCTTCTTTCACAGGACGGACCCGTAAATCCTAAAGCACACCGGCATGTCGGCTTGCCTTTGAAGAGAAAATAAAGCCATCTAAATTGTTATCAGCAGAGGGATAAAATAAGATTATTACACATTCAAAAACTAATAAGACATCACAATCTCTTTTTCAGACTGAACACTGAGAGAAACTATGGTAATGGTACTAAGAGGAAGATGGAGATATTGGGAGCAATACATTTTATTTTAGAACACATTCTATTTTTCACAGTGAATGTTCAGGCGTTTCATGAATACTTCATCCTTTGAACATTTTAACTTGCATACTAGGTTTTCTAAATTCATTTTACCACACATGGTTTTCACAATGGAGGTGAAAACAATGGTTGTGTGAAAAAATGTATATAGAGGATATGAATATATCATTGTGGATTTATGTTTTGTGGTTGATCTCAGAGTATTTCATACAATTCACTATGTAATGTGGCTTTTAAGAGAGTATAATAGCACTGGATCCATAGCGGCAAACAACGTCCTTCATTGCGCTGTATCTGTGTACCTTCAAGATTTGCATTCTAAATAGACTGCCAAATAGGTTAACATACTTAGCAGGGGCACTATTGTGCTGATAACTAGTCACTGAGGATTATGTCACCTTGTAAAGGCATGTTATGCAAAGCAAGCACCGTTACAACAGCATTATCTTTTTTTTCTGAATGAGATCAGCTAATTTTGAAGCTATGTAGATCATTGCTAGTGCAGAAATAATGGTATTTAGCCCTGGATCTAAGTAGGGTATGAAAAGAAATGAGGAAGGATTCCAATCTTCAATAGGGTCATACTGCTGGACACATCATCAGCTGGGAGACTTAAATTTTATTTGTACTTTGGTGATCTATATAAGGTGCTACCACTGAATTAAATAATTCGTACAACTGTTAAAGAAAGTATATATATATATATATATATATATATATATATATATATATATATATATATATATATATATATATACTTTCTTTAACAGTTGTATGAATATATATATATATATATAAAATTGGTGATATTTTCAATTCCAGGCAGTTTCTATATAGTTTTAAGTCTCAGTACATGGTTATAATACTTGAGTTGTGCCAAGGGGATCCCTACAGAAAGAGTGCCATTCAAACAAGATACATAAGTTATTAATTTACAAGAGGGTGAATCACATCCTCTTTGCCAATTCAATTTGCCCCCCCAATTTTTAAAGGATATTGTTAAGGAAACTTTTCACATTGGTTACTGTTCCTTTTGATAGCTTACTGCTGAAGTGGCTATGTTATCCCATTATTTCTATTTGTGTCCCATCTGTTTACTTACAAAAAAAAAAAGGCCGTGCTGGGCCAACCCAATTACTTTGCAGTTTTCTCAAGCATTAATATGTAACTGCTCCTTCCTCCCTTTGGCCTTTGCCAAAATTTCTCTGAGGAAATTCATAAGCAGGGCTCCAAACTCACATAAGTCATCTTACTATAATTGGTTCATGTTTAAAACTAGATACAGTAGTTGGATAATACAAGTTGGATAAATCACTTCAGGAGCTTCACACCACCCTACAGTGTTGAGTGCTTTGGCATTTCGGGATATGTTGACCTTAACATGCTTGGGTAGGGAACGTCAGCCTGGTCAAGAGGACAAGGCTGTTCTACCCCCCCCCAACACACAAAGGGGTGGATTCAATATCACTGGTTCATTTAAAATCCACTTAAACTCTACATTGTATAAAATCTGATGTGTGTGCTTTTAGCGCACATATATTTGTAACAGTCAAATGTACTTGATCTCCTCTATATTATACCTATGTTATTATTATTATTATTATTATTATTATTATTATTATTATTATTATTATGTATTACTAAGAGGACTTGATTTACTGTTTTAACAAATTTCAAGTTAAAACAGGTCATTTGTAGATGACATAATTTTGTTAGGTTAATTTAACAATTGTATTTTCTAAAACAGAGAAAGGAAGGAAATCTGCTTACTGGTAGAAGCAACTTTGAGAAAGCATGATCTTACAAGTTCAAGGTCTATTTTCTTTTAAAAGAATATTGCTGGCCCTAGGAAATGTGTTCAATGCATTGAGCTTACTCTTTTATAAAAACTCATTCAGCCATAAAGTCAGGAAGATAATGGGCACTATTTGCCCAGCAGTGGGGACAATAACAGATAACTGCATCTAATTTTCTCAGCTTCTAGGCAAATGTCTACTGCCACCATTAGAAAAAGCACAGAAGCAATTTACCTTTTGCAGGCAAAAGTAAAAAGTGAGAATTACAAAAAGAGAAGCACATTTCAGATACGAATGCACATTATATATCAAGTTAGCCATTACAAATACACATTTATAATAGTTAATTTAATTCAATTTTAGAGATTATTGCTTCTTGACTAGTATTTATAGAAGGCAGAACACTCAACACCCATCAGGATAATAAAGAGTATAGAACATTGAATTTTATTGAGGCTCACAATGTGCAAGTTCTAACCCTCAGAAAAAATACTTTTAAAACCATTACAAATATATATTTTTAAATCATTGTTTTATTACATTCTGCATCTCCTCTTCATTTTACAATAACCTTCACTTCCAGATTATTAAATTGGGTTATGTAGTGTCCAATTATGTTCAGAGAATGATATTCACATATTTCTGTTGAACATTTCATCTTGGAGTGAAACATCATTCCTTCTGTATGCTGCCCTGATGTTGTCAAACTGAATGAAGCAAACTGATACAACTTTAAGGTTGCAACACACACCAAGTCATGAAAATTGACAGTTCACACTATGCAAATCTATATTATTTCCAATTGTATGAAAAAGGTGGTTTTGACCAGTATAAGCTGACATTATTTTGGGCTCTTCACAAAGTGATGTCATTTTCCTCAAGTTGGAAATATACAATCTGTCTACAATTACATGGTGTCAGATTAAAACAAAAAAATAACAGCAACACCTATCAAGAAAAACCAACCTTGCCCGTGATATAAGGCTCTGCTATTTGTCTGCAAACTATCTCACAGTATTATACTATAAGCTACATTGTTGTTGTATTTTCCAGTTGATTGGTCTCTCCTGAAGCCTATTTATCCTATTTCTTCTGTCTCAACCTCAGTTACACTCTTGACCTGACAGTCTTCTATTTTATTTATTGTATGTCGCTCTGTTGCACAAAAGCCAGCATGTGACAGGAGCATAACCTGCAAGGTGATGCTTTGAATAACTATTGACTAACTTGCATTGAAATGAATGCAGTCCATCGAGCCAAATCAAAAACAGGCCTGATGAGTCATTTTATTTCCATGGGCTCAATTTATTTTACACAAGATGTTGGGTAGCATGTTGTGAAAATTAATATTTCAACTAATTTGCCTCATGACAAAAATAATAACAATGAGCTGTGGCTACAGAATGAAATTGTTCACAGCAGATTCTACATATCGCCAAGGCTGAAAAACAGCAGAGACACAGGCTCTCTGTCTGACATATGCTCCACATATGCTCCCAAGGTTGTCTATACTGGAAACTGTGAATGTCTTCACTTTGTTGGGAAAGATTGAACTCTCAAAATGTAAAGAAATGTACGTATTCTTTTCTGTGACTGTTTCTGTATTTATTCTAGGAATGTATTTGCAAAACAACTTGTTGCCTGAAGAATACCATGTAAGCTGTTTAAAGACATTGATGCTGTCATGCTCAGAAAGCTTTGAAATATATTTTTTAGGAAATAACAGCAGATATGTGTGCTTTTATTAGTGTGTAGTGTCTGGTGTTATTTAAAGACATATGATTTCTTAAAATGTCGAGGATTTTATACTGAGCTCAGACAACACCTGGAAATCATACTGTGATGCTGCTGAAATGCCAATATGAAGCAACTTGTTTTTCAAAATGTTTTTGCAAAAAAGCCAGCTTCAGAAAGCTGCGTTTTTGTCATGTTAAGACTGGCATAAGATCTAAACTTTGATCCAACTTTCAATCAAAAATTACCATTTCAATTCTTGATGGAGGGCTTTGAAACAAGCTTGTGGCCAATACATACAGTATGAAATATTTCCTTTTTAATTTCCACAGCATAAATGATAGAAGTTTAGATTCAGTAAAGCCCTACAATTTCTATTATGTATTGCTTTTATTATAACACCACGTACCTTAAACCAACATCATGAAAGTAATAATGATTTTATTTTAGAATTAGTAATATTTAAAGAAAACAATCAGACAATAAATAAACCACACCCTAGTATATTTTTTCCTGCATTATAAATCATTGGTTAGCAAATAAATTGAATTATACACAATGGATTTATCTAAATTTACCCATCAAATATGGACTACTGCTCTGTTGAATCAATCCATTCCATGAATATCTAGGGACTTGGTGATATTACATATAATTGCCTTTTTGTATGCTTCATGTAACATATGCCATTTGAGTAGGTGCAGAGACCGAAGCTGGGATCTAAGCTCATAGACATCAGCAGTAGGCACTATTAATTAAAATTTATATCATGTTCAATACAAATATTAAAGAATCAATGATCATCAAATGACGAATTGAAAACAACATTTCAGAAAGCAAGCAACATTTACATTACTTATTACCATGCAGTCATTTGAGTTACAACAGTTTTCCTAGATAAATTAAACACAAGGAACTTCATTCTTTTCCCTCTAGACAGGAGCTCAGATTTTATTACACACTTTGCATTTTGAATTGTTCAACTATAAATACAATGGGAAATATGCAAAGATGTACAATCGATCAAGAAGTTGTTGGGGCTGATTCGCTGTCTATTAATCTCAAAACCTTTAATGCACATTTAACCTAGATTTGTATAGCCATGTCTGGCCATGTCTGGAAACTTCATGAAATCCAACTCTCCAACAGATATTTGAAATGTGCGAACTGTAAAGTGCCTACCTAAAGGGGATCCGGCACAGGTTCCTCCATTTTGACAGTAGTCCTTGCAATGGTTGATTTCACATCTCTCCCCTGAGAAATTTGGCCAACAGTAACATCGCATTTCTCCCTTTTCATTGATTAAACATCTACCTCCGTTATCACAAGCTGGTCTACAGAGTTCACCTGCAAAAAACATTACAGGATTAAGTCAATACTGGAAACAAGGCTGTAATTCATAGAATATTTTAGAAGAACATCTAGTAACCTTCATATTGAAGCACCTAAAGCAAAAGTAGTTTGTTCAACTGTCTTTCACTCCCTCTCTCTCTATCTCCCTATCTGTGAAAGGTGTGAATAAAGTTGCCTCATTACAATGCATTTGGTTTCAAAACTATATTGAAATTACATATCTATATTATATATCCATCTTGTAGAGACACCGCAATTAGATGAGTAGGTTTATTTGTTTACATTGTATTAAAAATTAGAAAGTATGAAATATGCTCGCCTTAAAAAAGAAAACAGCCTTGAAAAATATACCTGAAATATTTGTATCAACACATGATCCATTCATCAAAAGTTTCCCCTCTGGGCAGGAGCAGCTGGCACCAGTTGGGTTGAGCAAACACATAAACTCACAATTCTTCTTTAGGCATGGGTTGGTTACTGAAATAACAGGAAATACAATTTTAAATATTTATCATTTTGCAGACTTCTCTAATGCAGTTAGGTACCTTTCATTGTAAAGCATACCCTGCTTCACAATTACTGTTTAAACATATATTTGATTTACTTATAATAAAATAATATGATATACCAAGTTCAATGCTTTTGGCAGATGTTTTGCATGTACTTAGATTTGTTTTATTATTATTATTATTATTATTATTATTATTATTATCAAAAGTTGGAACCAAAGTTACAGAAATCTAATTCACTCAATTGGACTGGCAATTGTTTGAGAGAAACATAAAATTATAAGCATCAGTGGTTAGCATTACATTATTATTTTCTCATATGTTCTTCCATTTGGTAAACAAAACTATAATAATAACAATAAATAAAAAAATAAAAAACATGGTTTAAATATAAATACGGACTAAAGTCTGTAAATAGTTGTAATCTTAATTAAGTTAAATGTTTTAAATAGTCTTTTATCTGTTGAAGAAATCAGACACCTCTGTTTTTCTGTTTTTTGTGCAGAACATTATTTGGTATTGGGAGTGCTTCCACAGCTAATAAAGCAATAGGGAATTCTAGACCTCTCCATTAACTGGAAGAGCAGTCCAGCTAACAAAGAACCCTACGAACACTGAAGAAATGCATCAATTCTACAACTGTCAGCAACCTGGGTCATTAGACAGAGAGAGAGAGAGGGGAAAACGTGTGGTGAGTTTCAGACCTGAACAGCAATTTTATGAGATTCTATATACTGAGGGTTGTATTTAAAATTGTAAGCAGATATTCCTAACCTACTACCAGTAACAATAATATGCACATTGTAGAACTAGTGAAAGTAAAAAAATATAAATAAATTCAGACACATGCAAAACCAGAGGTTTGTTTTTAATACAGAGCGATGGTAACACAATTATTGTACACAATTAGAGGAGGTTGTTTGTACTTGTGGACTTTATACTTTATCTCTGACTGTGGCTTACAAATACAGAAGTAGACTACCAAATATAAATATTGTAGGACAAGCCATCTGGCTAGAGGGCACTTAATTGCCACTTGGCTTAACAAAACAAAAAAGAGTAAAAAGATAACTGCCAAGGAAACCCTTGTTAGTTTTTCTCTGACACACACTGCTTTCTGGGTAAGCAGCATGTGTCCTGCTTGAACAATGCATTACAATAACATGAAAAAAGTGGAAAATATCAGTTTAACAAACATGTTTCTTCTTGGGTCTGATTTTTATTACTGCTATTTTCTGCAAGTGGAGAGATAGTACTTTTACATCCAATTGTGTAACAGTTTTTCTTAAAACCCTTTTATCCACTATCACCCTGTGGCTTCTCAGGTGCCTGTGGGTTTGGGGTGCTAAGCTGTTCTATCTACATCAAATCCTCCAACTGATGTCACAGATGGACAGATGGCATTCTGGGCCGGCAGTGCAGAAAATAGTGGATGTCATGCGGTTTGGAGGACGCATGCTTTGTCTCCTCACTACTGATCAAAAAACATCGTATTTACTTACCATCTTGCTGTTTATAACGATGGGAGATCAGCACACTTGTAGCCTTTTCTATGCCTAAATCAAGGTGTTCCACTGGTCTGTGACCAAATTTATAAACCTTAAAAACATTGTTTTTCAACCCAACTCCAAAGATGTAGTCTTCAAATATGTCTATTCTGTGAGGCTGTAATATACCTGAAAGATAACAAAACAATAGCACTTGCTTTATTGTGCTTAAATATGAAGTTGGTAGCAGAGAGTTTTCAGTTATGATTTTTTCATTAAGCTATGTAGGCTTCAGTTCCCAAAATAGTCATGGAGTACAGGGAAGAACCCATGAAAATCTGTGAAATAAAGCTGCATGTAGAAAAACTAAACATTTAAAAAACTGTTTCATGTGTCATGTTCTTAAAGTTTAATGTCTGGTTACCAACATATGTAACTTTTCACTCAATGATAATGTTAGGTTAATGGTGAAACAAAATCTATGGAATTGGAATTAACTAACACTGTGGGATATAAATAAAAACTAAAGACAGCTGGTCTACTATTATACATTATAAAAAAATATTTAAAATATAGGATTTTACTTTAATATAAATATAAATTATAAAATCTTTCAATTTACCATGTTTGCTGCCAACAACCAGGAGAGAATCAGATCCATCAAATCGTATGCTTCCTATTGTAGAAAGCTCTGTATCAGCCCAGTACAGACGTTGGTTGAAATAATCAATTGCAAGTCCTGCAGTATTGGAAATAAATTGATTATTCTTCATTCCCTTGCAGGGAAGCATGGCATATAGACTTTACTGGTCCATAGAAACTGATTCAACTATGACATTTTTTCATTTGTAAAACCACTATTATCCTCTGTGAATAATGTATTGCCTAATTAATGCATTACTACCAAAAACTGTTTCTAAAATGAATTTATTTTTGTGCACATCTGTCTTTTGATAAAAGCACTGCCTCACTTTATGTATGCATGTTAATGAGGGAATCCAAGAGTCCATTGCTTTGAAATTATATAATCTGTAATTTCAATAGGTCTAGATTCATATGCTCAGTTAACACATTTTAAGATGTTAAAGAAAACAATACAAATAACAAAAACACCATTTTGTATTCAGTACACTTTGATAAATATTTAAACAGTTTTCCTTCTCTTCAATTTAAACATAACATAAATATGAATTTGTTTTCTTGTTGTATTTGAATGATATAAAAATTCACATTCAAATGATTAAACTGATATTCATATTGTGTTCAACTAATGAATATTTATCAAACAAAATGTATGTAACCAACATGCTTCTGAAAAATACACAGACCATCTTCTTATCTTAAGAAAACAGCATTGATTAAATCTAAACTACTACTAACCCAGTATTAAAAATGATCAAAAATATATAATGTGTGTTTGTTTGTTTGTAGTTCTGGAATATGAGTTCCAACAAGCTAACATATAAATATTTAACCATGTTTGCTTTTCATTGTCCCTTTTGTTTTGGATACACAGACAGTATTAGACTCTTGGCAACAAATATGCCAAAAGGCTGTTAAACCTTTTAAAAGTTTAGAGACAGCCTCCCTTAGGACTGTGTGATGGTCTTAGATGGCTGGCAACATCAGGGATGGTATTACTTTTCATTTTTCTCGTGTCTTTAAAAACAAAATCTGAAACCAGACAATCGGTTTTAGTTTCCCCTCTTTTCCTGTTGAAATGTATCATTAAATGGACTGCATTTTCTAAATGAAAGACTTCTTAACCTCATAAGCCTGTTCATTTCTGTTTCAAGGCTCAGATTGTTAATGGCAATGCACACAAAGCACACAAGAATGCTGAATTGCTATTCAGTGGGTTACTAATTAGAAAAGCCCTTTATTAAAATGCACAAACAAAGGCATATCCCACAGACAATTAAAATGCTGCTTGGTAAGTATTTTTCAGGCAAGTGGGAAAAAAAAAAGAAAAAAATACCTGTGGGCCTCCTTAAATTCTTCTCTAACAATACTCTTCGTAGAGTACCATCCATTGCAGCTTCCTCTATGTGAGAATGGTCACCAATCACAGTCCAGTACATAATTCTGTAAGAAAAATAGTATTTTGTTGTTGGTCTTTCATTTACATGTATACTTGTGGAAGTTTTTTTTTTTTTTAATGCATTGATGCATTGTTTTGGCTTATTATTAAACAATTATTCATTTGAAATGGCTTTTCAGACATTAAAACACAGTGTAATGTACACATACATATGTATATAGGCAATGTCTCAACTGGTAGTTATCTCTATAGCTATTGGAACATGAAATAAAATGTCTAATTTACTTTTCCTACATTCCATACAAATATTAGAAAAAAAAGAATAACTATATATAATTCAAAATCAGTAATTCAGTGCCATATTTGATCAATGGACTTAGTCATCCTCTACTGAAACAGTGAATGAATCAACAGTTACAAGCTAATTAACCATTACAGCAAAATACACATCTGTCTTGACAAATTGAAGGTCTGGTTGGTACTTGGAGGAAAATAAACACCAACTGATTTAATATCCTATTTCCATAGTAAAAGTTAATGTGAGGGTAACTGCAGCCCCTTACTTAATAAGGGGCCGGATTAAATCAAAACTTTGACCCACCTGCTAATAGAAAACTACAGAACTGTACTCAGTTGCGGCTTCATTTGTAGTAAGATGACACTTTCTTCTAATCAGAAATGTAACCACTATGATGTACAGGTTTGTAGTTTGCTATTAGAGGGTGGGTCAAAGTTTTGATTTAATCCAGCCCAAAGTTGTTTAAGTACATCATGATTATATGATCATTTATAATGTATTAATAAATACTGGAGAAGGAGCTATTTAAAAAGAAATACGATAAGAGTACGGATACACAGAAATCAGTTAACAGGAGGAAAGGTTAGGTCTTACCCCTGCACTGGGTTGACAGCAATTGCATAGGGTTCCCCTGCTATATTTGTTACGAGACGAGTGCAGGACGATCCTCCAAGTTGTCCTACATTAATGGAATATCGCAGCCTAGTCCAATGGGTCGTATAGTAGCTGAACCAGTGCATTCTGGAATGGTCTGTCCAATAGATATTCCCAGTGACCCAGTCAGCTGATACGTCTCTTGGCCTTCTAAAATCAGGACACTGAAAGATACACATGTTTTAATGTTTAATTAATTATGTATTGACCTGACCTTACTACCTAATGCTTCCACTCCCCATTCATGACTACACTGTCACTTACATTACTTACTCCTTTATTACAGTAAAAACTGTAATTGCCAGAGAGAACAGGCTGTAAGATAATCTTTGATACCAGGAGTTAATGATTCTTGTTATTTTGTAGATAACATTTTTACATCATAACCTACCTAATAATTCTAAACATACATTGCATGCTAATATGTCAACTTCATCAACCTTTCTTACTGTGGTATGATGATATCTTATTATGTCTTTATTACTACTTATTAAGACACTAGACATGTTTGATTAAGGTTTTATGAGTGTGAACATTTGCCTCAGTAGTTTATTTAGTTGTCAGGAGTCTACACAACTGCTTGAGATTGTCTGTAGCTATTTTGTAGGTGAAGAGATCTGCTACTATATTATCTTTTACTTTCAGTCATAATTATATATTTACCTGATGATCTCTCAGCACATGAATGCATGACATGTATAACATACCAATGCAACTATGTAACTTTTACATACTGTATAACTAATTATGTATGGACAATAGGTTGTGCATGCAACAGAAGTATTGTGTATATATAATATCTTAATAGTATATAATCAACTAAGTAATAAATACAACAAAATACTAATTTTAAAGCAAGCAGTGGACCCCGCTAACTTATCAAATACTTACTATTAATCCACTATTTGTTTTAGATTGACTTCTGTCTTTTTCTTTGTAAAAAATTCCACCTGGATTAAACTGGGTACCCCAGATAATCTTGTGTCCTTGATTAAGAGCATCCATCCCAATGATTCTGGCATTGTCCTCAATGCGAGCTAGTTGTTTGTGTCCATGGCTCTGGTTAAATGGATACACAAAACCTCGGATTTCAGTGTCATTAGCTATGTAGAGCACTTGATCTTCTGGTCCTGCAGGTTGTTTCATTAATATGCAAAAAAAATGAATAGTGTCTAAATTCCATTTTGGGTTTAGAACAACAGTGTTACAGAATTATAGTTACAATACAACTCTTTACAGAAAACATTAATATGTACTAACAACAACAGATTACATTTTTGTTATGATGCAAACATTGTCTATAAAAATAAATACATTCTATCAGTGTATTTAACTAGTAAAACAATTAACAGTTAACAGTTCTAACAATTTAAATTAAGCTTGGATACAGCAATTTAAACAATTCAGGCTATTCAGTATAAATATTGTAAACATTACTTTTATACAGGGCTACTTTAGAACACAATACAACAATAATATGAACCGTTTTCACAAAATTTACATTATAAAATGCATTAATACAAGTATTACAAATACAATAAACTATTCTGAGAACTTATATAAACTTATTCAGAAGGTGACTTTAAATATCAGGATTATAACATTGAGATCATTTTTAAACATATCGTAGGTACAGTTTTGTACTGTGATGTCATTGTGTTTTTTGACAATGCTTATTTTTGACAAAGTTTCTAATAAATACATAACAGCGAGTTATAGGTGTACGTGAAGAGTCCTGCAGGTTGTTTACTTGGGGTTTTGTTTGTTATTATTTAAATGTGCAGTATTTTAATTTTGTATTTAAATAAATACATAAATAAATACATACATACATAAAACAGGCCTAAATACTTATTGCTTGGCATGGCCCATCATTACTGATGTCTTGTGAACATGAGGTCTGGATTTTGATAATGCATGCACAAAACTCATGTCTTAAAGGCATTCTGTACCGTATTTGTAGGTGATATACACAATTTTATTTTATTTTTGTAATTTGATGTCCATTTGCTATTGTGTAAGGAATAAAAAAACATTAACTCAGTCAAACTAAGTTTAATTTTGTGTCTATGACATGTGAACTAATGAAACTATAATATAATGTGTTACTGTGTTCCAATTCAAATGAATTGGAATTAGTTCCTGCACAAAGCATACTTAGCATAGGAATGGATAAGTAATCTTTATTGTGATTACAGCCACAATAAATTAACTATTTTGTATGAAAAAGATTTACGATGTCCCATTAATAATGGAACGTTACGCAGACAGTATGATTCAAAGGTTAATGCTGGCTTATATTTTAGACATATTAAAAAAATGCTGTAGGCATTTTCCTTCTTTATTTGTTAAACATTTTTTGCACACATTTCACTTCATAGTAATGCATAATTTGCTCTGCAGAAAACAAACAAACATGTTTTTACCTTTTGCTAAACAGCTGCCATTGACTTCTTTAAAATTTCTGCCACATGTACATTTGAAGGAGCTTTTAGTGTTTGTGCAGTAGTGAGAACAGGAACCAAAGTGTAGACACTCATTGACTTCTAAAAAGGAAAAAGATAAAAAAAAAAAACAATCAATTCCACATTTAGTGATATGTGACATTTTTTAATACTCTTTCAAAAGGTCAGTTCTGGTATAACACGTTTTAAAAGTGATGGGTAGATCAAAATGTTTGTGCTGTATTTTGAAAGCTGAATGTTAAAAGAAAAAACTCAAAGAACCTGAAGAAATAATCCAAGAATACATAATAAGAACCATGAGGTCTTTGTATATAGGAGTTAAAAGGCTCAGTAGAATTTAGCTTCTGCATTACAAAATCTACTGGTAAGCCACTGCTGTGGATATATGATTTTATGATATACACATGATGGTTCTATCAAGGTTGATTCTGTATATATGTATGTTGTAATAGGGCACTTTCTATTGGGGAGGGAAGGGTTACAGCTTTTAAGATTGAATGGGTTATTCTAGTGAAGTCAGTTTGTTTAATTCATCATTCAATATTTTTAATTAATAAATGGATGAAGTCGCATTCACAGAATATACATCTATGCAACAATTGTTCACAAAACATCAAAAACAAACTTCCAAGCAAGCAGTATCGTTGCCATTTTGGCTCCCTCTAGAACTGCAAACCCGTTTTCACTTGAGCATGGACCCCAGTCATACAATAAAGTATGATGTTCTGGGGAATAAATTCAAATCAGCAAACTCATTCACTTGCACCACAAGCCTAGTTTGAATATATGCCTGATTTATACCAGCTACATTACTAATAGACGATTACTACTAAATGTTGCTGTTTAACAACCTGCTTCTATCACAACAAGAAATCTATTTTACTATTCTAATTTGGAAGAATGAAGGCGAATTTTTTAACTATTGGTTTATTCTGTCACAATGTTATACTGCTCTTTGACTTGAATACAGCAGGATATTTTCAAATGCCAAATGAATCAATAAAAAAAAAATGTCTTTTTAGTTTGTACTTTGTGTAAACATTTAAAACTACCCACAACATGCAAAGCTAGTTGAGTAGCACAGGAACATATAAATATAATTTAAGGTTAGAATATGACACTTTTAGAGGAAATATCAATTTCATACATTTTCATTGAAAAAAATGCCAATCTTTAGATTTTAACATTGTAATATATCAAATTAATGATTTAATTATTTTTTTTATTTTATTTTTTTCCCAAAACACATCTTTAAACCTGGGATGATAAACATGGTCCGCAAGTAACACACTTTAAATTATTAAGATTCTGTAAATAAATGTCAAGAACAAAGATTGACAAAGGAAGCTATCAGATGGAGATGTAAAAGGAACTTCAAGAAGACCACATAAAAGATGGGAAGATGAAATAATTTATCAGGCATGACATGGACAAGGGAACCTATAGATTCAAGCAAGTGGGAACATCTTGGGGCAATCTTCATCCAGCAGTGGATCGATAAGACTGATGATGATGATGATGAAATAAATAAATAACATGTGGGCCTTTGTACAGCTATGTGAGACACATCAATGAGAAGGTGTGTCTGGACATGCGCTGTGCTAACTGTGACCCTAGACAGAGGCAGTGACACTCTCCCAGTTTTCACTCATGGTTTGCTTTTACAGAAGTAAAAAAAATCCAATAAGAGAAAAGTGAAAATAAGGTATTGACTGAAAAAAGTAACTGCAGCTGCCTTGCTTGGGCAAATATGGGCAACCGAAGGAAAGACAAGGAGGAGATATGACTGAAAATTGTATTTCTATAATGAAATGAAAATGATATCTTCGTCGCCCAAAGGGAGTAAGCTGTTACCAAAAAAAGATTTAAAACAAAAACTATAGACCAAAGAAAAACAAATAAACAAAAAACACTCTGCAAGGTCAGTAAGTAAGATTTTCTCGGTCTTACCATACCTTCACAATTCTTGGTCTTTTGATTTCTTTCAAAGCCTGCTTTGCACTGACAAATTGCTGTTTTTGTTTGATTGCAGACTGTATCATCACCACATGGATTCATTTCCCGTCCACAAATATCTTTACTTGGAGCTGAAGGAAGATGGAAAAGTACATGTTTTATTTATTGAGCTGACACAAATGCATTCTCTTGGTACCTAGTTTTAATTTTAACACTAGAACATTTACAGGAAGTGAATTTAAATTGGTATTATGAAAAGCAACAACAAAACATTACTCACCTCATTGTGTTGTTTTGAAGATATATTCATTAAAAATATAATTGTTTCTTAAGGATGCACCACTGACATGTTTGATACCACTTAA
Organism: Amia ocellicauda; assembly: GCF_036373705.1. NCBI lineage: Eukaryota > Metazoa > Chordata > Actinopteri > Amiiformes > Amiidae > Amia > Amia ocellicauda. The sequence continues at coordinate 8,104,905 of NC_089865.1, read as the reverse complement.
CATTGTCTCACTTCAGAACATTAGCAAAATATTATGTATTTTCATTTGCATATATTTTTTTAAATAAATGATTCTCCTGTAATGTGTCCATTGATATTATGACATTTACATTTGTTTGTTTATTTTCATTTAATTCCATACCCAAAAAAACAAAGCAACTCAATACCCCCTTCAGAAATCAAATATATGATAAAAATTATAAAAAATATATATAAATTAATCCATATTATGTATGCACACACATATATGTGTGTGTTGTAATGTGTATGTGTGTGAAAGTATGTTATGCAAATTATTTTTCGGGCTTGGTTGGGGTAATGACAGAGAACAAATAGCACATTCTTCTCATTTGTACTGAGTACTGAGTTCAAAGCTAGTCCTGGATTAATTGCAAATGACATTCACAATATATATAAATATATATATATAAAACCACTCAAGATATTTTACTTGAGCACCATACACCATAGCAGCCGTTCCCAACCTCTGTAAAGAATGGGTGGGTTTTCAATATGCAAGGGAATTATACAAATACAAATAATATATTGCTTTGGCACAGAAGAGGCCTACTTGGTTTTGCAAGGCAATTACACACTGTGTTTTCAGAATATCAAAAAGGGATTAAAATGTTATAAATTAAATACAATTGTGAATGCTGACTGCAAAAGAAATATGCCTGGGAAAAGTTTTGCATTACCATTGTACTGCATGCGCAAAAACCTTACATACAAAAGTAAATAAATAAGCAAAACATAATCTCAATTATATAAAAATAAAGTTAAATAAACCATTTGGTGCAATTAACACATGGATTTAAATTACATCACAATTCTTGGGAAAACAAAAAACAAAAAACAACAACAACAACCCTGAACACAACTTACACGTCTTGCAGTCGAGCTCATCTGAGCCGCCATCCCCACAGTCATCAAAGAGATCACACTGCAGCTCAGCGGGGATGCAGCGCTTATTACTGCAGGTGAACTCAGACTTCCCACAGGGTCGCAGCTTTTCTATCACATTCTCTAATTCATTAAAAACCAACACCAAGGATTATGTGAAAACTCTTTGAAAAAATGGTAGACTATGCCAACTCATATGGGGTTCCCAAGCATAGAATTGTACAGGAACATCCATCAATCATATTAACATGTATTAACCCTAGAACAATCAAAACATTTTACCCATCCCCCCCGCTAGCACGAGTGTACATTCATAATCTCCATTATAGATGGAGAGAAATTAGCATATTACTTTACAGACTAGATTTGGGGTCTCCAACCCTGGTCCAGGAACTTCTGGTTCTGATTACAGCCAAGCTCAGTTACACAACTGAATCAGTGAATGATTGAATCTGTCAAGATGAACATGACCTTTAGTCACCGACTGAAGACACCTACACACCTGATGACTAAGGGCTCTCCAGAACCAGGGTGGGAGGACCCCGTACCACATGGCTATTTCATTGAATAGCAATGTACAAATACCATTAGATACTGTATTCTGTGAATTTACATTACTATCATATATATAAACATCTCTGTTGTTAACTAGTTTTACATCAGACATGTAATTGAAATGTTTTATACAGGATTATAAGTCTAATACAATTTTTAGAGCAGTGAGATTTGTTGGTCTCCACGGTCTCGTTCTACTAGAAATGAAAACACACAAAATTATATACACATACATATTAATGTGTTTGTGAGTATATGCCATGTTTAAAAAGAACATACATATTAATATTAGCAAAGTCTATACTACATATTTAATGCTAAATAATTGCAAAATACAACATTTTATTGCCATGTGACCTACCACACTCTTGCTCATCTGAGCCATCTCCACAGTCGTCCACATTGTTGCAACGTTGGTCAGACCGCAGGCATACTCTCTTATTTCTACATCGGTAGGGTCTTGTTGGTGGGCATGGCAACTTCGCTTTTTCATTAAAATAAGAACATATTTTTAATGTTTATTGGGTTTACAAAAATGAAAGTAAGCAGCCATTGATGGTGTGAGAATTCCTAGTATTGATTAGCAACTATATTGTCCAACTTTCTGGGGAGCCGGTAGACATGGTTAAACTGATAACAAACCTTCCTGTTGTTTCTACGAGTCATCCACAAGGTTACAGAAATGGTGTGGTGGATGTACCAAACGGGCCTGTCAAAGGGGCATTAGATTTACTAATTATCTATATTTGTGTTTATTTAGTAGCCAATATAATCTGTTAGACTTGCATATTAATCAGTGTTTAATGAATATTCATTGATTGATGCAATCAATCCCATGTATGTCTTTGTTCTGTCTCGAGGTCTTAACCTATACATGTCTGCACCTATTTATTCTCAGGGCTCAGACCCTTCGCTGAGTCAAGGCATCCTCTGTATCTCTGTCACTTGTTTCTCCACCTTATTTTATTTTCCACTGCCATCCTGTGCCATCCTTACAAATTGCATTCCTTACAATGGACTTTAATTGATATTCAATTAAATTTACCTTATATTAAAATGAGAACTATCTTAATAAACGTTACGACACATTAAAAATGTACATTACGATGTAAATCATCATGTAGCCAGCTGCAAAGTGCTGCGGTAACAGAATCCCTCTGTATCTGAAGGCTCTTTATAACCTTTTCATGATTGTGAGCAGTACTGAATGCTAATAATAAATTCTCTAGCATTTTAAAGAAAAGCTAAAGATCAAAGACATTAATTATTTCACTCTTCAAATACTTCACCTTTGGTTCACCCAAGATTTTCAGAATGTTTCATTTTTAATCTGATGCCTGTATTAATGGATATATCTAAGAATGTTTGTTACATATATCAATATCTAAGAACTGTTAGTTACTATATATGTTATGTGTATATAACATACACTCACCTAAAGGATTATTAGGAACACCTGTTCAATTTCTCATTAATGCAATTATCTAACCAACCAATCACATGGCAGTTGCTTCAATGCATTTAGGGGTGTGGTCCTGGTCAAGACAATCTCCTGAACTCCAAACTGAATGTCTGAATGGGAAAGAAAGGTGATTTAAGCAATTTTGAGCGTGGCATGGTTGTTGGTGCCAGACGGGCCGGTCTGAGTATTTCACAATCTGCTCAGTTACTGGGATTTTCACGCACAACCATTTCTAGGGTTTACAAAGAATGGTGTGAAAAGGGAAAAACATCCAGTATGCGGCAGTCCTGTGGGCGAAAATGCCTTGTTGATGCTAGAGGTCAGAGGAGAATGGGCCGACTGATTCAAGCTGATAGAAGAGCAACTTTGACTGAAATAACCACTCGTTACAACCGAGGTATGCAGCAAAGAATTTGTGAAGCCACAACACGTACAATCTTGAGGCGGATGGGCTACAACAGCAGAAGATCCCACCGGGTACCACTCATCTCCACTACAAATAGGAAAAAGAGGCTACAATTTGCACAAGCTCACCAAAATTGGACAGTTGAAGACTGGAAAAATGTTGCCTGGTCTGATGAGTCTCGATTTCTGTTGAGACATTCAGATGGTAGAGTCAGAATTTGGCGTAAACAGAATGAGAACATGGATCCATCATGCCTTGTTACCACTGTGCAGGCTGGTGGTGGTGGTGTAATGGTGTGGGGGATGTTTTCTTGGCACACTTTAGGCCCCTTAGTGCCAATTGGGCATCGTTTAAATGCCACGGCCTACCTGAGCATTGTTTCTGACCATGTCCATCCCTTTATGACCACCATGTACCCATCCTCTGATGGCAACTTCCAGCAGGATAATGCACCATGTCACAAAGGTCGAATCATTTCAAATTGGTTTCTTGAACATGACAATGAGTTCACTGTACTAAACTGGCCCCCACAGTCACCAGATCTCAACCCAATAGAGCATCTTTGGGATGTGGTGGAATGGGAGCTTCGTGCCCTGGATGTGCATCACACAAATCTCCATCAACTGCAAGATGCTATCCTATCAATATGGGCCAACATTTCTAAAGAATGCTTTCAGCACCTTGTTGAATCAATGCCACGTAGAATTAAGGCAGTTCTGAAGGCGAAAGGGGGTCAAACACAGTATTAGTATGGTGTTCCTAATAATCCTTTAGGTGAGTGTATACAGACAGATAGACACACATATATATCCCAGTTGTATTATTGAAACATTGTGTTTCTGTTATTTTGTATTAAACATGAGTTCAGTTTCTAATCCAGTATGCTTGTGTACTTTTCATTCAGATAGGGGACAGTGATTATGTATTGAAACCTTGCATTATGATACAATGCCCAGTCCCACCAGTCCTGCAGATGACAAGACAGCAGGTATTGTACACACCATTACACTGAATTTGTCATAGAAAGAGCTTCTGGTACTCTACTATTATACTATCCTGCTCCTTTACCATTAAAGTTCATATAAACAGAAATAGAGCATTAACTGAACATATTTGAATAAATACACAACTCCAGTAATATAATCCATAGATGTTCTATAGCATATTGGATACATTTAATTAGATAGTGCTGTATTGTCTTGACCTATTAGGCTAAAGTGATCCTTACCACACATATCAGGATCTTCATCCGAGTTGTCTCCACAATCATCTTCACCATCACACACCCAAACATGTAGCTTGCAAAGGGTGTTGTTACAAGTAAACTCATCAGTACGACAGGTATATGCCCCTGAAATTTACAAAATAATATATATTTAGTTGTTTGCACAGTATATCAAGACAAAGAATAAATGGCTCACATTAAAGCCCAATTTATAGTCCTTACTATTAAAATGATTAAAAGAGGGACTCATAACATTTTGCTAGACCTTAAATAAATATTCAAAATCAGTTTAATACATTTGACATTATTCTCAACATTTAACTGTGGTCCTAGCAGTATAGTCAGTTGATTCATTAGCCACTCAAATCTTAGATTAAACCCACAGATTCAATATGAATGAAGTTTGGAAGTCTTAATTAAGTCTCTAATGAAGGCCATGTATTGATAAACAAACAAGTTAAAATATCTCTTGCTCTTTTGGTATCCAAAAGAGAGGAATTGGATACATTTGGAGAAATACTGTACTTGTCTAAGGAGCACTTACATGCTTGCTGAATGAAAAGGTGAATTAATAGACAATATATATTTTTAAAAAGCAAGTGTTCAGAAATAGAGTATAACGTTGGGGTACCATCAATATGTTACTGTCATTTGTTTTCCGCACCATTTTTATAAAATACTTATAACACATTTTTTTAAATACTGTATTTATTAAACATATGTTTCAGGAAAGTGGAAAAAATAAGAACGCCTTATAAATTTGTACATTTTTCTTCCAAACATTTTTGGTAGGACAGTGTTTTTAATATTGTGACTATATTTTTAGCTATTATTTAAATGTCAAGTTTACTTTTAACAATTTTCTCACCACATGGATATCAAATGATACCAGATTTGGCCATGTCTAATGATGTGGTACATGTATTCCATGTAAAAAGGCTGAGATGCCGGGATACATAAATAAAGTAAGAATAACCCTTAAGCTACAAGGAATTAGTAGTTAGTACTTAGGGAATACTAATTTATTCTGACCACAGAAACATCTTTTGAAAACCAATCTGCATTGCCCACACTTACTGAGAATTAAGTTATTTATATTAAAATCAGCCATTATTTAAATTATTGTAAATGCACTATGTTCTTTTAATACTGTAAAGTGGGAGATAATGGACTAGAGGTGACTTTTAAGTAGACTTTCAGCTAGCTTTGTTATCATTAATTAAATAAACCAAACTGCAAATATAAGTCAACACCTGAAAGAGATTTGAACTTATTAAGTTTGAACAAACATTTGGGCTATACCTCTGTGGTTGTAACAACATGTCTATGGCAGAAAAAAAATATCTTATTAATAATCCTGTCTCTCTGATCTCAGAGAAATTAAACTAAACTGAAGAATAAACCATGACAGTTTAGATCTCCAACGATGTGATTACACAGCTGTGCTTTGACTAATTAATTCTAAAATTCACATTTTCCCCTCTCACCTTTCTTAATTGTAACTAGATGAAGTGGACATTCAGAATGTAAAATGATATTGACATTAAAACAGACCATGAAGATGAGAAAACCAAAAGCATCAAACAGTTTAATTGCATTAAAGGTTCAATTTTAAATCTTGTCACGAGTTTTCCAAGCACTGAGCCGCTTGGCTTTAAAATGAGCTTCAAAAGTTCCGAAGATTCTAAAGGTAATCAAAAAGTTTTAAGAGGATTGCAACATCCTATGGAAATTTTGAATTCTAGCACAAAATGCAATGGGTCTGTGTAACAATATTTGAAATTAGTTTGTGAACATCTATTTCAGACACTGTAATGACTTCCTTGTTCAAAGTCTTTCTCAGATTGTACGTTGCTGTATCAATCTACAGGCTTGCGATTGATGTCTAAGTTCAACTTATCTATGGCAGTATGGTATATGTCATATGTGATTTAATGTATTACTTCATAGATATTTAATAGATCTTTTCTTTTTAAACCTTAGTAACTATGGCAAAACTAGTTGTGGTAAATTATGGAAATGACTGCTTTCCTGTGAGACAAATAAAAAGCAAACACAGACAAAGACAACAGATATAGTGCCTGATTGACACAAACATTTGTCCTGGGTTTGAATTCAATACATTTTATTACATACACAATAATTCCGTTAGATACTTTTACCACTTTGCAAATTATCCGCAAGAGGCCACTGCCGAGTTAAAATAAATGCCTAAATGCATCTGTAACTATCAGACAAAATAATAAAACAAATATAGATTAATACTTTTTTTTTTTTTGGAACATTTTGCCAATGTGGCTATAAGAAGTATTCACCCTCTTGCACCTTTACACATTTTGTGTCAATCTTTGATACATTTAATTTTTTTTTTTTTCCCCTTTGATTTACACAACTTACTCCACTCTTTCAATGTGGGAATAAATTAAATGGGGGCGTGAAAAAATAAATTAAAAATAAAACCTTGCAAAATGTTAATTAGATAAGTATTCACCCCCTTTGCTATGATACTCCTAAATAAGCTCAGCTGTTGCCTTCAGAATTCACCCGGGTGAAATAAAAGTGGTTCACATGATTTCAGATTAAATACACCTGTAAAATATACACAGGTAGATTTTAAAACAATTTCGGGATATATTAGTGGAGAGGCAAGAACAGGGGAGGGTATAAAAAGGTATGAAAGGCACTGAATATCTCTTGTTTAGAGCAGGCCGTCCTCCCAAACTGAGGGCAACAAGAGGACAGGCAACTTTTAAACACCTACAGTGTTTCATGAGATGGGAGAAACTGTCCATGTGTCAACAATAGCTCAGAGACTCCACAAATCTGGCTTTGCAGCAGAACGGACTGGGAAGCTTGTCAGGGTAGAGGGTAAAATGGATGGAGCTAAATCCTTGAGGAAAACCTGCTTTGTGAATACTTCTCTAATCAAGACATTATTTTTTTATTTTTCATTAACTGTTGTTTCACAATACAAATTCTCTTGCCTCTTCAAAGTTTTGAGTAGGTTGTGTAAATCAAAGGGGAAAAATTCCCATTAAAATACATTTCAAGTTGTAACATAATAAAATGTGAAAAAGTCCTATATATATATATATATATATATATATATATATATATATATATATATATACACACAGTACTGTGGAAATGTTTTAGGCAGGTGTGAGGAAATGCTGTAAAGTAAGAATGCTTTCAAAAATAGACATGTTAATAGATTATATTTATCAATTATCAAACTAAATGCAAAGTGAGTGAACAGAACAAAATCTACATCAAATCCATATTTGGTGTGACCACCATTTGCCTTCAAAACAGCATCAATTCTTCTAGGTTCACTTGCACACAGTTTTTGAAGGAACTCGGCAGGTAGGTTGGCCCAAACATCTTGGAGAACTAACCACAGCTCTTCTGTGGATTTAGGCAGCCTCAGTTGCTTCTCTCTCTTCATGTAATCCCAGACAGACTCGATGATGTTGAGATCAGGGCTCTGTGGGGGCCATACCATCACTTCCAGGACTCCTTGTTCTTCTTTACGCTGAAGATAGTTCTTAATGACTGCCGCTGTATGTTTGGGGTCGTTGTCATGCTGCAGAATACATTTGGGGCCAATCAGATGCCTTCCTGATGGTATTGCATGATGGATAACTATCTGCCTGTACATCTCAGCATTGAGGAGACCATGCATTCTGACCAAATCCCCAACTCCATTTGCAGAAATGCAGCCCCAAACTTGCAAGGAACCTCCACCATGCTTCACTGTTGCCTGCAGACACTCAATTGTGTACCGCTCTCCAGCCCTTCGGTGAACAAACTGCTTTCTGTTATGGCCAAATATTTCACATTTTGACTCATCAGTCCAGAGCACCGGCTGCCATTTTTCTGCCCCCCAGTTCCTGTGTTTTCGTGCATAGTTGAGTCGCTTGGCCTTGTTGCCATGTCGGAGGTATAGCTTTTTGGCCGCAAGTCTTCCATGAAGGCCACTTCTGACCAGACTTCTCCGGACAGTAGATGGGTGTACCAGGGTCCCATTGTCCCACTGCCAATTCTGAGCTGATGGCACTGCTGGACATCTTCCGATTGCGAAGGGAAGTAAGCATGATGTGTCTTTCATCTGTTGCAGTAAGTTTCCTTGGCCGACCACTGCGTCTACGGTCCTCAACGTTGCCTGTTTCTTTGTGCTTCTTCAAAAGAGCTTGGACAGCACATCTGGAAACCCCTGTCTGCCTGGGAGAGACCTTGCTGATGCAGTATAACTACCTTGTGTCTTGTTGCTGTGCTCAGTCTTGCCATGGTGTATGACTTTTGACAGTAAACTCTCTTCAGCAACCTCACCTTGTTAGCTGAGTTTGGCTGCTCCTCACCCAGTTTTATTCCTCCTACACAGCTGTTTCTGTTTCAGTTAATGATTGTGTTTCAACCTACATATTGAATTGATGATCATTTGCACCTGTCTGGTTTAATCACACACCTGACTATATGCCTACAAAATCCCTGACTTTGTGCAAGTGTACCTAGAAGAACTGATGCTGTTTTGAAGGCAAAGGGTGGTCACACCAAATATGGATTTGATGTAGATTTTTCTTCTGTTCACTCACTTTGCATTTAGGTAATTGATAAATATAATCTATTAACATGTTTATTTTTGAAAGCATTCTTACTTTTCACACCTGCCTAAAACTTTTGCACAGTACTGTATATATCAAGGTTTGCAATATATTTTGGTTGTTTTGATTGCACTCCACTAGATATTTACATGGTCACCAGTATTTAAAACTAATTTTGCAAATAATTCTGTAAAATCAGCATTGTCCTATGCAAAATGTATAATTTATCAATTATATTACTTGATCAATATTTTCTGAGGGCCATACGTATGGTAACCTTTCTGTTTGAAATGAAAACACATTCCTGTGTACTGGACTCTGTAATAATGTGAGACATGAATAAAACAGAAGCTATGGTATGCTGTTTTAACATACAGCTGAAGAGCTATCATCAGGGCATCATCACCATTAATTTTTATCAAGATAGTAATATGCATAACCTTTATTAAAACACACACAAAGGGCTTCAAAAGAAAATCCACACAGGGTTTAAAAATCCATTTTATATGCAAGCTAAAATAGGCAGAAGATTACATTTCATTATTATTGCCTTCTGATATTAACTAAAGTATGCTTCACCCATAGTAATGATGCAAGCAGACTACCAACAACCTTACATCTAGGACATGCAATATCTGTGGATATGGCTTTCCTATGAGCTGCAGTGCTTAAAACATAATTCTGACAATGTTTTATTATTATTATTATTATTATTATTATTATTATTATTATTATTATTATATATATATTGTTATAATCACACATTGCAAACATAGTTGTTGAAGGCAACTTCTACAGAAGAAGAAGAAGCCTCTAGCAAATTCAAATAACATCAGAAACTACCATCAGGCTTTCTGTACGTTTCAGGTTTGTTAAAATGGCAATTGATAGCAGAAGGGGAAAAAATACTTAAAACAACAACAACAACAACACTATAATCAGTTGAGATCCTTTTTAAAAAACACTAATAATGTGAAACCTGAAAACAGATAACCTGTTGCATAAGGGCTCTATGAAAAAGATAAGAGAGAGATAAAGAAAATATATACTAAAGATAAAAAAGCCGTAGTTTGCCAATTGATGTGCAAAACTTGACCATACTCTGATATATTTCCTGCAAATGGCACTGCATTTGTGTTGTGTAAAGGCACACATAATAAATCCAAACAAGTTAGATCTCACAAAGCTTAAGCTTTTAAACTTCATAGTAGACTATTTCTCTTGCATAATAACATTCATTTTCACCTCTACACATAATTATTCATATATTGCTCACTCAGGAGGAGAGAGACATGTTTTTTTCATTATGTTCAAAGTTCACAGTGATGAATTTCTGTAAGCTTAAATGATTAGTCTGGTTTCTTTTCCCTCTTGCTCCAGCCAGGTGCACCTGATGAAATGACACGGTGGATCCTAAATGAATGTGTGTGAAAACATAAGCAAAAATCAATACTGCCTCTAGAATGAGCATGACTTACCATGGTCACAGTTTTCCTCGTCACTGCGATCCACACAGTCATGCACCCCATCACATTGCCATCTGGTCGGGATACAGAGAGCCCTGTTCTGGCAGAGAAATTGATCTTCTCTGCATTCTCTCACACAGTGAACCTGTCAATACAGCATGATATGGTTTAATTACCTTGTGTGTCTGGCTTACATTTTAAATCAAAACCAGGAAAAGAAACTTATCTAGGGAAGATTACAGGCAATCTTGATGTAAACAAAATGAAAAAGTATATTTGGCACCTTGCTTTCTTAAAATAAATACATTCTGTGAATAACTAGATTTTTTACTTTTTTCAGTCATCCATGGAGACAGAATGTGAATTATTGCTTAAATTAAGAATGGTGTCACCTTTAGTGAAGGAGCTTGACCTTTCTAACTCTTGAAATTGCGTCGATATATAATGCATAAGACACAAATCTTTAAGCAAACAGTATCTAGGGATTTTTAATAAAACGCCCCATTATAATGTCCATTATTAAGAGACAGATACACTGGGGTGAACTACAGGTTAAAGAATGCTATTTTAATCACACCGAGCACCACTGGGATTTGCTTAACAAACTGCTCCAGCCACAGTTAGACCAGCATGCTTAGATTAGCTGTGCAAATATGTTATTAGTGGGGATTCAACATGCACATTTTACAGAAATGTCCACAGACCATGTCTGAAGATATCATTTTTTAGAAATGTCTTATTTCTGAGTATTAAACTGACATATACACCTAGAATATAACAATCATTTTAACTTATATGGTATGATTCTTTTGAATTTATATGCAAAGTATATATAATGTATTCAAACTGTTCATGTTTATTTTTCACTTCTGAAGAAAGCAAGGGGAAATTAAGATTTAATCTGGATTTACTGCTAACCAGAGGCCACAATCAACTGAAATAACCACCAGACCCAAAGGGAAATAAAGACCATGGGCACTGTACTAAGAAGGGCATATACTTTTCTTAATCTGCTCCTATAGTGGATGAAAAATTAGCTAATGATTTGCTGAACAAGGAGTGTGGGGTATTTATAATGTTTTGTAATACAAATACATTTATAGTTTTATCTTCTCTTTCCACAGTTTTGTTGTGTTTCCAGTTACTAGATTCCAATTAATAGTTTGCTCCTTTGTAGAATAAGCTTTATGATATCTTTTCATTTCCGCTGCTCTTCACAAAATTCAGTTAAAAGGGTACAGAGATCAACACTGTTATGCTGATAAAGCACAATTGCATTGGTGTTTCATAAATCTTTTTTTTCGTTAAGAAAATGATAAACCTTTTTGCTTTTGCCCCCAAAGTTCAAAGGTATTACTAAAACCACAGCAAGCCACAAATAACATAATGAATCAATATCTTAAAAAAAACAAAAAAAAACAAAAAAACTATTATTGTATTTTGGAAAAGATTTTAAATTAGACAACAATTTATACAATGGCGACAGAAGGAATCGAGAGGGGGTGGGGGGGTGGGAATGGCAAATCAATTATTTTGTGAGATTCCCATTTTAACATGGTGAGTCTCCTTAATAATACACAGAAATGCCCATATCTCTTATGATAAAACCAATACAAATTGAAGAACAAGGGATATTGTGTGGGATAGTGATAAAAAAAATATGAATGGCTTATTTGCTCTATAAACACAGATGATAAGAAAAGCAGTGTTCATAAACAACACACATAATGGAGAGGAATAAACATTCTTTAAGGAGACAGAATTCCTGTATTTCCCATGTATGACTAATTAAATGATATGCAAGAAAACTCACCTCATCCGAACCATCTGCACAGTCATCTTGTCCATTGCATCTCAAACTGGCCAGCACACAACCCCCACTTGCACAGACATATTCATTTGAAGAACAGGAAGGAGTCACTATGAAGCCAAAAAAATAATAGATGTGTAATTGACTAATATTGTAATCCAATACAAATGCTCATATACAACACATTTACATACATAGCTCCTCCATAGTCAGAGATTGAAATGAATACAAACTGCAGCTCAACAGAAACAGTTTACAATGGGAAACGAATTAATCGATCTCGTAGGCTGACCAGCTGAACAGAACCGGTGCTAACTGGGTGATGGGGGAATAATTTCCCTGCTGCTATGTTAAATACTTCAATCTACACATTGTAAGCTTCAAATATTACAAAGAACTTCCATGTTTCTTACATTAGAATTCCCAGGTAAAGGTGCAAAAGGTAAGTGCTGCAACATTTATTATCCATCAGTTAACACAATATAAGCTTTTTAATTATATATATTTTTGATTTCAGCTATGTCTTAGTATCATGACCTTTACATTTTTTATTCCACTTTACAAAAGCAGTTTCAGCTAGGGGAATGACAACCTGCTTGCTTGTGCAAAATTATTAGTAAAAAATTTAAAATACATGATGGATCAGACACAAAAAACAACTGTATTAATTTATATTTCTACTTTCCTACAATTATTTCCAACCCAACTTCTCAGTGATTGGAAAGGTCATGCATCATACGCACATGACAGATAATGTCAGAGTATTGTAAATTATCATACCCATTTATAGTGGTCCCACTATGCCTTCTCTGATTGCTCTGATTGTTTCACAAATGATTAGCAATTTTTTATTTAAAAGGATTAGAATAGACTGTGTTTGGATCACTGCATGACTGTGTTTCTGTGCTGCAGGTAAGGAATGTAGAGGCACAATTCCCAACTAAAAAACAGCTATTATTTTTAATAGCATACTTAAATACACTACTTCCTCCTCCCCGCAGGAGCTTGTATTTTCTACAGTGAGTTATTGAAGGCACAAGCAATATACCTTTGTACTCTCAGTTGCGTTAAAACCAGATTTCAACTATTTCCCCTGGACACACTGTTCTAGATCTTAATGTGGGATATAAACTGTGGCTTTTACATACATGTTTAATTACTCTTTTGAAATTACTTTATAATGCCATAATTTAGTTATCTTCAACATTATATATATATGAAAAAACACATGCAGAAAGAAAATCTTTCTGAAGCAGTTCTCAATATATTATTTGAAAGTGGCACCTCCAAGCTGGCCAAGAAAATAAAACCTTGCTTCTTGCCAACAACTGTATTAAGTAAAATTAAATAGTTAGGAATGCAAGTTCCTTTGGGGACATAGATGGTCATAATGAGTTATAATCTGAACAGTTATTCAGTAGTAAAGAGGTTATGCTGTAAACATTAGTCTACGGAGTTTGCAGAGAACTGGGATGAAATGTTACAAAAGGAATTACTTATTACTTACTACAAGACAAATTCACTCATAGGATAAGCACATTTAGGTTCAATATTTCAGTAGATCATCTGAAAAGCATATTAAAGAGAATTGGAATATAAAATACATTGTAATTACTATATACAAAATGAATATAACGGTAGGCACGACCACATTGGCTCTTTATGAAACAAATTATTGTAAGCTAGACAAACTACAAACAAAAGAAGCACAATAGCAGTTTAATCAAACTGGAAAAAACATAAATGCAGCAGAAATGCTAACTAAACTGAACCAAACCAAAGACTATGTGCTGGATTAAATCAAAACTTTGACCCACCCACTAATAGAAAACTACAGAACTGTACTCAGTTGTGGCTTCATTTTTAGAAATGTGCCACTTTCTAATAACTGCTATGATGTACAGGTTTGTAGTTTACTATTAGCGGGTGGGTCAACATTTTGATTTAATCCGGCCCTATAACTCAAATACTCTAAACTGAAATGATTTGTTGCTGATTGGTAGGTGGTAGAAATTATGACAAAATTATTCGATTGGATATACAATATAACAATTTTATAAAATCAAGAGAGGTCATACTTAAAATGGTATTAGATGTTAGCATGACCCCATCAGGAATTGGAACTGTTCAGTTGAGATCACCTCTTTCCCTAAAATATAGCCTATTGCTGCACTGGAATAGTGCAAGAAAAGACAACCAGGATACCACAGGGCTGAGAGCTATGTCATACACAGATAGACTAAAACAAGTGAATCTCTTTAGCCTGGAGCACAGACGTCTTTGGGGACATCTATTGGAGGTTTAAACATTCTAGGAGACTCTGACAAAGTCAATCCAAACCTTTACTTCAAGCTCAACACAGAGACATGGCCAGAGGGTATGAATGAAAATGAAGTGCAACTATATTCAGGAAAGAGAACAGGAGGCCCTATACAAAAAGCTACACGGTTGTACAGCACTGAATAAACTGCCACATCCGTTTATGGATGCTGAGTCACTTTGAAAATTAAAATGTATATGTAATACTGAAAATCATTTCTAAGGTTGTTTTCCATCTATTTATAAAGATAGCATATATTTTTCTGAAGCTCAATATTTGATGAAACCCCAACCTCCTGCAAATAGGCTACATAATTGACTCAGTCATTTTCAGATGCACACAGATTTGACAAAAAAACAAAACTGGGAAACAAACCTTTGTCAAACCATGTAAAATGCTTGTGTCTATTTTGTATTGTAAAATGGTTTTGTCTACACTATTGCCTTTGGAAAGAACTGAATTAAATATTTACACTAAATATTTACTTCATAACTATGTAAAATATTTATTTTTACAGTGTGAATAAATATTCTCTCATGATTCAACATATTTCTATCATTTATTTTTTGATGTGAGCAACAGACAAACCAACAATCACACAAAATCAGTCCTATGGACATTCTTTTAGATCAGACAAGTTGTTATTCATTCTCACTTGTATTTTCTGTAAACAAAAACATGATAAAAGCTCCAATAACCTCTGCAAAATGTGATGGTCTTAATGGAAGCTTTCACAATCAAACCTGTGTTTCAAACAAATAACTGAAGTGCACGATCATTTCATTTGAATAACTACTTTGTGTAGTCATGCTGTGCCTTTATCAGCTGGATAAGGAATGAAGACATGGGACACAAATTGCTACTGCTATTATCCAATTTCTAAAACAGAATTCAGACCAAAAGACATGGTTCTTTCATCATTAATATTCATGAACTTAATTTACATACTTTACATTTACACATAAAGTTATCAATTTGGATTCCATCACAGAACCTTTCCCAATGAATTTGTATCATACATATATATATATATATATATATATATATATATATATATATATATATATATATAAAACAACAAAAAGATACAAATAATAATATGTAATCATTAAGATAATACAGACAAACACAAATAAATACATACATACGAACATAAAAAATAGTCCTGTGTTAAATGACTGACACCTCTGCAGTATATCTTTCCCAAGCAATGACAAGGTGTGATGTCACCCCGATTGCCCCAGTTTCCATTAAATCTAAAAATTCTTCTTCTTCTCCAAGACTACAGCTTGCTGCACTCACAAAGATACACATCCAATTAGTACTGTCAGTGAAAGACAACTCTTCCATTATTACAGCTCAACAAAGTTTGTTCACGGGATGAGTAATTGAAGAACCATTATTATTTGTTCAAGGAATTTTTTTTTAATGAAGCTAGGTGTTTGGAGTTTTTTACATATATGTCACCCACATGGATGGTCATTTTCTTGCTTTTTCCTATAATTTACGATTGTAGGGAAAAAACAATCCAATCAGTACATCTTAACATATGTTCTGATTATAAGCTCACACCATTACCTTCTCAGACAGTTTTATGGGATAAATTAAGTAGCTAAAATTGCTGAAAGTCTTCTCACATTTTTACACAGTGAGGTATGGTAAACAATTGCATTTCATGTTAATGCTTGTACTAATTATGAAAAACACATTTTGAGCCATTGTATTGTGAATAAATACCAACTTTTATTTTATTGTTATGCTTTTCTTTCATGCTTTTCAACACATGGTGAAATAATCTCTGACGAAGACCTTCTGAGCACCATGTATATTACCCTCATGTGTAATTAAGTATTCAAATAAGTTATCTGCAGTGATGAAACATGTTAACAAGTTCAAAATTACTCCTTCTGCCGAAAGCCTTCTCTATGGAAGACTTCAGCAAATGGGAAATATTAATTCCATATGTGAATGGAAATGTCCTTATTTGAGTATCTTTCTACCCTTTATTATGTAACCTCTCATGCAATCATGTCTTATTACTAAATATACATAATTGATTAGATTACAATGTTTGCCTAATAAATCCATGGATGGCACTTTCCCACTAAAAAATTTGATATCTAAAATAAATAACAACCAGCACTCTGATCAATTGTACCTCAATTTGTTTCCCCTTAAGACTGCTTTATTGATTTCAGAAGTACAAATCGATGTTTTCAAGATTTTCACGATGCATTTTATTTGAGAACGCATATATTTATCATTCAGATCAGTAGGTTATTCTAATACTTTTTTAGTTGTATTTTAAGAAAGATTATCCAAGTGTCCCCCCTAATGTTGACTGCTAATATACAGTTAATAGAGAGTAAATGACCCTAATTAGAAGGATATTTATGGGGAACTGTTTGAAATTCACCAGAAATTGTATCTGTCTTGGGTTATGTATTATAATTATTATTAAAATACTTTTCGCTTCTAAGGCAGCCATTAGAAACAAACTACATATAAACAAATCTTTTGAAACTGTCAGAAAAGCAGCTCCTTGATTTCTTAACCTATATTTGCCTAGTAGATATGTACAGCTTCTGTGCATTTGTTGGCAGAGGAGCAAAACAGGTTATAAATAAACATAAAATGAAACACAATCTACCTTGGTCACAGTTCTTTTCATCTTCCCCCAACTTGCAGTCTTCCTGACCATCACACAACCACTTGAGCGAAATACACAAGTTATTCAAGCACTGGAACTGGTCTGTAGAGCATCTTGTTTCACAATCTTTCTGTAAACATATTGAAAAACATGTTACTTAAACACACCATTTTGAATAATAGTATCATTAAACGTGTTAAAATATAATTGTGTTTTTTATCACCAGCAACAATGTGAAATAAACTTCTCTGAATTTGTGTCACTTTAAAGGATAGTTTCATGTTATGGTCATGATGTTTCTTACTGTATAATGTCCTAGGGGTGTGTACTCTGTTTATTTCCTTAAATTAAGCATAGACATAATACAACAGAATAACATCAAGCCAGCGAACATATTACTAAATTAATCTTACACAGCTGTAAGCATTATGGGATTATATAACATATTATGTTTTTTCTGTAAAATAATTTGCTCTTCTATTTACATGGAAGATTGACAAATGTTTCTTCTCTCTCACATGGCCCTCAGCAAAGGTAAGTGTGGCCACTTTCATGACACAAGGGGGCTATGTTGGGCAAATTAATTATTTAGGAAAAATATTGCACTGTGGTGTGTTGCTGCTCTGTGTAGTACCACCGCTGCCTAGAAGCAGTTGAGTAATGAGCTGGGGACTAGTCTTTAAAGCTTAACTTGAGGCTAGAGTACACTAAGTGAGAAGCATATTAATAACTTTTTATATATACAATATGCACCATTAGAGATCAGAATGAATCCTTGACACAACTTTCAAATACACATCACATGGTATTTGTTTCCAGTTTCACAAATATGTTATATATTCATATGCACACTTAAAGTATTTTCTGGTAGATTTCCACCTCTAAGGGTTAAATTACCCTCAGAAATCACTATGCTAATTCCACTATATCAAAGCAGCACAAAAACATGGTTAATAATCTCATTGGAAACATAAGAGTAGTCAAACGGCCAGTAGTGAGCCTTTTCAGATGTAAGGATAAACTGTTTTTTATGATCATCCATTTGAGGAGCATTCGCTAACCTCATCAGAGCTGTCAGCACAGTCAAAATCTCCATCACACCGGAATCGGGCCGAAATGCATTCCCCATTTGTGCAAATGAAATCTTTTGAGTTGCATGTCACAGGTTCTAAGGGTAGGAAGGAAGGAAAAAATTATTGGAGTAATACAACAAGGACATACTTTCTAATTACTGTACTACCTGTAGTTTATAGTGATTTGTGGCCACCAGGCCGTGTTCATTTATTTTTCCCCATTATGACAGCATATTTCACAAAATGATTTAAAATCCACAGCAGTGCAGCATTTAACCACCAAGAGACAATGCTTATTAACAGTGACTGTTAACTAACACATAGAGCCAAATCAGAATTTGAGCTGCAAGGATACCTCCCAGCTAGAACTGCAGTTAAATCTGCTTTTGCGCTGCTTGTCAGCTTGGTTGCTCAATTATCACCTTTTCAACATCCTGCTTTATTGCACTATGCATTATAAGTAGTGACATTTGTGGGTAATGGCTGTAGGAAAGGCTTTATTAATTCCTATATGCCTAGTCTCAGCCATTCTTACGTAAGGGAAATAAAAACAGGAGACCTTCACTGTATTATACGTGGGGGGAAGTTTAAATTGGGTCCTTTGTGCTGACAAACAGTGGGATTAACATTTTCCATTATCATCTTAAATAATTATATCTAAATAGTGCAACATCTCACAGAGAAATATCTATTTCCCCATCTTTCTTTCTTTCTGTCTATCCATACCACATGAGTGAGGATCAGATCTGGGATCTCAGACAGAACATAGTTATATTGATCTTTAAAAGTGTTTTTGTCATGTGTTTTTTGTTTGGTTGTTTCAGGTCCTCGTGCTGATGGTTGTGTGTGTTTATTTTACACAATCCATTATCTGAGTTAAAATCATAGACATATACAAGCATACAGTAGCCTATAAGCATATGATCTAATAATTGCTTTTCCAATGAGAAATAAATTCAACTTGCTTAATTATGGTCTGGGGCATTAACCAAAATCCTGCACAGAAAGATCTACATTACCCCCACTAGATGGAGGTGTTTTACATTGGGGTGGAAAGAGAAGGAAGAAGGAAATTCTTAAAAATAAAAGCAGGACACAACCCACTTTTATGAAATAAGGATAATCTGGAATAATCTCTGAGATTTAATGTAAAAGCAACATGGACATACGTTGTAAGAGTTCTACAAGAAAAAGACAAGTGACTGTGACAACCTGTATAATATTTTAGTGTATGACTGTGAAAGACATATAAATGGCATAAATAAAGACTTCTCTCATTGTCAACTTAAGTAAAAGGTTACATTCTTTAACATTCTTGTTCTGGCTCCTTGCTTGACATTCTGTTCTGCTAAACAGCAATTTTGAGTCTTTTTTTTCCCATGGACCATAAAGCAAAGATTGATGACTGTACATAAACAAGACTGTTTTCCCTCTCAAGAAGTGAAGCCAGGAGACATCTTGATCTTCACTCAGAGGTCACTTTCCTGGCTTAATATCTCTCTGTAAAAAACTGCCCCGTCATGCATGATCAATAATGCAATTTTTTGCATTATTGTTATTTTTAATTATTGTGACTTAACCGCTTTTAAACCATTATATTATATACTACAGAAAACTAACTAAAATTTAATCTGGAAGTTAACATATTACCCTTTAAGGAACATTTACTGCAGTATCAGATTCCACTTGACTGGTACTACTGGCATAAAAGGGCATATGTCTGTGTGATGAACCAGTTTAATTAGACTGAGAGATTAGAGGATACATAGCAAAGGCATCCACAAAAAAGAACAAAGGTAGAGCATAAAGGGAGCTAATAATTAATAGGATGGCAATAGGTGAACCTCTAATTTTTAACCACCCTGACAAGATAATTGCTCAGTATGGGAGTTGTCTAAATGGAGTCAGCATTTTATTTAAAGAGCTATATCTATTTTTTTTGTATCACTGATGATAGCCTGAATATGTAACAGGTTAAAAGGAGGAGCATCTAATTAGCATATTGTATTTGCAGTAAATCTTACATTAAACTACCTGACTAAATAGAATAAAGCTATCAATGAACAGCCAAGGAATTTCTGTTAAAGAAATGTTATACGACAAGAATATTAGTCATTTAACATCTTTACAATAATAAAGACTGAGGGCTCTGTTTCGTTTAGAAAGTATATATTTCAACACCCAGAAATGTTATAGATTGATTTTCAATATGTCCTTCTCCTTCACAAAAGGCCTACAATACTGGCAGGTTTGTTTACTCAGGTGTCTAAATTGGAAGATCTACCTTCACATATAAGATGCATAAGCAACACTGAAATAAAATACAGGTAACACCATTCACCACATTTTACCCATGAAAACAATATTGTAGAATCTCCTGACAAAACAGAATCAACAAATCATCCTATAATAAGTGCATTATATATAATTTCCCTGTTAAAAAATAAAAATAAAAAATAAAAACAACACTTTTTGGTATAATTACAAATGGCAGGTGCCTGAGTCATAGACATTGCAAACAGTAAACTGTTCTACCAAGGCAATATAAGATGTCAATCAAAAGATGTCACCAATTGAATTGGCACCTTCTTTTATTATCTTTCAGATATCCAGGAGCACATAAAAGAGGAGAAAAGTGCGCTGTGCTGTCAGCATTCCAGGAGATATTACCATAGTTTCCCATATTGTAAGTTTGATTTCAAGCACCCAAAACCAATCAAGTGGAAAAGAGTCTATTTGAATTTGATGGGGTACATGGACCGTGCAAAGGCTTTGGCAAGTATAACAGAAATTCAGAAGCTGTGAAAATCATACAAAGATCCCGGAAGCAGGGTTGTATTGCAAGAATAACTGGAGTGATAAGTAGCTAAACAATACATTATCTTTTAATTTAATTAATATGCACTTAGGCGAATGGGATATGTTGACTTTTGTCTCAAGACAAAGTACCTCACTTTGTTTTTGCCTTGGCTATTAATCAAAAGCTCTGAATACACAGACAATCCTGTCAGATACAGCTAAACATAAACCAACACTTCTTTCCCCGTGACTTCAGGAAAACACTATGGTGTCAGTAAGTCAAGGACTGTGTGAGAAAAAAAGTTGTTGCAAATTGTCTTCAATTTATGCATTTTAAGCACTTCTGTTGGCTTCTGTTTTTTTCTAATAGAAAATGTGTAAACTTCTGTTAAAACAATAACATGGAAAGAATAAGTCTGTACATCGCTATTTATACATTTCTTAACTTTAATACTGAAAATAAATAAATAACAAAATGCAATCCTTCTCCTTATCTGCCTGGGTTTGCTATGGCTACATAACACTTCAAGATTGAACCCATACCCAGTGTAGCAGAAAAACAAACAAACAAAAACTACTCACTGCAGTTCTCTTCATCTGTGTTGTCTCCACAGTCATTTTGACTGTCACATCTCCAATGGTCTGGAATACAGTTGTTATTCTCACAGTGGAATTCATGAGGCCCGCATGTCTTTTCATCTTGAGGAGAAAAACAAAACAAAACAAAAATATGAAATATGAAGGCGTATAAAGCATCGGCTCATGGAGGTACAATGTATGTTAAAAAATGTGTAGCAAGTGTCTCAGAGAAATACTTACATGTATTTATACTGTAATGTGAAATACATGTATTCATACTGACTTTCAAATTTCAATGTATAAATATCAATCATCGATCCATATAAATCAAGTTTCATTGTATAAATATCAAACTTTGATCCATAAATATCAGACTTCAATGCATATTACAAACTTTGATCTTGATATTTCTAGTTTCACTGTACAAATATCAAACTTCAATGTGTATATATATACAGTAATATTTTCATGTTTGGACCTCCATAATTTATATATGCCTCCCTAAGATGTTTAAACTTGTTTCAATATACAGCTTCTCTTTTGCAAAGTGTATGATTTCATTCTGCCATCTTTTATGTGGCCATCTTCTAGGTCTTTTTTTATCTCTTGGTTTCCATTCAATAGTTTCCTTTGTCCATCTATGAACTGCTCTTCTTGAAGTGTGGCCAGCCCATTGCCATTTTAACATTTTCACACTTTCAATGATGTCACATATATGAGTTTGCTCTTGGATATATTTATATATATGCACATACTGTCCCATTACTTTCATTACTCTAAGCGTAATTTACATTGTGAGCAGTTCTGCATAGGTCACCAATTATTATAGGTCACCTATTATTTATTTGTTTTTGTAAACATAGTGGGGATATTTGCAGGATATATCTTAAAGCTGAGATATGCACCTTCTACTATTCTATACATTCTTCTAAACTGCCTTTTTTCAGGACTTTCCATGCTGGAAATCATACATGAAATACTGTCTTATCTCACTGTCAGAAGCCTAATCCAACTATCATGAGAATGGATAAATATATAATGCATTATTAATCGACACATCACAATGCAATGTCTGAGTACTAATTCCCAGACTTAATGCAGCATTAACAGAATTCTAATTTGATTCAGAGCTACTGCAGAATATTTCCCTCTTTTTTTTTTTTTTTTGTTACTGCAGGGCAAAATTCACCTTATGTACTTGAGAAAAAGACAGATGCTATATGATATACCCTATAACAGCTACAGAAACATATCTGCTGAGGGGAAAATAAACAGACAAATATAAACTTACCTCCAAGATCTCCTGAGATTTTCAGAAGGGCTTATGCAGATATAAATAACTTTTTTTATTTAATTTAATTTTTAAACCATCCTAATTCATATTCCAATATCGTACCTGGGCTATATACAGACACTAGGCCAAGTGTGCTTAGATCTTCTCCAAAATAAAACATTTAAAAGTTAAATTACAACTGTGCAACTGCTCAGTTTTTTTTTGGTATGGTTTTGTAACTTATATCTCTAAGTAAATTCCTTGATAAATTGGGCCAACTGTGCCAATGTGATAATAAGGTCACACTGTTTTAAAGTATGTATTGTCTCCTTTGCTAATTAGAATAAAACATGCCCTTGCAACATACATTCATTATTATGACCTACAAACACAGTTTGCAGATGTCACAAGAGGGTAATTACTAACCATGCATGGACAAAAAATACTGAAAGTACATAGACTTAATACAGAATTCCTGATTCTTTGTGTACCTTAACTGAAGAACAGCAAAAAGTTGCAACTCACCAAACTGTCAACATTACATATTGTGGGAACTGTACCAATAAGCAGACGTACTGTTACCACATGTTTGGATTGTAATCAGTTACATTTATACACACTTTATTACCAAGGAACAAGCCTTTCTTTGCTGGTAATGGGTAAAGAGGTTGTATGTTATACAAAAAACTACCAACAGCATGTACTGAATTGAAACAGATGTCATTAGTACCACAGAATTATTGGAAATTTACAAACGATCTTTGCTTTCAATGGAGACTATTAATACTAATCATTTACCTCTTGTATTCAACATATACTTCCATTAAAAAAGTATATATTCTGTGTCTATAATACCTTTATGAAACCACACTTGGTTTCTGCAGTAGGTGCATCAAAAGATATCCAAGTCAAGTCCACCTAGGATCATGTTTCACTGCAGCAGTATAATAAATTATTCATGAAGGATAAATGAAAATATCCATTAAGCTACAGTATGACACTAATGAAATCTTTAGAAGTGACATAGTGGAAAACAATATCTTGTTTCCATGTTTTGGCTCATTAGATTTCTTGCAGTGCTGCTAAATGTCACTTCAAAGGATTAAACTATTCTCATAAAAATGAAATGTTAACTGGCATAACCAGAATGTAGGAAGCAGATTTTGCCTGCAATCTAACTCGATTTTCGTCCTAAATCCTACTGTGGAAAGTTTTCATTCGCAGCCCATTTCAACTTGACATCTGACAACAAAATGTGTTTATACAATTCCCACCTTAAACATGCTAGCTAGTCCTTACTGTGTCACTTTAAGAAAAGTGAGCAGATTGTGTTGTGCTGGTATAAAATACCACAAGAAAAGGGATCCATTGCCTATCACTTGCGTATCTAGGAGAACTGCTATATAATTTAGGTTTATGATATCATTCATGTTGACAGTGATGAAGTTTAGTTATTTTGTGATTTATCAAAACTACACTTCTGAACAAGTGATTGTCCACATATGAATGAACACTAAATGTTATTTTAAAATTCTCAATTCTCTGGATATTATATAGTTATAGATTTTTTCCAGCACTAGAAGTGAACAGGAAAAATATGCCATTTTATTTACACTTAATCTGGTCTATTATGTTTGACATGGATTTACTCAGATGGATGAACACATGAAAGTCAAAGGGTGTGCATTTGTCGTCATGATGCAATAATATTAGCACAGAGGATAGGTCTTTACAGGGAAAATCTGAAGCAGGACATTTCAGCAATAATATTAAATACAGCAATTTAACATGTAATATGTCATCGCAGAAGAAAATATAGATCATGGGTTGCAAATTATAAGCAGAACATATGCTTTATAATTGGAAACATATTAATAAAGAATTCATAGAGTTATTAACCAGTACTGTCATCCACTACTGCATGTGATTAACAAATAGTACATTATTCCCACATTTTCACACTTTATTAAATTCTTGTTACGAGTCTTATATGCATTTATACTTGCAACCCCTAAAGTGGTACCAGAATTCGGTATCACCTTTTGCATTACTGCATTACTTTTTAAAGAATTATTGAAAAAACTGAGCTTACAATGGTATAGTTTGTGTTTTAATCCTACTCTGGTTGAATTTGTTTGAGCCAAATTAAAAAAGCTTTTGTTTGTCTCTGTTTTGTCACACATGAGCTCAATTTAATTTTACTCACCTGAAATGCTGTCCACCTGATCTCTCACAAGTGAAGGGTTAAGCAAGGATTTATATGCAAATAATCCACATTTTCATACTGTTTCTCAGGGAAAAGTCTCAATAATGTGAGTTTTTCATCTACAGAGAATACTTGAGAGAATCTCAGCAGGAAAATCAGTGGCCAGGTGACACTTGTTCAAAGCACAGTGTCAAACTGATTGTATAAAGCCATGGTTTATAAATGTTTCACAGCTGGTCATTTAATAATGTATTTTACTGCTCTTGCCCATATTGTTTCTGAAAATGGCATTGATGGGTGGCATGTTGTTAGTAACAAGTAATGCTCCGACTACGAGGTCTCACAACACGTACTACATGATCCAAATATCAAAAATCTAAGGGATTCACTGTACAGTCCAGGTATTACAGATGTCATATGAATGAATACTGGTCTGTGCTGTACATCTTCTACATAAGCTCCCATACAGGTTTACGCTCCCCAAGGCAGTCTGAAGTGGAAACAGTGGATCTTCTACAGGTAACCATTCTTGATACCCAACTGGTGATATTACACCAGGATTTGCTTTGGTAGGCTACAGTTGTCTAAAGAGGGTCCTCAGAGAAATGAGTTAAAGCCACCCACTGCTGTGTCTGTCCTCTGGCTGAACTGTAAGGTACATTTACTGTAGTGCAAAAGTGGCCAGCTTGGTAATCTTGTGTCACAGACATGAACATGCACTTTCAGTTACCTGAGGTAAGCCTAGGCTGCTATCCCATCATGCTCTGAGTGAATGTACCAACACACTGAAGACACATATTCATGTTACAGAGAACAAGAAGAAAACAGGCCTAACTGCTTAAGTTACTTCTTAACTGCTTTTTAAAGTTAAGTTTAATTTTATGCTAAGTAGTCTGAATTATATTTATACAATTACAATGCAACAGCAGAGGAGTGATTCTAAATATAGAGTGGGGGGGAGTTCTGAGTTGCAAGCAAATCTAGAGAATTACAGTTAACTTGGCAGAAGCTGAGGACAAACTGGAACTGATATAAATAATAAATACCCTACATTTCCTGCTGTGAAATACACATTTTATATTACAATTGAAGTCATTTAGTCATTCATTTATGTGATTAAAATTGGTAAGACAAAACAAAACTATAAAGCATTAACAAGTCTATTCAAGTTAAGAGGAAATAATATTGCAGATGACATTTTTTAAATAGTCATAGGAAGGTTGATACATGACAGAAATGCAAGAGGAATTTGTGGAATTAATCAGCATAAAAAACAAAGAAGTCCACATTTCAGAGATGGCAGACAAATCAATTTGTGTGTAAGTAGAAACTGACACTCTTTAATTATCAACAACCACTGTCTGCGCCCTTTCTTGTGTCACTCAGTAAGAAAGCTCGTGTTTCTGCAGAGAATAGCATATTGATACCCAATAAATAACAAACACTTCTACTGTAGGCACCATCACTCTGATTGCATCTATTTTTCTTAACAAGATAGTTTGAAATGCTGTGTTTTATTTTTAAAGTATCAGAGGGAGAAAAACAAACCACAATGTCTGAGATTTGTTAAAAGATAGCTGCAATTGATGACATCTGGACTGCAGCTGGAACTTGGTTGTAATTAATGATTTAAATTTTGTCAACTTATCTATAACAGTTTATTTACATTAATTAATTGATGTTGCATCTGCTGTCAGTACAAATACATAAATAACAATTGGTTGTAGCTAATTCTTCTTTTTGAATACTAAATAGACATATCGGGTAAATGTATGACATTTAAAGATATTTTCTGGCACAAATATAAATACAGGTACTGTTTATACAACAGCTAATCTACAGTAGAATATAAACCAGACATGGGGTACATTAGAATTTGAATGAATTTATTCATAATAAGAATTATAGATTGAACTATTATTGTATTTTGTATTGATTGTACTACTGCACTTGTGTAATGCTTTGAACTGTATTCTGTATTGAGTGTATTAAAATGGTTCTTGTGTAAACAGCAAGTCCCCATGGATAAGGGTGCCTGCTAAAAAATAAACAAACAAACAAATACATTATAATATCCAGCAATCTTTGCTAGTAATGTAGCTTCTTTAAAATTGCTGAGATGTCTCTGGAGCTCAGAGATGTTCCCTTTCACATTCTAGGTTTGAGATGTTAATGTTTCTTAGATGCATGTAAAATGTAATTATGATGAAAGAAAGTCCCCCTTAAATGTTGAAAATATATTTGACAAAATGGTTGATTCCAGCATTTTCCTAACAAAAAAAAGGCTTATTTTTCACTCCTTATGCGTATTTACTGGTAGAGCTTTCTTAAACATTACGCTGTTTTTGTCTTTTGAACTTAGCTTAAAATGCTCTGGTGAGTACCTGGATCAAGACAGATAAACACCAGATGTTCTTGTACGATTTAATTAAGAATTCATGACACCATGTTATCATACAATTTTTTTTTAACATCATATCTCAGACACCTAGGATTGTATGTGTGGCCAGCAACATATCAGGTTTGGCGGTAGCATAACATCATATATTGACAATGAATACATAGATCATATTATAGATAAGGTAAAATAATGTTTATCTCATATGTACACCTAATCCATGTGCTTCACTACACTAGAATCTGATCTAGTTTATTTATGTTCACCTACAAAGTGTGTGAAGGTTCAACAAGACCACATTTGCAATCACATGTTTAGATTACAAGCAAGTAACAAGGACCATAGAGGTTTTTTTTTGCTTGTTGAGGCCTGATTGGACCTGGTTCTGGGAAGTTTGCCCCAGATGGTGTTTTGAACCAGAGCCAAGTCTGCACTTGGTATATAATGGTGCTGTGACTCAGATCAATGAGATGTTATTCAGTCACTGAAGACAGACAGACAGACAGAGTTTAAAGGCAGAGAGTGTTACACAGCTGATTGTGTACATGAGCCATAGTGATGTCACTGCCCAAGACTGAGAAGAGTGAAGCAAACATCCCGAGTCAGCAAGCGTACCTGGTACAATGGTTCATATATGAGAGGGGGCAGAATGCACACGGCACAACCATATGGCATACAATGCAGAGTTGCACAACCAGGGGAATGGAACATTTAAAATATAATAACACTAAAGGAATACAAGGTCCACTTTAGAATAAAATATAAGTATGAATAAACTAGTTTCCTAGACAATACGATTGTATTATAATTTTTATTAACAAAAGTTAAAACAAGGGTGTGTAAACATTTGACTGCAGCTGCATTGTCTTTTAATTCAATTAAAATGCATCAAAGTTCAATCAATTGGAACTGTTAGTTGTCTCCATGCTGAATCAATGTACCAAATTTTAAAAAGATATATTTGATATATGAGATGATTTAATATTTAGTAAACCAAATTGATCACCAAACAATAGTGTTTTAAATTAAGGTTGTCAATGCTTACTTTCCAACTATATTCTATTTCATGTTTTCAGCAGACAAAAACAATCACTAATTCACTTATTCTTATTGACATTCCTTGACTGGCTATGTGGATAACCCAGAATTACTACATGGAAGCCTATACATATGTGTGTGTGAGTGCGTGCATGTGTGCGTGCGTGCGTGTGATTGCCTGTGTAAGAATTTTAGTCTTACATTCTGCTGCACTGAAAAGTCAAACGGATTTCTTGGGATCATGTTTGTCAGTAGCTGAGATGAGATTTAATCCAAAGACCTCAGAGTCCACAGATATTTTATTTTCCCTGAGTGTCAATATTAAAAGTAATGTTTGAAGTGAAAATGCCAAGGTCAGTGCACTACCCAGAACAAAATATAAAGTAAGACATCTGAAAATATGTGTTAAGTGACTCTAACATATCACCCACGCCGTTGGCAATACACGGTTCTATAGGTATATTAAAGTCACCCAGCAATAATAAGGGGCAGTTTATGCACCATTTTCAACACATTAAACATTAAAAAGTATAACTCGTAAAAGGGTGGACAGATTTTGGTAAGACATTATTTATGACACATTAAATCTAGTCTTAATAAATGGTGTTGTGTATTCAATATACAATAAGAAAAGCAGGATCTTCCTGAAGTTTGTAACCTTTATGTAATTATGTAAAAATAATTAAAGATTAAGAATCATGACAGTGACACATGTTGTGTTTTTTTTCATATTTCTGAGTAAATATTCAAACCCATAATTAATATTAGGTACAGACTACAAGGGAGACTGGGATGGAGGGTGCAGAGACATTACATTACCAGTATTAAATACAATCTCAACAATTATTTTTAATACTTCTTTGCTTACCACAGTTTGCCTCATCAGATCCGTCAGCACAATCAGGGTCTTCATCACAAACCCAAAGCTTGGAAATGCAGTGTTTTGTGGTTAGACACTGAAACTGGTCCGGAGAACAAGTGTTTTCCGCTGATATATGATATAAAGATTCACAGCATCAAGAAATAAGGGGGAAGGGGGAGAGAGGGGAATTAAAATATATATTAAACAACAACAGAAACTTTACAGTTGTTATCATAAATGCTGTTAAGTAATATTTGAAATACAAATCATATAAAGTATATTTTGGTAGTTACCAACTTGCAGATTGCCAGAATCTGCTGATTCAAAAGGAGTTGGCATTAAACCAAACAGAGAGGAATAGCATTGACTCATACAGGGGGAGATAATTGTATTATAATTCAATCATTATTGCATTAATACTGGGGTCCTGGAAAATTCACTGCATTTTTCAATGAAATTCACAAATTGTTATGCTATGGATGCAGCACTAAATTAAAAACAAATGATGAACTTTACTTATTATATCTTAAAATTATTACTCCTCCAATCTGACACGTGAGAGAAGCTTTCAGCGTTGACATTGCATTAAAAATAAATAAAACAAAACACTTGTTTTCAGCTGCATGATTGTATGCCTTGATTTCTACTATCAACATTTCTATTTTAAATTAAACTGGGGATTGCATCCAATGGCAGAGATGAGACTTTCAAGTCGGAGAGTTGTGCATCAGAAAATCAAACAGCTTTGCACAGATATATGGGTCAATCAGTGCTTGTGATTGACATGGCATCCCATCATAATTTGTGGGTTGTTTAATCTATTGCCATAGTAAAGAAATTCATGACACTCACACCGAAGATAAAGAGGATCTTTATCTAAAGATAGGGGATCTCTGCTGACACTGATCTAGTGCCCCAAAGCACTATAGCACTCCATGGAATGGTCACAATGTTTAAAAGGTAGCTAAAAAGTGATTCCTAACCAATATTTTTTTCAGTTTTGGATCATTATTTTTTATAGGAGAGACACTTTTTAGCAACCTGTGCGACTGTGGCCATTCCATGTATTACTATAACCGAGTTATAACTAATTCATAATGTATTATCAATGCTTTATAAAGTATCTATTACTATCATATTAAACATTTATAAAACAACACTAACACATTTATAAGGAGCACCTTATTATAAAGTGTTACCATATTATTTAATTAAAATGTGAATGTGATGAATGACTGTAACTGGGATGAAAAAGGTTAGGTAATGCCAGCAATGTGTACTGACATAAACAATAAGATAAATAAAACTTTAAGGATAAGCAGTACTTCATAGTATACGTTAGACTTTTAATGCGCTATAACAATAACCTTAATGTCACACAGTTAGAATGTGTAGTAACAATGAGGCAAAACAAATATTAAAAAAAAAGCAGTAGGCTATAAGAAATAAAACTCTAATGAAGGTCTTTAATAGGAATCCTTAAGAGATATACAGTATGTGCACTAAGCAGATCCATTATTCAGTGTTATAGGTTTCTGTGTCATAGTCTTACTGTCACACTCCGTTAACTCTCACCCCACTGCATTTTAGTTTACGGTATTCTCACCCCCTAGTGAGATTTAATTTAGGATGAACGTAACCCCACTAACAAACATTTTGTGTGTCTCATCCCCACGCTAATGTGTGCTATAGCTGGCTACCACAAATGTTTTATGATAATTAGCCTAGTAGGGTTATACATTAGCCCTGGGTAAACATCAAGGGAGCGAAAATTAGCAGAGGATAAATCATTGGGTTAAGAGTAAGATAGGAATGAGGATTATGGTCTGACAGTTGTTTAAACACTTAACCATTCATATCATGCAGATATTGTCCTTATACATTTCAATTCTAACTTTCTACTAATTGTTATTTCTTAATTAATTTTGGTATCAAATTGTGAAGTTTGTTATTCTTATAAATTACTTCGGCCTAACAAGATGGGCTGTAGGTTGCTTTACAGAGGGAAATATTTCCTGTTACTGTCTCCTAACTCAACGTGTCAGAAATATAGAAGGCTTGAGGTTTTTTTATTTTGCTGAACCATTGTTGAACCTGACAGGAGTAACACACTTGCTAGGAAGAAACAAAACCTTCGCTGAGTTCCTTTGAAGTACAATGTATGTATTTTGTCATATGCACTCAAAGAAAGGAAAGGTTTCTATTTGTTCAGTATTGGCCCGCTCTCAACAAATTATATGTATTTTTGTTAATGTTGTCGAAAATGACTAACAAGAGTTGATGGAGAAAACTGTAGGAGATACTGATGATAGTGTTTTGACACGATTAAGCAGATTTTCTATAGGCCCAGTGAATCCCTCAATCTTGAAGCCATATAGATGCACAGCTTAAAGGATTAAAGCGAGCAGTGCTAAAGGGGAATAACTGTCATATTCTGACTTTAGAAATGTAGGTACTTGATGAAACACTTTAAAATGAAGAAGCAAAAAAGTTAAAAAGGAAGTGATCTTACGGCAATCTATTTCATCCTCGCCGTCTCCACAGTCATCGTGACCGTTACAGCGCAGATTTAATGGGATACACTTCTGTTTCTGAGTGCACTTAAATTGACCGGCTAGACACATGTATGAATCTGAAAGAAAAAGAGACTGTTAATAAGATACTAAGAAATTATTAGATACATACAATTTACTCTTAGTTATCTGATAATTAAGAAAAAAGTATAATTTCTATATATTTGATTATGACTTTAAGACAGTCATGCAAATCAAGTGAAGTAGAATAACTGCATTGGAGCTACATGCTATATTTTGAAGATGCTGGAGTTAGATTTTTTTAATCTTTAGGAAAAAAAAAAAAAAAAAAAAAAAAAGGATCTTTACCACAATTGGCTTCATCTGAATTATCCCCACAGTCATTTTCACCATCACATATAAACGGCGGAAGGGCACAAAGCCCAGTTCCACATTGGAACCTCCCAGGTTGGCATTTAAATTCGGCTGAAATAAATGAAATAAAAATGAACAACAAAAGACAAAGTATCATTTGGAATGCTCAGAATGTTGTAACGAGTGTTCTTTAGTGTTACAGATCATTTATTAGGACATATGTTTAAAAAGCAGCGGGAGATGGGTGAATTGACGGTCTATAGTGCAGTGTGGTTTTATCTTGCATGACAATTATATTTTCCTATATTTATATCAGCTTGTGTATGTTTCCTTCTAGGAGTAAGATTTTTATGTTTTTGACACAATCTACTGTTCATGTTCATAAGAAGCCTTGGCTCTAATAGGATTTAAATTGATACCTTTATTTTCCTTTGTGGGATTTATTTATTTGGGTTTGTGTGTGGGCATGTCTATTATTTAGTTGTTATGTGACATAACATTTTACAGTAGAGTATTTTAGCTGAGGTCTCCTTTGCCCAGAATATATAGCCTTTACAGTGAAAGAAGAGAGTGACAGGGCAATGCATGTAAATAACTCTACTGCATCTTCTATTGAAGTGAGCTTTTCAATTACAATGTGATCTGAGGCAATTAATGTTATAAAAGCTTTATGCATTGAACAGGAAGTGGAAGAAATAAAGAAAACCAATCATCTCATGTACAACTCATAGTTTGTATATGCAACTTTGTAAGATAAAGCTCACTGAAACATATGGTATACAGCAGGGGTTCCCAGTGTCTGGTGATGGAGGGCCAATTTCCAGAGGTTGCATAGGATGGGAGGCCGCAATAGAAAATGAACCACTGATGAAAATGAAATATGTCCAAAATCATACCTTTTTATTTCCTATATATTTCTGTTAGGGAACTTTTATTAACTATTAATTATTTTCCTCCAAATTACATGTGTAATTCACTTACAATTAGTAAGTGAAAACCTATAGCAAAGGTTCAGAAACAGGTGTGGTTGAAGGTTGGCTTTGGGGGGCCTCACCAAACATCATCGAGGGCTGCATTTGGCCCCCGGGCTGCACTTTGGGAAACCCTGGTATACAGCATCACATGTCTTATTATAACTTATTGTTATTATTATGATGAAAAACAACAAAAACAAGTTATTCAAAAGGGTGGAAGCCGTAATATAAAAATGTCACACTAGCTGTGGTTGATTAAGCTAAAAACACTGATTTGTCTTTACATCTTACAAAAACAAAACCAATCTATTAGGTTTAATATAAGGTTGTATGTTGGATAAAGAAGTTAAACAAGTCACTCACGGCAATCCTCTGGTTCATCTGATCCATCGCCACAATCATCGACTGTATCACATTTCCACCAAAAGGGAATACATTCATCAGTGCCACAACGAAACTACACATGGACAGAAACAACACAAAAGGATTTGGATCAGCATATTTTCCTTGTATGGGACTCTGTTCAATAACTTTTCTTTAGCAAAAGAAAATAATGTGAAAATATACCACTTTATTTATTTA
Organism: Amia ocellicauda; assembly: GCF_036373705.1. Classification (NCBI taxonomy): domain Eukaryota; kingdom Metazoa; phylum Chordata; class Actinopteri; order Amiiformes; family Amiidae; genus Amia; species Amia ocellicauda. The sequence goes on along the minus strand of NC_089865.1, from coordinate 8,070,833 downwards.
CACGTTAAAGTCTCCAGTGATGTTGATCAAATGAATCACCTTATTCAGAGAGAATAATTAAACATAAATACATAAATAAATAAACAACAGTGTTTGTGGGGTGAAAAAAAAACACTTCACATACTAATCAGAATCCTGACAGAGACTGCTCTTGATTTCATGTAAGACTAATATTAATTGAAAATTATTAAAATATTAATGCACAAACCTGACTCGCTGTACAGTTGGATAAGCAGGTCTTGTTATCAGCAGCCAGATAGAAATTAGTGGGGCAAGCACATTTATAGCCCCCATTGGGAGATAGCAAGCACAAGTGACTGCATCCTCCATTTGTCACTTGACATGGATGTTTAGGTACTATACATTTGGGAGGGGAGAAAAATATAAATTTTAGTAAAATATGTTCACTATACAAGTATAAAAAAGGTACCGATAAATAAATAAACAAATACATCAATCAATAAATAATCAAACGCAATTACAACTACATATCCTAGCAATTACTCCTTACACTCCCTCAAGACCACTCTGGTCCTCCTGAGCCAGAAGACTCACGATACCCACTGTCTGCTCTCCTTCCTCCTTTTCCACCCTTGCCCCTAAGTGGTGGAATGACCTTCCCACAGTGAATGACCTTCAGGACCGCAGTCCCCGAGCACCTTCTGGCAATTACTTATGACACATCTGTTCAGACTGTACCAGCAATACAGCAGCCTAATCTCCTGAGCCACTCACCACTCTTGCTTTAATGCACTTTCTTATTAAACTCTGCTTCCTTATGCTCCTACTTACTTGTTAGCACTTCTATTTTCGTTTTACTGCGACTTCTCCTGTGGCTCCCCCTCTTTTATCACATATCTAGGACTTAACTGTACTAGAATGTATGCTTATTGTATTTTGTACTAATTGTATTACTGCACTTTGTAATGCTTTGAAATGCTGCTTGTGTAAACTGTAAGTGTGAGGGCTAAGGGCATGTGCTAAGAAATACATAATAATAATAGTAATAAAATTAGGGAAAAGGTAATTACCATCAGGCTGTCTAAACGGATGATACACCTGAATATCTGTTATCGCTTGCCAAGAGTTCAGCAGTGACACGCTTTTGGCTCCTGAGGTTTTGTGAGCACGGTTCAGTGACTTGGATTTCCCATCTGTCCAATAGATGTAGTCTTCAAACAAAGTTAGCCCGATCACCCTTTGAATGTCTTGATTAGGAACTGTAATGGGATACGGCAAGATTAATCATCGGCCTTGGTAAAAAGCCAGATGGAATATTCAATACTGCATGGGCCGACAGATACAACCAGACAACTTCTTGTGAATAATTGCTGTGACAACCTGTCAGGCCCCGGAGGGTCTTTATTACTGTTTAAGAGAACGTAAGATTGAAAGCTAGAGCCCGGCTCACTGGGTGAAGCAGGCCTAAGCTAAACATGAAAATTATGGTTAATGAGTAACTGCTCTTGAAGCTGGATAAATGAAATGTTTAGAATGTAAAACTGAAATAATGCTTTGAATTTCAATTTTTTATAATTCAATTCAGGCTATTAGCGGTTTTACTTATTATACACCAGGGTCCTATTTGTTACACAAACAGGATGGGATACACAAATAAGAAAATATACTAATGATTGCTATATATATATATATATATATATATATATATATATATATATATATATTACTCTCCAAACAAGTCTAATTAAGCTACATAATTAATCAATTAGAATCAGAATCACTTTAAAATACACTTAAAAACAACATGGTTAGAGCATTTTATGCTACTTTATCTTCATATATATACACGTAACAGAAGTATATGTGAATATACATGTCTGTGTATGTAATTTGAATCAAAGCATGAATTAAAACATTAATTTATGACTTATAAACTTGCTACTGAAACCATTTTTATCCCAATCCACAGTGTCATTTGTTTCAATGTACATTTTGGTTTTATGAATACAATTTAGATTCCATTCTAAACTCTTGACATTACACTGAGGTCATCACATGGGTATCATATGAAAGATTGATCTGATGCACACAGTCAATAGCAGGTGTATTAAAAACTAGGAAAGTAACCGCATATAAACCATGTTTGTAGTGTTCAGGGGTTCAACTGTAAGATTTATTGTTAGTATGTGATCAAATGCCTTACTTTCTAGCAGAATTATGACATTGAAGAACTACTTTGTTTTTGCTATTTTTGTTGTTATTGCTAACAGTTGTTTTCTGTTGTATAGTTAAAGTGACATTTAACGGGTTTAATTTTGTTAGTAGCTATTTTAGTTGGGATGTAAGGAGTGCACTGCATTTATAATTCCCTGTGATATCTGTTAAACAAATAACTTATTAAAGTATGATATATTGTGCTAAAAGCTAAATAAAGAAGTATCAGTCATACACATCCATTTTTATACATAAATTACACATGAATACATGACCTTTCATAAAAGTCAAAGAGAAAATACTGTTACATCTTCTGAAAAGAAATGCTTGACAGATAAGCCTTGATTTTGTGCTGGCCCAGAATAAATGGATTTAAACTCATGTTGAAGGAAGTGTTCTTAAACAGATTGTGCTGCACAGAAACATACTGTATGTGATAGCTTAATTCTTTGTCTTGCCGAGGCTTTAGTTAAAAGAAAGCATTAGTTATGCATGGAGCTGACCACCATTTGAACATGATCAATCAGTTATTGTGGAACACATTTTTACAGAAGCTGTGGTTTAAAGCAGTCAGCCTTTGTTTTTCAATCCCTGAAATTATAAGAATTAAAGGGGGAAAAACATGTTACTTGAAGAAGAAAAAATACAAAAAAGATACAATTCCTGAAGGAAAACAAGTCAAATGAATACCAATTCCAGCAGAATTTGCAATGATAAATTAATCTTGTTTTTTTTCCACTGCTCAGTTTCACCATAATAAAAAAGACTGAGCTGTAGGGGACAATGTCATCCATCATTTAAGGCTGTACTGCAGCATTGCTTGATACAGATAGGCCAAATTAAGTCAGTGGAAATCATGAATAAAGATTTGTTTGTTGAAATAGTTTTAAATTAAAAATAAAAAAAGTTATAGTACACAAAGCTTGGGTTTATAACATAGTGTGCAAAGTTGATTGTGTAATGTATGTATCACAATATTTCTTTACTTACCCTTGTGCCTCCTTGAGCCATCCATGTTAGCAAACAATATATGATTTTCATCAGCCCAATACAGCCTCTGATTGATGTAGTCAATCGTTAAAGCAACAGGACTCAAGACTTCAGTATCGATTATCACAGTTTGATTGGTGCCGTCCATTCCAATTCGTCCAATGTGCGGGTACTCACAACAGTCAATCCAGAACACGTACCTTATAAAATGAAGAGATTTTTTACTTTACACTGCTTGCCAAACCTAATCAAGTCTTGATTAGCCATATTTTCCCTTCCTTACTATATTATTTCTCATTTATTATTAAATACCAGAACTAACTTTTAAAAATTCTAAGCACGGCTCCAGCCCTTGGCAAATGCATAGCACATTCTCTGAAGGCTTATACTCTAAATACTTGCTTCCCTGTGCTTAAATTATTATACAATCAGTAGGCACAGAGTTTCTGAAAGAATAAAAAGAGATTGTCATGCATGTTTTGTTCCAGATGTAAGAGATCAATATATTAATGTCCTTACTTTCCTAAAGCTGAAGGGTGTGGATGCAGTAAAAACAAATACTCGGTGCAGATGACTAATTTTACTTAGATCATACAAGCCAACCTTGTTACAGTATGAGTCCATGACAAACACAAGTAATTAACATGGAATTAAAATCTGAAAAACCCAGAAGTTACATTGATTGGATGGTTTCACATCAGCCAAGACTCAAATTGCTGTTTCCATATTTACACAGATTTTCACACCTGAGCTCTAAATACCTTGAATTATGAAATTAAAAAGCTGCAAATTTCAACTCCAGATGAATAATAATGCTAAACGAATTAGTAATTAGTCATGACACCATCCATTCTTCATTGTGTGCCAATATTAGCTTCAAAAAGGTTTGCTTCCCCTGGTATTCCTTGTAAAATAAAGACAGTGTATTCAACTCAGATGGCCAACAGACTTAAATGACATACCCAGACTGAATATCTAAAGCCACATCTTTTGGATTCTTTAAGCCAGAGCTCACAAGGATTGTGGGATACAATCCATTTGCTTTTGATACTTCCAAAGTCTTTTTCTCTGTGTCACTCCAGTACAGATTTTTCCCAATCCAGTCAACTGCCAAAGCACTTGGAACTGCGGTACGGTGAACAACCTGGAAGGATAAAGAGAAAACCTACATGACAATGCACAGGGGGAGACCAGACAGCAGCGGTAGTTCAGTTTCTGGCAAAGCACACTGTAAACGGTGTCTTTCAGCTCATTTTCACAATACGGCTTCTTGACATCATTAAAAAAATATGGAAATTAATTTCCAGGACAATGCATTTAATTTCAACTGGATTACAATTTAATTGCACTTGTGTACATTTCATGGATATTTATTTATTGTTTGCCAACAACTGTCATTCAATTATGATATATTCTTTGCTGTGAAACATGTGTATTGAAGTTCTCCAAACACAATAAGATGTATCTCAGTGAAAGAGGGTTGTGTCACTTAATTGTTTCCTATTATAAAATTATTTTGTGATTTAACTTTAAATGCGTACTTGAGTTAAATGTAGTGTGTGTGTATTTGTATGAGCCTAACTTCATATACAGGTGTTGGGATTCAGGCTGTCTGCTTTCTGCACTCCAATGCTGTATTCATAGTTCAGAGTCTGAATATTATTGAACTGTTAGGCTAATGAATTGCCATTAGATTGTATTAACTGACAATTTGTAAGTTAAAGAGAGAAAAAAAATACAAATAAACAACTAGAACATCCACAATTCGAAAATGTGCCAAAAGTGATAATGTTAATACATGTTAATAGATTATATTTATCAATTAACTAAAGGCAAAGTGAGTGAACAGAAGAAAAATCTACATCAAATCCATATTTGGTGTGACCACCCTTTGCTTTCAAAACAGCATCAGTTCTTCTAGGTACACTTGCACAACGTCAGGGATTTTGTAGGCATATAGTCAGGTGTAGGATTAAACAATTACACCAAACAGGTGCTAATGATCATCAATTCAATATGTAGGTTGAAACACAATCATTAACTGAAACAGAAACAGCTGTGTAGGAGGAATAAAACTGTGTGAGGAACAGCCAAACTCAGCTAACAAGGTGAGGTTGCTGAAGAGAGTTTACTGTCAAAAGTCATACACCATGGCATGACTGAGCACAGCAACAAGACACAAGGTAGTTATACTGCATCAGCAAGGTCTCTCCCAGGCAGACAGGGGTTTCCAGATGTGCTGTCCAAGCTCTTTTGAAGAAGCACAAAGAAACAGGAAACTTAATGCAGCAGATGAAAGATGCATCATGCTTACTTCCCTTCGCAATCGGAAGATGTCCAGCAGTGTCATCAGCTCAGAATTGGCAGAAAACAGTGGGACCCTGGTAGACCCATCTACTGTCCGGAGAAGTCTGGTCAGAAGTATCCTTCGTGGACAAAAAGCCTGACGTGGCAACAAGGCCAAGCGACTCAACTATGCATGAAAACACAGGAACTGGGGTGCAGACAAATGGCAGCAGGTGCTCTGGACTGATGAGAATATCTGGCTGTAGCAGAAGGCAGTTTGTTCGCTGAAGGGCTGGAGAGTGGTACACAAATGAGTGTCTGCAGGCAACAGTGAAGCATGGTGGAGGTTCCTTGCAAGCTTGGGGCTGCATTTCTGCAAATGGAGTTGGGGATTTGGTCAGAATGAATGGTCTCCTCAATGCTGAGATGTACAGGCAAATACTTATCCATCATGCAAGACCATCAGGGAGGCATCTGATTGGCCCCAAATGTATTCTGCAGCATGACAACGACCCCAAACATACAGCGGCAGTCATTAAGAACTATCTTCAGCGTAAAGAAGAACAAGGAGTCCTGGAAGTGATGGTATGGCCCCCACAGAGCCCTGATCTCAACATCATGGAGTCTGTCTGGGATTAAATGAAGAGAGAGAAGCAGCTGAGGCTGCCTAAATCCACAGAAGAACTGTGGTTAGTTCTCCAAGATGTTTGGGCCAACCTACCTGCCGAGTTCCTTCAAAAACTGTGTGCAAGTGTACCTAGAAGAATTGAGGCAAAGGGTGGTCACACCAAATATGGATTTGATGTAGATGTTTCTTCTGTTCACTCACATTTAGTTAATTGATAAATATAATCTATTAACATGTCTATTTTTGAAAGCATTCTTACTTTACAGCATTTTTTCACAATTGCCTAAAATTTTTGCACAGTACTATATATATATATAAAGTGAGGGAAGAAAGTATTTGATCCCCTGCTGATTTTGTACGTTTGCCCACTGACAAAGAAGTGATCAGTCTATAATTTTAATGGTAGGTGTATTTTAACAGTGAGAGACAGAATAACAACAAACAAATCCAGAAAAATGCATTTCAAAAAAGTTATACATTGATTTGCATGTTAATGAGGGAAATAAGTATTTGACCCCTTCGACTTAGTACTTGGTGGCAAAACCCTTGTTGGCAATCACAGAGGTCAGACGTTTCTTGTAGTTGGCCACCAGGTTTGCACACATCTCAGGAGGGATTTTGTCCCACTCCTCTTTGCAGATCCTCTCCAAGTCATTAAGGTTTCGAGGCTGATGTTTGGCAACTCGAACCTTCAGCTCCCTCCACAGATTTTCTATGGGATTAAGGTCTGGAGACTGGCTAGGCCACTCCAGGACCTTAATGGGCTTCTTCTTGAGCCACTCCTTTGTTGCCTTGGCTGTGTGTTTTGGGTCATTGTCATGCTGGAATACCCATCCACGACCCATTTTCAATGCCCTGGCTAAGGGAAGGAGGTTCTCACCCAAGATTTGACGGTACATGGCCCCGTCCATCGTCCCTTTGATGCGGTGCAATTGTCCTGTCCCCTTAGCAGAAAAACACCCCCAAAGCATAATGTTTCCACCTCCATGTTTGACGGTGGGGATGGTGTTCTTGGGGTCATTCCTCCTCCTCCATACACGGCGAGTTGAGCTGATGTCAAAGAGCTTGATTTTGGTCTCATCTGACCACAATACTTTCACCCAGTTCTCCTCTGAATCATTCAGATGTTGGCAAACTTCAGACGGGCCTGTACATGTGCTTTCTTGAGCAGGGGGACCTTGCGGGCGCTGCAGGATTTCAGTCCTTCACGGCGTAGTGTGTTACCAATTGTTTTCTTGGTGACTGTGGTCCCAGCTGCCTTGAGATCATTAACAAGATCCTCCCGTGTAGTTCTGGGCTGATTCCTCACCGTTCTCATGATCATTGAAACTCCACGAGGTGAGATCTTGCATGGAGCTCCAGACCGAGGGAGACTGACAGTTATTTTGTGTTTCTTCCATTTGTGAATAATCGCACCAACTGTTGTCACCTTCTCACCAAGCTGCTTGGCGATGGTCTTGTAGCCCATTCCTGCCTTGTGTAGGTCTACAATCTTGTCCCTGACATCCTTGGACAGCTCTTTGGTCTTGGCCATGGTGGAGAGTTTGGAATCTGATTGATTGATTGCTTCTGTGGACAGGTGTCTTTTATACAGGTAACGAGCTGAGATTAGGTGCTCTCCCTTTAAGAGAGTGCTCCTAATCTCAGCTCGTTATCTGTATAAAAGACACCTGGGAGCCAGAAATCTAGCTGATTGATAGGGGATTAAATACTTATTTCCCTCAATAACATGCAAATCAATTTATAACTTTTTTGAAATGCGTTTTTCTGGATTTTTTTGTTGTTATTCTGTCTCTCACTTTTAAAATACACCTACCATTAAAATTATAGACTGATAATTTCTTTGTCAGTGGGCAAACGTACAAAATCAGCAGGGGATCAAATACTTTTTTCCCTCACTGTATATATATATATATATATATATGTGTGTGTGTGTGTGTGTGTGTGTGTTTCGCTAAGGTTTTCTGTATTTTTGTTTCATGGAATATATATGGAAATGCAGAATTACTGGGAGCTAGGCTTTCCTGAAGCAGTAATTAAGAGAGCTCGGCTTGTAATTTTTATAAAAGTATGACAGCCACAGAACTTTTACTCCCATAATCTCCTTTGTGAGTAAGCCACTAATTATTGAGTGCTGCACACAATGTAGCTTTCAGTATCTTGGTTATACTAATCTATACATGTTTCATTTTCATTTGAAAGCTTAATTTATCACAACAATAGTCAGACATAGTGCAAAGTGCCAACATCTAAACTGCATCAAAGTAGGAGAACAATTTATGAAGAGAATGAAGAACACTACTTTTGTATCACATAAAAGTTATGCATTTATTAGTGAAATATTGCTTTGACTTTTCATGCTAGTATGTATTTCTCTGTTAATGTTTATTGAAGCTTTAGATCCAGTTTAAGATCCAAGTTTAGGGTGATTTTTCCTACTGTTTCAAAATTTGAACATTTGTGCCATGCCTTTCCAGCTACTTCGGTTTACTCTCTATTTTCAGATTAATGGCATGCAGCTGTATATCAGAGATGTTGTCACTGATATTGATGCTGTTCTAAAAATAATTGGCAAAATAGGAAATCTAAGAAATATGACTCATGAAGAAAAAAAAAATCTGGAGAAAAAAAAACTAAAAACACAAACAGGGGTTCTATGAAGCTTAATGAGCCATTGTTCTAGATGTATTGAAACTAACAAGGGATTCTGGCAGGTGTCATTCAGACACACACACTCTCATATATATATTTACACTGCAAGTCAAAAGATTGGAAGGAAGAAATGATGACAGCTGAAAAACTGGGGAATAACGCAGAATTGTGTTTTTATTCTCAACTGGATTTCATATATATATTCCTGTCTTCAAATACATGACTGATTCTTGTTTTAAAATGCACTATTGACACTGTTCACTAAGTCAACTCAAGAAGATGCTCAATTAGGGAGGGTATCTGTTTTGCCTGATGAAGTGATGATGCATGCAGGGGATCCATCTATATATGTATAATCACCTGAAAGCATTTTATAATTTTACACCATGCTTTACATACAATAAAAAAAACTAACATTGCCTTAAATGACTTCACTATATATGTATTTAATTAAGCTGTTTTATTACCCCTTTAAACTGTTTGATCTTTGGTAATATAATCAACTCCTGTATAAAGAGTGAAAGCAGTGGAGTGAAAAGAGCTGAGATTTACTGTGTCCTTGCAGATCTGACCACAGTTTAACCGTATTACCTATACCTTAATATGTTCTTACATCCTTAGACAGGCATAAGCTTCTATTGTACCTTAAGGTCACTTCCATTTAGACGCATTCTGTTTATCCGTCTTCCGTTAGGTCTGCTTGAGTCAATCCAGTATATAAACTCCTTCCTGTAGTCGAAGTCTACTGCGATAACATTATTTAGTCCCTGTAATAAAAAAGCCCAATATTACAGGTTTACCTCCCTCTACACACACATTATTTTGCATCTTTAAGTCTATTATTGTTGATAATTTTGGAGCCACATCATAATCATTAATTATCCTTACACACTGGGTTGTGCCTAAAGCATTGCAAAAGTCTAGAGACTGTACTACTGAACTCAGTCCATCCTACAGACAAAGTGCTAGCCTGTCTTGGAGAGAAACCTTTTACAGAAATCCGATTCATGACACCTCTGTCAGCCAGCAGAGAAAAATATATATAGAAATGTATGTGATGTCATATTCTGTAGTTAGCACCTCCTTGTGGCATAATCTGTGAACTCTGGGAATGCATTATGGGTCATAGATTTGCTTTTGAGGATTTAGAAGCAAGTGAATGCACTTCAGACAGATGTTAAAATGTCCTTTGGGTTTTCACTGTTGAACAAGTACAATGTACAGTTGCACCCTGCTTTTGAACAGGTCTGGGAATGGGCAATGAAGCATGGCGTATTTCTTTGTTGAAAAAACAGAACATTAGACCTGCTGGCATTATGTGGATTGTCCTTAATCAGTTTTTAGTGAGTTACAGTTGTGACAAGTCAAACGATTTTTGTGTTCTGTTTAATTTGAGAAGTACATTACTCCCCCAATTTATAAACAGAACAGCAACTTCAGCATATAGCATTTTTGTATTTTCTTCTTTTTTTTTAAAGATAGCACAATCTTTTTAATCCACAAAGAAGACAGATGTTACCTTACTGTTTTGTCACACATACTATAGTACTTCCATACCTTCATCCTAAGACAGAACAAGGCACTTGGTTTATGTTTTTACACAAAAATTAAGAATTAAACAATTCCACAGTGGATAATAAATCATACACATATCCAGGTATATGCATGATTTCAAGATCTCTTTGCAGGTTCTATGAATATGAAGAGAACCAATGTCAGATCTCACCAGTTTAGACTGGTTCAAGTACTATTCAGAAATCAACTGACAATCAGAATGTTCTTAAGTATTGCTTTTCAATTAAATAAGAATCAGAATGTAAAATATGCCTAGAGGAATATTTCATAGGTGCTTTTTTTATGTTTCACAGGGGGCCTTTTCTGTAACTGGAAGAATTAATTAATGTGATCAACCTACAAGGCTAGATTTGCCCCTGAATGAGAAATTGAAAGCAGGACCAAGCTGATTGCTTGTTGTAAAAGTCATGACTTTCAAACAAACTTTCTGTCTTCTTTTTTAGTTGTTTTACTTTTTTCTGCCTTGGCCACTTAGTGGGACTGCCATGTCTATGTTGTGATGTTGTGATGTTTTTGATATACTTGAGGTAAGGCGAGGTAATATTTTTTCTATTTTCAGACATATTGATGATTTTTTTTATTACTCCGTGATGTACAGCATGTCAAAAATAGTGTGCTTGTACAGGACAGACAAGCACCAAAAATAAATAAATAAGCCCACATTCTCATTACAGTTCAGTTTCTCTGTAAAAAAAAAAAAAAAATCAGAATCTATCAACCTGTTCTCAAAGTGTGCACATACATACATGGCCAGTTCACGTGTCAAATACACATGAAAACTAACCCATTGTCAGTAGAAAATACAGGTTAGGAAATTTTATGTGGAGTCCATCAAGTGTGTCAGCAATTTCAGCTAAGTGTGAAGCTAGAGTTCATTACAATGGGATTACATGACAGAGCAACAATCAACAAAGCTCTCAGGGAAGTGACACACAATGGATGCGTGTCAGGGAGGCACAATGCATTGTTAAGTCATACTGTCATAAAAACATACACAAAACCAATGTATAATTAGAGGTGACAATGTAAAAAAATTATGAATGTAGAAGACAGATGTCCAGCTGAAAAATATGAATTACAGGCAGAGGCCAAAGTGAAATCAAGTGTATCTTAAGGGATTCAATCTTTCAGATGAAATCCTCATCAAGTCTTTGTTGTTAACAAGTAACAGAGATAAGCAGGATATTTTATTTATGCTAGACCATGAACAAATATTCCAGCTGTCACAGCTGAACCGATACAACATAAGAAAGCTCCGAGTTCACAGAAGACAATTTCAGTTTTTTTTTTTCTAAATCTATCAAATACATAACAAACAAAAACTTTCACTAGTAATTCTAAATGTTTGCATTGGGTGAGTGGTCCATGGGGCTAAAAAGTTTGAGAAACACTTTTACAAAAATAAAACTGTTTCTCAAACGTATTAAAGTGGAGACTATATATCTTGTAGAACAATGTATTGTCTCTGTACACAGGCCTCATTTCCTTGACTAAACACCATCTTGCTTCACTTCTTGCCCCTTGTCTATCGCCCTCTGTCTTTTGACCTCTGCCTGCTTAAAGCGGTAACAGTCCAATCCACAATTATACACTAAAAATAATATTTAATTCAGAAGTTGTGTTTTTTGTGCTCTGAAATTACATTTTTATTTACCTGTTTCAGAAGCGTGTAATTGGATCCATCAACACTTATTTTCCTTATTTCATGATGGTCAGCAAGTATTATGAAGGGCTCCTCACCTGGCCAAAAAAATAAAAAAAATATTATAATGAAAAGTATAATCAGATTTTCAAATCAACTGACCTTTCAGCCATGCTCAGCCATGTAAGTATAATGTTTTTATAACCGGGTGACCTGCCAATTGTCAAAAAAAGTGCTTCACAGATTATGTAATCTGACAAATTATTGGTGCTTGTAAATTTAGTGCTCATGAAAGGTGGTGGACAATGACACTGGAACTGTGCCAACAGGTGCCACAAGAACGTTCTCACAGACACCTCAAGCAATATATTCCTAGCCCTTTCTATAATAAAACTAATTAACTGTGCAAAGCTATTATATTGTAGATGTTTTATCTATATATATGTTTTAATATTGAAGAAGTACTAAGCTTTGACCAACAGATTGTTTTGTTTTGAGAATCTCAATTTAAAACCAGGTTTCCTAAACTAATATCAAAACTAATTAGCCTGTGATGCCAGCTAATCCCGAAAAAATATCAGCAGAAAATAGTGAATGACAACATAAAAAACAAAAGCAGGAAACACCTGTGGCAAAACTACAAATATACATTATAATACCTGAGAGAGACTTGCAGCTATTTGGATTACTAGCTGGGGCTTCATATCCTTCTGCACACAAACACTTGTATGATCCATACATATTGATGCACTGCTGGCTGCAGGGGAAGCCAGATGAACATTCATCAATGTCAACGCATGTTTTCCCATCATCTTTCAGTCGGAATCCCGGCCAACATTTACACTAAATAAATAAATAAATAAATAGGATGCATTATTTATTTATTTTTTGACTCATAATAAAAGCATTATTCACAATTTTGATCAATTGGGATGCTGACATCTAAAAGGTAAAGTTAATCCACCTTTTATGTTCACTGAATTTATGCTCATTCCAATTATTTGATGTTAGTCCACACACACGTTTGCACTAGTAAATGCATCAAAGTAAGTAACTGAGATCAGGATTCTTCAACCTGTTGTTCTTACAATCTATCTCAAGACAGAAAATGATTACTACCAGAAAGAAAAATCAATTGAAAAGGCAATCCATTCTGTAAAGATTTTGAGGGTGGACCAGCATGTGGGGTAGAAATAGTTCAGTTTTCTCTGTATTTTCTACTGTTTCTGAATTAAGAGAAATACAAACGACAGCTTGGTATATTCCCCTAGAAAAAGTGATGTATGCAATCGAAATACAATCGCTTCCTTTCCAAAATGACTGCATTTCTTTAAAAAAGTATCAACTGCATCAAACTTGTTTCTTGCTTTTTATGTGTTTCTGTGATAAATGTAATGGAAAAACCAAAATAATAGTCCACTGAATTCTGACAGACCCTTTGCTGCTCACTTTTAGTGCAGGATGAGTACAAAAGCTTTGCATATCAAAACATGAATAACAAAATGTTAATACAATCTAATTAAATATTATTTGACATTTCACAAAATTAAACTGTCATGCAGTAACAATGTCATGAAATAAAAGTGACAAAGACTGAATTTTAAAATTTTAGAAGGTAGGAATCACGTGAACATCAATGTGATTCTTTTTAGGGGGGGTTGATATGTGGTTCACGTATCAGTGTAAAGAAGCACAAAAGAAGCAATACAGGAAGCTGCAAAACAGTAGAAATAGTCTCTGTTGATATCAAGCAACTAGTATAACTGCATGCGGAGCAAGAACAAAAAATAATGCAAATACCTGTTTGTGGTAAATTGTGAATTCAAATGCTAGTATTGATTTCCAAACACCATTGTTTAAATAGCTTGCATTGCCACATCTCTGATTACAAAAGACTTTTCCATGTGTTTTAAGCTGTCAATTTTAAATGCTGATGAGCTGATTTTATTTAAAAATGTAATTGTTGGCTTGGAAAGGCTTTAATTTATGATTTTATTCAAAAATGTTCTCCATTTGAAAAAGTGAAACTCATTACGGAGAATGTGCCGACGGCACAAAGACCAACTAAGAGTGGCTAAGGCTGTACTAACTTTTAATTAATTTTAGCAAAAAACTAAATAAAAAACGCTGTATTTAAATTCATCAGTTTGTCTGACATCCTACAAAGATTATACATTAAAAAAATAGCAAAATACATCAGTGGTAACTACCAGTATAATAAACAACATAGAAAATAGCAGATAAGCTGAAGGGGCAAAGCATAATAGCTGCTTTTTCTACTGTATTCTCGATCTGTTATTGTTTATTTAGAGATTGTTCTGTTATAAACCTAATTTATACATTGCTGGCTTTGGACCCTTTTCGAGGTATAGTAGGAGCAGAGTATTTCTGAATGAAACCAGCCTAGGTTCTTGTGCGCATCGTTTCCTGGGCTACCATTTGCCAGTAATGTCCAAAATTGATCATTGCATCTATTTCATACAGTTGACTACACGTTCAGCTGAAAGCAAACATGCAGAACGTGGAGGAAGTGTGGCCAGTGTCTTCTGAAAAGTAAAATACATAACAAATTGCCTCAGCACCTAGCCATTAATAATATATGAAACATATCTATATATCATTGTTACAAACCTTGTATCCAACTGGAAGATCTTGACATTCCTGTGTACAGCCGCTGATTCGTCTGTTTATGCATTCATTCACATTGCAGTTTCTTTCATCTGAACCATCACCACAATCATCCTTTTTGTCACAAAGAATTCCAACAGGAATGCACCGACCATTAGCACACATGAAAAATGATCCGTTGCACAAGCTTTCTGAAAAATCAAAAGAGAACAGGATGTGTTATCAGATACACCATTAAAGGGGACTTCTACCGTAATGTGAACTTTATTTATAGATCTTAGGAATAACAATATACCATATGTACGTGTCACTGTAAAAAAAGTCAAACAGATAATGGGAAAAAAAAACAGTATCTTAACCCATTTTTAAGTTATTTTCTTAACAAAAATATATAATATAGGGAAGTCAGTTATGAATTTGAATGAACTGACAATTAAAACTGTTGTAAATATAGGTGACAAATAAAATTATAGTTAGATTAAACCCCCCAAACAGAACATACAAATCTGAAGCACTTTTCTACGGGAGTTTGGATACCTGGATTGGAAGACACAGGTATACAAATAAATGTTGCATTCTGTATTTGTCCAATGGCCAATGCAAGCAATATCCAATATCAGTTCTTTAGTAAACAATAGGGATGGAACAACAGTATATGGTTATGCAACAACATATGTACACCTATTTGGCATTCAGAACTCCATTCTTTCAATACTTCTTATTTATACAAGAAAAGTCTTGCCTGCAGCAGAACACTTTGGGTTTAGTGGCAGTTCATCCGAATTGTCAGGACAGTCAGAATATCCGTCACATTCCCACTGTGCATTTAACAGACACCGTCCATCTGCACAGCGGAATTCTCCAGGGCCGCACGGACGGAAAACTAAAGAGAATGTACGACAATTAGAGGTGTGCAAGTAAAAAGTGCCCCTATGTGTATAAAAATCACCAGTCAGTACAGAGAAAAGGGGCTGTAACAAAGACATCACCAAAACAAATGGGATTTTACAGTTGCATATAACAAAACTGTCATTGGGGAGGCTGCTGCAAAGATGCACAAAAAAAAAGGTGAAATCTGTTTGTTTTTCATTCAGTGCAGGCTGCCAAAAGCAATTTGTGGACCTCCATTTAGAGAATCACAGTGATAAAGAAACAAAAATCACATAAGCCTGAATTTACAGCCGTGCAGTTGAAGGACTTATTGAATAGTATTCTTATTTTCTGACTGATGACTTAAGGTAGATGTCTGATATATTAATCTCTAAAATATATTTGGTTTGGAATCACTTGTTTTTTTGATTACCATTTATTTTCTTCTGTAGCACAAATCACGTGGGAATTTTAAAATACAAGAGGAAATACAGTAATAGATCAAATAAAATAGAGGAAATACATTACTAGTTAAGTTAATACAGTGTTTTAACCTTTCCATTACTGTTTGT
The DNA here is from genome assembly GCF_036373705.1 of Amia ocellicauda. Classification (NCBI taxonomy): domain Eukaryota; kingdom Metazoa; phylum Chordata; class Actinopteri; order Amiiformes; family Amiidae; genus Amia; species Amia ocellicauda. Next base: position 8,054,815 of record NC_089865.1, on the reverse strand, counting down.
TGTTGTTTGCCTTTTCTATTAAAGTGAGTACCTTATATTATGATGGACTTTTTGGAAAACAATTTAAAAACTTATTTACATAACTTTGAAAAGTGTATTGAAAAAATATGACACATTCTAAGGGACTAAATAAAAAAAAGTTTAATCTTAAAATATCATATTTAATTGTCTACCATAACTAATTTTACCCTACTCCTACATGCATATAATTGCCACATTAATCACTCATACTTCCACAGACCTGAATAGGTTAAAGTAAAGGCACTGTTATTAAAATCATTATTAGTAGTACATTCATTTACAGATGATATGAATCAAAAGTACTTGCCACACTCTACGGACTCATCAGATCCATCCCCACAGTCATTATCATGGTCACATAAAAACTGCTTGGGGACGCAAGCATTGTTTTGACACAAAAAAGTATTTTCATCACAAGTGTTGTTTGGCGCTGTGTGGGAAAAAATAATATTTTATCAATGTCAAAAACATGGCAATGTTTTAAAAACAGCCCAAACATATAATTTTGAATAGATGATGCATACATCTGCATTTTCTGGCCAACTTTTTGTCACACACACACACATAACATGATGTCTTATTTTAATCAAATTAAATCTGAATGAACCATTCAAAATACAAACACCAAATAGTCTACACATGGTTGGTTATTTTTCCCTTGATGCTAATTTGCCCAAATCGCATTAAAAAGTGGTACATAAATGTCCATGTGCATGTGGTCCCTATGGAATTGTGTTTTATTCAATTTTATATTTTTAGAAATGCTTTTTATTTCGAACAGTTCATATGTACAGTAAACGCCATACACATGTTACAGTTTCATAATTCATTGTAGTCCCACTTTCAAAGCAACAGCAATGACGTTTGCATTTTTTTCAGTTTGTGAAAGAACAATTAAAAACAGAGTGATTGATATTAAAGCATTCTCTATTCTCTAGAATAACTATATATTGTATATGCACACTTGTAATTCTAAGAAAAAAAGTTAAAAACGTTTTTTCACGTGTCTCCCAAATCCAAAAAAACAGGGGTCTCATAGAAACTGGAGACTATTAGACATCTTGGGATCATTCTGTTGGATCACCAAAGATTTGTACATTTTGAGCACTGATTGATTCTAAGCGCAAACAAAAACAAGAAACACATGATTATGGAGATTCTCCCAAATTCAGAGTTAGCTCTTCTTCGTGTTCAGTTTTGGTTGAAGGTAATTTTTCCACTTCAGTTTTTTTTAACTGCCAAAACCAAACCATCCTGTCTGAGAGAAAATAATCCTTTCATCTTGAAAACCATCTAATTTAATTGTGAGTGCAAAGGTGTTGAAAGATTCAGCAAACCCCAGATTACTAGAGGAATGCCACGCTTCAATGATCCACCAAACTACACTGATGAAGGATGGAAAATTCCCTGTGACAGTGGAAGATTTTCATCCCAACTTAAGCCCCAGATGGATTATAGATCACCCTGATTTTCTCTTTGAAGAATTTACACTAACTTATATCGGGATAACTGAAACATGTACTGCCACTCAAAACAATAGATTTTTCTACATTCACCAAAGGATGCAGATATTTTGATTCAACAGTAGTGTAAGGCATATTAACTGTGCCAATAAATCAGACTGTTCAGCATGACGAAACTGACAATTTAGTTAAAACTAGTGTTATTGAAATTCAGGATAACTTTCCAGTAAGGGAAAGTCAATGGAATGACAATTTCAAGCTTGCATTTGAATTGTTTGCTTGTGACCCACAGTATAGCAGGTTAGGGTACAAGTAAGGTAAGGGTTTTAGAGTACGGGTTAGGTTAGGTTAGGTTAGGTTTGGGTTAGGTTTCAGGAGAAGGTTTGTAGGTGTATTGGGGCTCATTGTGTCCATGAGCTCGTTTCTGTGACGTAAGCCCTCTGTGAAATCAGGACAGTGTATAAACTCCCACGCTGGGAGTCTGGCAGGTCTTAATTCGGCACATCCTCGTGACATTTGAAAAAATTGAAAATTTGCGTTCATCATTTTTTAAAATCACGGTCACTGCTTTATCTCATTTACTCCATGATATACAGGGCTGGCTGGTCCATTGTGCAAGAGTCCATCTCCAAGTTTATTACCCTTCCATAATTAAGGTTGCGTTATGTATGTCACGCTTTCTGAAGTCAACTAACCAATCAAACCAATCATATATGGAGCAGTTCTGTCCTAACAGAGTTGGTTTCCAAAACCTTGCTTCACTGATTGGGTCATGTACTTCTGCTTGAAGGCGGTACTAAGCAGAATGACAGGTTAGAATTATTTTAAATAAATAAAAATGAGAAATAAATACTGAAGTAGGTATCGGCTGCAAGATCTTCATTGGGAAACTATAAAATATACCGATCAAGTACAGTGAGAATGTTGTGAACACCATTCAATCCATTCATAATCACCAAACGGACCCCATGTGTGGCTTATGGAGGTCCAAACCACACCATTTGAGTGGGCTGATTGGTCTTGATTTTGTCCCATCATGAATGCACTGATGACAGCCAGATTGGGTCCACTGTTCCAAGTGGCAAGCCCGGCTTTTCAAAACTAAAGCTGATAAAGAACTCCCTTTACTCCACAATGACTGAGCAAGGACTGGATGGACTGGAGACAATCTATTGAGCATGAAATGGCTCTACAGCTGGACTTAAAGGAGAGTGTACGTGCCTTTGAGGGGAGAAAACCCAGGTGGGTCAACTTCCTTAATGGTACGAATATACTGTCGCTTTCTTGCTGTCTGGTGAATGCTTTGGGGGGAGTTTGGTCTGTGCAAATTATAATGATGTTTACACAGATATAGAGCTTAAGTGTCAGAGAAGTGATTGCTTTGTTTAGCCTCCAGGGTCAATGGCTGTACTGCTGCATTTTTGGAATGGTGTGTCACGGCTTCTAAGGAAACGCCGGGAGGGGTGGCAAATTGTACAAAGCGCAAAAATGACCAGTGCCGTGGCTGGCTGTGTACCGTATAGTGAGAGATCATACAGTCAGATTCTGAAACCCCAAAGACCCGACAACCAATGTATCCCTACGTTTTTCAGGGTTAGGGATACATTGTTAGGGTTTGGATTTTATCATTACATTTGGGGTGAAGCTTATGTTGGGATAGGGTTATGTTATGTTAGGGTTTAAGGGTTAGTGTTTGGACTATGGCTCAGTAGAATGAACTGATATTTTACGGGCATTGACAGTTTTTGTGGGTGATTATGAAGCATCATTGGGCCAAACAGCTGTCTTGTCAAGTGTTAAAAATGTCTTGAGAGATTGAATGCTTCCCTTTTGTTACATATGGGTGAGAAAGCATTTTACTGAGTATTGAACAGCTCAATGGAAAGTACAATTCTGAAGTTCAGCGTTTCCCATCTTTTGCCATTTGTTTGAAATGCTATAGGGATTAAGTTGGAGGTACTGTAGGAAAAAAAAGTCATTTGTTTTCAAAAGCAATATTGAACGTCTTCCATTAACTTATGAAATTTTGGTTTTCTTCAGCTGTATGGAACAACTGAATCTGCCCTGGAAACAAGATTGCTTCAAGGCTTTTTCATGCTCTTGACTCTGATTGGTTGCTTTTTTAATGTTGTCAGTATTTTAGCAATATACAGTCTTGTGTTCAAACATGCTAATATTTTAATTTAAAACAATTATAATTATTTAATATTTCCCTTTCAGTTTCCACTTATAAAAGCTTTTACAATAATACTGTTCAAGTATGTTGCTCACTTTCCATTCTACCTCATTAGCAGCCATTTTTCATGGATGGAACCAATGAATTTGAAATAGCAAATGTATTAAAAAAAGTTTACATTAATTTAAATATTAAATATCAATGTCTAAGATAATGCATTAGTACATTAGAATAATATCCCCTTATACTATGTTATGCAAACTTTATACATTCTAATATTTTTTTGTAAAAGTTCACAAACATACATTTAACAATTTTCCCAACAGGCATAAATATTCCAATCTGTATGTTGTTCTATGTCAGTGTGGAAGAGAAATAAGAGGCAGTTACCACAGCCAGCTGCGGACAGTTCATCGCTGCCATTGGGGCAGTCTCTTTCCCCATCACACAGCCAGCGTCTCGGCACACAGGCATGCGATCCAGGGCAATGGAACATGCCAGGAGCACAGGTCACAGAACCTGGTAATGGTTTATTAAGCATGTCAGCATCAACCATGAAAGAGCTTCTTGCATGTAATCAATTCTCTGTAAGCAATGAGTGGATTGAGATTTATATGTTAATGTCTCACATCTAAATCTCGTGCCTTGCCATATCTTCTTTCAAAAACAGGGACAATGATCTACATACACACAAACTATTAATTTTGGTCAGCTGTACTGCACTGTATCTTCTTTACAGAAAGCTTATATATATTAAGAACATTTCTTCTATAATAAATGCTTTATTTTAAATTTGGACACTGTATCCATTACATTTATAAATGCTTATTCTTTAAGTATTATTTGCATAACATATCAAATAAATCTAATAAATGGAAAAAGTACCACAAAACTCGTCGCTTTCATCCAAACCATCACCGCAATCGTCCTCCCCATCACACAGCCACTGCTTAGCAATACATTTGTTTTTTGAGCAGGCAAATTGATTCCACAAACAGGATGAATCTGAAAAACAAACAATACGATTCAAATATAAATCACCATCATGAATACATTGATTGTAAGAAAAATAGGGTGAAATAAGAAAGAGGTCCGTTTCATTTAATCACAACCTTCCCAACCTTCTCTAGTGCCTGTGCTCCAGACAATCCAAGGTGCTTAACATTTATTTCCAAACTAGTTTTACTCAGAAAAAAAAAAATACTAAGCTTTTCATTACTTGACATTCAGCATAACAAACAGAGGAGAGGCAGAGCAATCACTGGAGGAGAAGGGAAGCCATATTCTCAAGAGTATTAATTTATGGACTCTGATCAACTATGGCTTACTATATAAATGTAAAATAATACTTTTCCATTTCAATTTTTGTTATTTTATTGACATTGTTATTATGCAAATATATTATTATATTATTATTATTATGTAAATAAGGTACAAGAGATAAATTATGCAACTGACTATTAAAAAATTAAAATAATACTGACTTATTGAAAATATGTTTTGTGCAGTTATGTTGCTAGCCCAAGGGCAATGGGAACAGATTCATTGTACAGCTGATGAACAGATATATAAATATAGAATCATATCTAGAGATATGGCTACCAGAATAAAAAAAATATTTTTTATAAAATGTAGAGGGCAGAAGAGTGAGGTACCAACATTTTTAATATTAAAGTAATCTATTGTATTAGTAGGCAATACATCAGCAGGAGAATCACTTATATGCATTTTTGTTGTTGTGAAAACAAATTTTTGATGCAATTTTCAAGGAAAAAATTTATTGAATGATTTAAAAAGCATTTTCTACTGAAAACATATATTTCCATATCATACTAATTAAACATGTTTTGTGGTAAAATTAAGCTCTGAAATATCCTGTCCAAGTATATGAAATGTTAGACTTTAGATTTAATATGGTAAAAGAGAACAGGTGAATCACATAATCAGCTTTGACATTTTCTTTAGGTTATCTGAGAGTGTATGACATTTCATAGAAAAATCCTCTTACAATTTTTATTCGTTGCCAGTTATTTCCCAATAACAAGAGTCCATTTTATATGATAATTAACTTGGGGGTATGGGAAGCTCTATACAATGTTGTCCTTTAAAAAAGAGAAAATGATTGGCTTTTGAAAAAACTAATAAAATTGGATGATCCTACTTGAAATAGTGAATACATTCTATTCTAACTTTGAAAGGCCACAATCATTATCCTTTCTAGTTTACTATTGTTACAATACTACTAAAAGGGTATTCTACGTTTTCTAATGCAGTCACTTACGTTCAAAGTTAAATACATAAATATTGAAATAAATCTGTAAGCGCAATATGCCATTTCTTAACAATGTTATGGGTACTAAAGGAGTAATTTATATGTGTGTGTGTATATATAGCTTTCATTCTTAGATGTATATATATTAACAATTCACTGTCTATACAAGAGATTTGATCCGAATGGCTAAACAGGCAAAATATCTGTGTACACAACATTCTGTCTCCCTCTTCTGTTGGTGTGAGTAAAGAATTTCCAAAAATCTAATTTCTTATGATAAAATGTTCTTCCAATAGTGTTCAGACATGGATATACAGAAGGTGTATATGTGTGTTGAGAGGGGGAGAGAGAGAGAGAGGATATATTCTGGTGAATGGAATATGTTTAAAATATGGGCTTTTGCTTTGCTTTGTTCTTTTGGCATTGTTTTGTTTTGCGACCTTTAAATGAGAGATCTACCCTGGTATTTTGAATGTTTGCATTTGAATTGTGAATTGTTTGCCAACAATGTACATGGTTAACTGTCATTGTGTGCATGCTGATCAGTTTCAATGAAACACATAAGCAGGCCTGACCAATTGCAGATAATAACTAATTTTCTTTCCAACACTGAGAAATAGGTTTGTAGTACAGAACTCTTGAATAGGTAAACATTAAGATGAAATACATTAAAGCACTACGTTATACACACCTGTGTTAAATCACACCTAACATGCTGAACGTCTATAAGGGATATATATTAAGACAAATTAACTGCGGCCAATAAGACTATGAATGTTAACTAAATGTCTAAGTTCTAAGGATGGCAGGAATAGTCAAACACACATGATATCACAAGTGTTGATGTTTGTATTGTTGTTTGTTTGTTTGTTTTGTTTATTTATTTGCATTTTAACAACAATATCTGTAGAAAATTCTCCCATTCAACATACTGTTTAATTCAAAGTTGGCCTTTGCAAAAGCCTTGTGTTATCAACATCAGTGTCAAAGAACAGATTGCTTCATGATGCTTTAGTGGTGTTTTTCAAGCTCCACAACACATCTGAGCAGTGAGTTATTGTCAAAGGAAGGCAGTGAACTGGGCAGAAACGTCCATCCATGAAAGCCCCAATTTAATTTAACTCTCTGCAACATTGTTTTTTCCTGGTAGTGCAACAGTGATCCTGCCACTTGGACTGATTTTACTGTTTATGCCATCTAAATAGAGATATATTCATTCTTTCTTTAATCTTCGGTGTCTGTACAGTGTTTGATGTAAGCACAGGTGTAGACAAAGAAAGCCACTAAATTCAACATAAGAGCAAATCATTGTAACTGCAAACGGAGGACACAATTAAAATGTATCGTATTTCTTTAAATATATATATATATATATATGTATATATATATATATATTTGAAGAGGAATTATTAAAAAAATAATAATAATAAAGGTAATTGTGTATTCGTGACAAGATTGTTTGAAAGTGCTAACATTTCACAGATACACCTTAACCTAGATCTGAAAACACAACTGTAACATTGCAGAGTAACAAAAAATCTAAATAAATACATATTAAAAAATGGAGAACACAGACATAATTATCTTAACATTGATTCATTATGTTTACCATATTTTAAATGACTGCATATGAGTGCATGATGAGTGCATATCTTGAATACAAAACTACACATAACAGTGTTTGCTATAAGCTGGACCAGATATCTATGTTTATATGTTTACAGATCTGCCCCTCTAGTCAAGTTTCTTTCTACACACCACAATTTAGACAAAATTATAAAATAATTATTCATGAGAAAATACAATTAAAATGATATTAAAAACATACCACACTGGTATTCATCTGCACCATCTTCACAATCCTTTTGTCCATCACACAGCCAGACACTAGAGATGCAATTTCCACTGGGGCAAGCAAAATAGCCATCTTCACATTTGTGCCCTAAGTAAACTATAGTAAGATACAGAACACATCAGATTAATTAATTCACAATACGAATATAATACAGAAATACTAATTGTAATAGTGACAGTTTCATTGTGTTAACCACACAGAACAGATATAGATTGAATACAGATATGAATGAACCTGCTTGCCTTTGGCAAATCATGCCACACAGCTTCCCAGCCTTAACCTGATACAATATAACTCAGCTACAAGGCCATTCTTAAACCGATGTAAAACATTTCAAATGATCCCCAAGCCCAATTACCATCATCAAAAATGACTCAGACAGGCAATATTCTTCCACACAGCATTCTCCGCCTGAACATTATAACTGTAGTTCAAAATTGGTAGCATTTTTATGCTATACATTCAAACCAGGCTCAACTGTCTCAAAGATGAAAATGTATTTGGTACAAACTATACTTATACTGATGTTCAACCCTTTAATGCTCTTCCAGTAAAAAAATCATACTGTGTTCAGCTCTTTATTACCAATCATTATGCCAGTTGTATTAGTATAAAAGTTGCAAGCTAAAGATGGATAGGGATGGTAGTTTGCTATTAGAAAGTTGGTTACTGTTTTTACGTCTCTGTAGTCTGTCTCCACTTCCACCCTCAGATTTAGATTAAATAACAACCACTGTGATTTGCTTGCAGTTGCTTTCTCACCCATTTTTGGAAGACACACTAGCCTCCTCCCTGTTCAAAGCTCCTGTATTTTAGATTTAATAATTCAGCCGGAAGTATTAATCGCAACTTTTCACGTTAGTGGCATGTGGATATTTTAGATTGCCAAGCCAGTCAATTTGACCATTTCCGGTTTATAAAATTAGGTTTTACAAAAGCATTTTAATTTGCGACGCAGTGACGAAGACACATTACAGTCTACCTTAAACCTCCAAAACCAGTCAAATTGATCAACATGTTTAATGCTTTTCTGTTATGTTCTCTGTAACGTTAATCAGCACACCAGCATTTTTTTTTAATTATATATAGGGTACTGTTGTTTATTATAACAGTTGTTGTTATTACTGCAACATTTGTGATTAGATTGGCCAAACTGTTATTCTGTCAGTGTTTTGTCTCTCAATTATTTATATTGTGTTTACATATAGCTCTCCATGTGCACCTGTAGTTTCCCAAAGAAGTGGAAATGTCATGTTTTCTGTACTGTATTTAGATTATTCACATTATTCAGAAGCATTTATCAGAGATTTACAATGTAAGACTATCAGCCTATTGTAAAATAGGATTGTCTAAGATTATCTGTGACTTTGATAAGAAATGGAGGTGTAATTGCTTGATTATTGTTATATTCTCACAGGTGAATATCATGTAATTCCAGACAATTTCGTATTTTGCTGCAGTTAACAACGTAATCACTCAGTAAGAACGTTTTACAAGGACGATACGTGTAGAATATCTGCATCTTTCATACAGAACAGAGGTGTAATTGCCTGATCATTATTACATTCTATTAGGTGAATATTAATGTAATTTTCGACATTGTCCAAACCAAAAGATTGACACATCTGTGTGAACTGCAAAATGTAGATTTTAATATTTGTAAAGTTGATTTTGTAGATAGTTCTATTTTATTACAATTTTGCCAATCATGAGTTGGATGCTATGTATTTTGAATCCATTTATTACATTTTTCTAAATTATTTAGCTTTTTCAGTTAAATGCTCTATTTTTTTATTTTACATTTATATTTCTACTGTAAAACAAATGTTAAAATTGTTAAAAGTTGTCATTTGTTTCTATTTAAAGAGATGTTCACTAAGATATATTGCAATAAAAAGAGATACAATGGTAATTTGTCTTTCATTATGATACATTGATGTTATATATAATTGGTAATTTAAACAGGGGCGGCATTGCTAAGTATGAGTGAAACCCTAGATTTGCTGTCTGGCATAATAATAAAAAAAAATCACCTTGACAATTTGTTTCATCTGCATAATCTCCACAATCATTTGACCCGTCACAGATCCATTTGGAAAGGATGCAAAGGGAAGTTGAGTTGCAGCTGATGAACCCGGCAGATTTAACCCCAAGTTTATAGTAATCTAAGCAGTCTGTGATATCTGCAACAGGCAAAGAATTTAGAAGAACAATAAAAAGGCTGAGTTACCTCAGGAAAAATGATTGATGATGTTTACAACCTTAAATTGAAAAACACATATAGAATCCAAGTAAAAACAAGCAGAAACAACTGTTTTTAGTTTATTTACAGAAGTAACAAGAAGATGTAATACCATACTTCCAAGAATTGCAAAGTTTGTAATTATTTTTTTACTAAAATAAGCTTACTGCAATTCTTTTCATCAGAAGCATCTACACAGTCAATGATCTGGTTACACCAAGCCGAGTTTGCAATGCAGGTTCCGTCCTGGCAACGGGATTCAGATGAAGAACACGTTGAATCTAAGATACAATTTATTAAAAAAAAAAAAAAAGAAAGAAAAAAGGAAAAAAAGGGCAGTATAAGGTCACAAAATTACATAAAATATAAAAAGGATGGACTGCAAACCTGCTGTAAATGATGATTTGCATTTTGAACCCAGGAAAGGAAAATTAATAAATATATGTAAATGATTTCTCATTTAGTGTCATTAAATATATTTTATAATGTGCTGCTTACTTTTGTGTCTCAGTTACACATTTCTTCTGTCTGTACTACTATATAAATTGCTGTTATTCAACCGCAAAGCTGTTTGATTTTTCTTGGTCTCCTGATTAATATATACTGAGGTCTGCAAAGCATGTTAGTAAGTTAATGGTGTAAAGATATTTTGCAGGTGGCTTTACTACCCTTTCGAGATAAATGCATAAACTGTGATCCTTCAGGAGGGACACTGGCTAATCAGCTCTGAGGGAGTAGACAACAAGTGGTATATATTAATGATGGACTCTGGAACTCTGAATCTTATAATACATGTAGTTTTCTTTTCTATAGTAAAACCTGTAGAGCTTTGTGTGACTAATAAAATAAGGTATACTTCTCACACTGAGAATCATTCATCATCCAGAACACCCAATAAGCTTTCCAACTCAACCAGCTTATGACTTGAACTATTTTTAGATATTATCCTGCCATCTAGACAATACATTTATTATATAGATGCTGTCTTTAGGAAGCTTAAATTAAATGTGAAAGCTTTTTACAGTTATCAGTACTAATGACAGGATGAACATTGTGATTTGCAACTGAACAAATAATTAGGGTTTAAATTAAATAGTACACACAGAGAAATCACATTGATGGAAGAGGTTTTTGTTTGTTGTTTGTTTGTTTGTTTGTTTGGTTGCCTTTGCTTTTAAACAAATTATAATTGGGCCTTAAGCATTTAGTTTAAATACTATTACATATATCAATGTTAATCAATGAATAAGTCATATTTAACTCCCAGTCAATAAACTATATATATATATATATATATATATATATATATATATATATATATATATATATATATATATATATATATATTAAGCCACAATAAACTGTTTCTTGAACCAGTCTAAATACTTTACATTCCTTCTGAGGAAACCAAATTAAGTTTTTACTTTAATGACTGGAGTATTATATTGATGCCTTAAAGGATTTCATAATTTCCTTCAGGTTTAAAAAATATTAAGCCATTTTAAGCACTTTTCATGTTAAGCATTTTGCAAATCTCTTTGATGTACTAGTACTGTAGAATGATTATGCAAACTATTTTTAATTTTGGTGAAGGTTAGATTTGCCCTACTATAAAATTGAATGTTTTTGGTGCACATCTTACAGCAACTGCAGCTGGTATACACAATATAAAGGGGTTCCCAGGTGTATTTCATTCTCATCTCCATAAGCAATTAAAACACTTTTAATTAAATATTACAAAAGTTTAATTTTCATTAGAAAAAACTAAACAAAACTCAAGCAGAGATGATGGATGGACTCCTTATTTGCAATTACTATTTAAGTAGGCACACATACTCTTTTGGGCTCCTGGTTGTTCCATGGGCTAAAGGCTTTAATCTGGAGTGCAAAATGTATCCTATGGTTTGGGTCAAAATCACCTGCTATGTTACTGCCTACTTATGCTGGGCGTTTGCAGAGCACACAATTTTCTGAGAGCGTTAATTAATAAATTATAAAAATCAAGTATATTTAGTGGTGGGAGTAGGATGTTAAAAGTACAATTTGAGGATGCTGCCTTAGTCTGATTACTTGTGACTTTGTTGAGACACACCAGAAAATGTAGCTCTGAAATATGTCTTTGAATTCTAGTTTCTGTAATTTACCATCACGACAGAAATTAAATTCCTGAGTTTCAACATCTATTACTATATTTTAAGTTTTGTACTGTAGTTTACTCCTGTACCATTAACACTGCTTTGTAATTATGTATGTAATACTTCAGTTTTCAATGTGCAATATTAAAAAAAAAAAAACTGAAACTTACAGAAGATGTACAAAACATCTAGTTTCTACTACATTGCTTATATACTAGGAGCTGTATTGCTAAAATTGTGACATAGCATTTTTTGAAAATCTATAAGTCATTTTTGATGGCTTATTAATGACTTTTCAGGAGAAAATTATTGTTTCAGGACTGACAGTATATTAATTAGTCTTTGATATACTATAGGAAACATAGGATGTGCTCATTTTATTCTGCAGGGCACAGTATGTATATGTATGTTACAAATCAATCAACAATGCATGTTACACATTGAGCTCTGGATAAACTTTTAAAAGCAAATCAAATGTGCAATACTCACTGGTACAGTATGCTTCATCAGAATTGTCTCCACAGTCATCCACCCCATCACAAAATCTGCTATTTGCCACACAGCGCTGATTGTAGCAGGTTTTAAAACCTTTCCTACAGTTCCTGTTGTCTGTCAATATAGACAAAAATAAATATAATAAAATCAAAGACAATAATAATAATAATAATAGTTGAGATGTTTTAGATGTTTAAATAGCTCTACAGCTGTAATCTTAACATGTGTGTCTTAAGGAGGTGTGGAAAGGAGGTCAAAGCTCTGCCATCCTTATGCTCAAAGACAGTTCATTCCACAACTGTGGAGCAAGAGAGGAGAAACAGCGAGCCCAGGCAGCCAGACACCTGAGGGAAGGCATGAATAATCGAACTGTAGAAGAGGAATGGAGTTGGCAAGAGGGGAAATAGGGAGAGACAAGAGATTGGAGGTGGGAAGGAGCAGGCTGGTGAAGAAAGTGGTGTGTGAGCACAATTTAATATAGGCAGCAATAGAAAACCAGTGTAGAGTTTGATATAGAGGCATAACACAAGTGAAGGGAGGTAGCGAGAAAATAAGGTGAGCAAAACAGAGTTCTGAATCATTAGTGGATTGTAATATTATTCTTATTGGTAGCAGCTGTACTGTATTTTACTGCTGTGATATTGCTACATGACAAAAAAACATTATGATATACAAAAAAAAACCAGAAGGAGGTTATGTGTAAACTCATTTTACAGGTTAAAGTCTCAAGGGGGTAGTTGCACTAAGCTCATAATATATATTTTTTAATCTTCAAGCATCGAAGTACATCCATAGCAACCTTTCTTACCACAGTATTGCATTTTCTCATCTGACTTGTCTTTACAATGAGCTATTCCATCACATGTCAACTGGTAGTCAATACATTCACCATTCCCGCATTCAAACTCTAGGTGAATGTTGCAGGTTGAGTTTTTTGCTGAAAAAGGAAAAAAAGATAAGTTATTAAGCAAGTATTATTTTTGCATTTCTCTTAATAGTTCATGTTCCAATAGCAACAGCTACCATCATATAGGCCTCTGGCTCCTTTGTGAACAGCAAAACCCATATTCAATCCTCTATTTCCTGTATACACTGAGTGCATTGTGCTTAGTTAGCAGAAGTTGTGATCCTTCTGGGATGTCTAAGATCCTAAAGTAGGTCATTTGTGACAATCACTCTGTTTGTACCATCCTCATTGCAAATGTTAGCATATTAGCCTCATTAGCTATGCCAAAAAATACAATAAAAAGTGCAATACATACATATTGGAAAAAAACAACAACTGAATTGCCTGCTTGTTTTATGCAATTTATTTTAAAAAAGGACCTAGAGTCCAATTATTAGATTAACCTTATTAGTAACGTGTGTTACTCTGGATTGGACAGTTTAATTAACAGTCAATGTCTTGTGTGACTGCTATACTTAGAAACTTGCTGATGTAAAAGGTGGCAGACTTGATCATTTGTGAAAAAAACATGTCTGGCTCCATTCACGCAGAAATATGCAAGCCGAGCATTTTTTCCTATCAAATGGAGCATATACCAATCATATGTATATCTCATCATTATAACCAAAGGCAAATAATACAATGAGGTGGAACAAGCCTGAATTATATATTTTTCAAATCCCTGCAAAACAAATATGAGCTTCCAAGCAAGTTGATGAGTAACACTTCAGCCTTTATTACAGCCTGTTACGCGCTGCAAGTCACATTACGCAAGTATCTGACTATGTCTATTTTGATGACTATGTACATCCCACCGAGACACAGGATGCTGTACAAGATTGATTTATCCCATAGTAAATGCATATGGAATGTAAGAGTATATAAACATGGCTTCAAGCTCAACAAGGTGAACATTATTATAGGACTTACACACACATCTGTTGTCATCTAACAATACTCGTTCTCCTCTGCAGCTGCAGTTCACCAATCCATTCGGAGTTAAAAGACAAAGATCATCGCATCCTCCATTCATCACTCGACAAGGAGACAATTCACCTGTAATACAGAAAAAGTACAATTATTTGCAACTCACTATTATTTTTTGCTAAGGTACATTGTTCTTAGTCCCTAAACAATAAATTACACCCATAACCTAATTTCTGTAACAGGAAATTATCAAGTGCTATGGCATTTCAAGGTACAAAGAAATCCTTAAATTAAGCACACTGAATTGTATGTATTGTTATTTTAATATAATGAGATATCATTAAATTGATTATATTTATTTGAACATAAAAACGATTATGTTATAATAGATGTACTTTTCAAGTCATCTAAAATGCAGCATGTTGACAGTGGATTGGGAAAAACGGTGTTGAAAATACTACACAATAGACCCACAGTAGTAGCAGTGCAGTATTTTCGGTTAAACTTCAGGTCTCACCACCTGCTGTGATAAGTCTGTCAGGAGCATTAAATAATACAATTTTGCCAACAGCAAGTGGGCATCTCTGAAATTGCCACGGTCTCGCAGGGACTGACCTGGTGTCACTGACATGTGAAAAATCAAATCAGCATACGAATATGTAAATGGAGTTCTTGTTGTTCGGGAATTCTGATTAAAGAACCCTAATCTAATATCAGCTCCCTAGGCAGGCAGGCAAGTTAGTTTCCCACTTTAGCTCTTCCAGGACTTCAAGGGCAATTTTAGCTTTGCGGGAAAGGGGGCAGGCTCTTGTAGAGTCCTCTTTGAACTGTATTTGGCACTGACAGGGCCATATAAAAAGAAGCTATGAACCATGCCCCTTGGAGCCCGCAGAACAGCCAAGTGAGCAAAGAATAGTAAAGCATTCCCTTCCCCAGCACAAATGGTGGAGTTTCACTCGGCTGCACTGCCAAATACAAGCTGTAGAATGACAAAAGTCAGGTTCCCAGGGAAATTCTGTCTTACTGCAGAACTAGCATAACTGTGAGACGTGTTTCTTTCGTTCTTGCTATTATTAATGAAGCTGGTGATGATGATATTACTAATACTTATGTATATGCACAAACAAAAATATAGCAAACACATTTCATTGATTAGTTCTTATGCCAAATCTCTAAAAGAGAATAGCTTGGACTGCACCACAACCGTTTAGTGCCATCGTTTTCTCTGTGGAACATGATACTTGGTATAAAAACAACAACAACCCAAATCATCATCGAGCCATAGTGTTCTTGTGTAGCACTGGGATCAGAACATGCAAACGCTCTCTGTTTTGGCTCTTGCTGTTGAAGTCGGCTGCTCTAAATAGATATGAAAATGCTTGAGAACATAAACATTTCCAAATAATGATGATAACTCAAAATGGATCCAAGCTAATAATGTTTGCATTTGGAAGACTGTAATCTGCAAGCCGCTTTGAGATAATGCTTTTTGTTTTCCCCATGAAAAAAACATTTTGATCCTTCAAAGAAATCTTTATAGTATGGAAGTAATATCAATAGTTGCAAATCACGACTAAGTAAAAAATAAAAATAAACCCTGTCTATATCTTGTTGTTCTGATTGTATTGAATCATTCTCTTAGGAGACTACTCTAACACAACTGATTTGGGACATTTTGGCATTATAAAGATGTTATGGAGCATAGTATTATTATATAATGATAACATAAAATCTGACTAGCAGGGTAGAATCATTTTATTTTTATTTTTCATGTAGTCTTGATTTGCCCTTTAAGCCTATACTGCACAATATTTCCCCAGCTGATATATTGCAGAGATCTTTTAATCAAGTAGAACGTCCACATTTTTTTTTTTTGCTTCTTACATTCAGAGTACATCCAGTTGGTGTTGTATATATGTAGCAGTCAGTGACAGACAGATGTGACATACAAGTAAAGAAATCCTAAGGGTGTTAACTGTATTACTTTAATGTTGGAACTTAAATTAACACAGCATGCCTTGGGACCCAGGGGAGTTCATTGAAAGTCTACAGTAGTTCATATGTCCAGCTTCCCATGACTTAGATTGGCTCATAGCCCATTCCTGTCCATCCACCATCAGATTTCATCAAGGAAATTCCTGCTGAAAGCACTGTGATGATAAAGTGAAACTGTAGCACCAAAGCACTCCTTTTAGGTAGTGGATATTTGACAAATGTTTCTACAGTAAGTTCATATGTAATTGCTGGCATCTGTGATATCATTAAGCGTATTCATGAAGCTGTAGCTTGACTCTTTAGAAAATGCTGTCAGGTCTTGAAAATCAAATTACAAATTGCTGATTACTGCTCTGGAGAGCCAAGATCATTTAAGTACTGATAACACATACACACATGCACATTTATATATAGTAACATGGTTTGGGGCCAGGTGATAGAGGGATGCTATACTTCGGCTCACATTTTTAATTCCTCGCAACCAGGATGCCGGACCAGGTGCAAGATTACTCTCCCCAGCTTACCTGTTTCAAATGGAGGACATGTGAATAGGGAACAGGTGTGGCACACATGAATGACAAAATAAAAACCTGCTGGTTTCACCTCTGGTGGTCTTAGTATTGTGCCATAAAAATGAACAAGGACGGCGACAGGAGAAGGATAACACTGATCTTCTGATACAGTAAGCCAGTGAATGTACGGGATATCAACCTCATGTTGGATGTGAATGCTACTATATGTATTTGACCCCACTTATATGGGAACTCTGCCACTGGAGAAGGACTACTGCCTGGACTATTGACTTTCAAGATGGCTTTTTCCCTTTGTACCTCTGCTTGTGTTTCATGACAGTGATCAGTTTAGCTGTCTGACCACCGTGGCACAGAGAAAGACTCTCAGTATAGTTAGTGCTCCACTGAAGAGCTAGGTGTTTCATAATCATAAATAAAAGCTAATTTTACATGTGGGAATAGACATTCATTTAATCATATCATGTTACATGGGCAAAAATTAACATAGTCGACCAGGACTATTTGCATTTATGGAATCATTGAAAACTAATAATCTGTCAGCAGTATAAACAACTTAATATAAAACTTGGAAAACTGATGAAATCTGCACATTTACAAAACACATTTATGATACTTAGAACCCATAATTGTAAAATAATACTCACAGCTATTCGTATCATTGGCCACAGCTACAATTCCCATTGGCTGGTGTGGTATATCTGCTCGTAGTACCTTCATATCACCTCCAGTGTACTTATTGGAGCGTAGAACAGCCCTCCGCACCCAATCTGACCAAAAGATGAAGTCGCCATAAATAGCCAGGCCAAAAAAGGTTCCTGGCCCTGACTTCACAATGACCTATGATTTGAATGAAGTAGAAAGACAATTAATGTACTGTTTTATTAAAGTTCGCTGGACCCTAGAAGGCTAACTTTGTAGAAAGGTTGATTTTGAAAAACATGTCTCCAGTGCATGCTTGGTATTTCAGTTTTTGTTAAATGGCCATTAGCAGAAAACTGATAGAGATTTGTTTTTGTCTCTTTTCATATCTGAAATATATACTGTAAAGGCCTCGAGACTTCAAATGGTATTTTGTATTCACAGTGCACATATTATACACTTCAGTGAGCAGAGACATTGGATTGCTGAACATCATAAGTCAACATATGCATATTGCTTCTGGTGGACGCTTAATTCATCAACACAAAAGCTGATATTGAAAGAGATTATTGTTATTATTGTGAATATGGAGCACTTTACAAGAGAAAGAGAAAAAATAGCAGTGTTATTATACCAAACAGACAAACAATATAAACTCTATGATGGACACATAATATCAGAGTATGAGGACAAGGGTACTTCATAATTGTTTTAATATTTCATGACTACACACTGCAAGTGTAAATGAGAAAATAACACATCAAACACTGCCTTTGGGGACGTATTATTGTACCCAACAGAGACCCTGAGAATATTTGATGCCTTTTAAATCTCAAGCATTAGTTGAACATACATGTTACCTCTTCACATTACATTATCTTGCAAAGTAAGACTGAACAAGACAGGTGTTGATTAAAATAATTGTACATGTGCAAAAAGCCAATGCTAAACTGGGACAAAAAGCTTAAAAACAGCACAACAGATGGTTTTCAACATAATAATTTAGCACATTGGTCTGATTTCATACCCAGGAAAAGGTATTCCTTTCCTCTGTGAGTAACATTTCTTATAGGTATATTTACTTCAGTTATTTATTGCAAACATAAATGTTCACCTCTACATTCTCCTGTGTGTACGTGCGTGTGCGTGTGTGTATGTGTGTGTGTGTTTTAAGTATTGTCTGGCAAAAGGTAATATTTTCATTATATTGACTGCAGTGATGAAGTAATTTTTTCCAGCAACCTGTCTATCAAAATGTCTTCTCTTTCATCACATTGCTGCTGCTTGGATTAAGGCTGAAGAAGGTTAATGCTGGGGTTTAAGTGACGGTTGGGGTAAGAGTTATGGTTATTGCTAAGCCTGGGGTTATTGTTAAGATTGAATCTAGGGTTAGGAGATATTGTTAAGCATAAGGTCAGGGTGAGGTTCATGTTTAAGGATAATGTGTGTGTCGTTCAGGCTGCTGTCAGTTTGACATTACTTGATACTAAAATTAGCTCCTGGAGGTGATTTCCTAATTTTACATACTTTTCTTCATGATTATATAAATGTAATATATAGTAAACATTTTATGTAATTATATATATATATATATATATATATATATATATATATATATATATATATATAAATAGTAACAAAGCACATCTTATAGCCTATATTTTACTGACAATATGATTGAAAAAGCAAAACAGACATTCTTGTCCTTTATATGTAATACACATAACTCAACATATTTTCTAGTGCATTTATTTTATTAGTGTAGACTTTTCTAGGATAGGATGAAAAAATATATAATCATTGTGTTTACCAGAACTAAACACTAAGAAAAAATTATCTTAAAAAATGTGACACACAACTTGTAATCCAGAAAGCGAACAGAGAATATGCATCACATATAGCACCCTGTCACTGATAACTCTTTAAACCAACACTAATTCTTGTCCAAGCACAGCTGAAGAGTTCAGATGTAGGGATCAGTCAAAGCACGTCTTGTGTGATCCAAACCATCTCTTACCTTAAAATTATAATTTCAGACTTGTCAAAGGATATGTCACATGAAAGGGTGCAGCGATGCTTCTTTAACTCATGATGCAGTTGCTTAATACAGTGTGAAGATGAGAAAAAAGCACCAAAGTGCTTTTACCCTCAAGTGCTATCTACCCCAGTCAAAAGGTTTTAAAGGTGATGTCAAACAGGCCTTAAATGTTTCAGGACCAAGACCACACTAATTGGATTATGGTTGTCACCCTTCATAGACTGTTTGTTACAAGTGAAAGATGGATAAACAACACCTGGAACATGCCAACATGTTTTAATCTTGGACATTTTTATTATGTTGGTATGTGTATAACATATTCTCAAAAAATGAAGTTGTATTGCTTTTAAATACATTCACAATACCATTCCAGCATAAAGAAATTAATGGGGTGACATTTATGTATGTCATTTCATAGTTATTTAATTAGTTAATTTCTAACTTAATTTACTACATAGGTGTGTGTGTTTGTGTGTTAATCTACAACATTTTAATATGATACCTATGTAGTGCTAATGCATTTTCACCACCTACATGCAGTGGTTCAATACATTTTTGTATACCTTTTTAGCAACATTATTAAATATATTTCATATTGAATGGCCTACAGTTTGAGTTCTCCATAGCAAGTTATTAACCTGATAATAGAATAATTTGAACAGATAACCAGTATAACAATGTTTACAGGGAGGCGGGGATACTTATTGTTTAGCATGTTTTGAAGATTTGATTTAATGTGCTAGCTTGTCTAATTTTGGAATGCAAAACTGCCGATTTTATGGGAACTGGGAAAAACAAGATGATTTGGTTGTCGACTGATTAGCTGATAATCAGTAACTCAGCTCAATATTCTGTTTTTAATTGTAAACATGAAACATCTGCAGCTTAAGGGTCTGAAAGGATCCTTTATAAGTTTAATTAGAGTAGAAATGAAATTACATTCTTGACTTGAAGAGATTAGCCTTGCTGTCTCATGGTTAACTAATAGCTGTGGGCTTGGCCTCATTTCTGAGGGGTCTTGACAGGTGTTCCTTTTAACACACCTAAAGGGATCAGCCAAGACGTACGAGATTATTATACAGTTTGCCATTTAAGTGTGACAACTGAAGGACATATATCCACAGATGTTTCACTTCTAGTGTATGGCTTCCTTGATAAAAACTGCATCATTCTATAAGCCTGTACCCTTGAATCTCAAGTGCTTCATTAATACAGTATGTACTTTATAGCAAACTGGGACAACAAGTGACATCTTTAAGAATGTGCTGAAATACCTCAGTTGCTTTTCGTTACATAGTGCTGTTACATCACTGGTAATAATCAGATATTTAATGATACAGTCCCTGGTAACTAAAGTGTGCTCATTTTACTGCCTTTTTTTACTGGTTATTACTACCTACAAAACCAATACATTCAGGATTATATTTTCTTATACGGATTCATGTTCTTAGAGTACAGTATACAGACACAGTATTAGAAACACATTCTCCCAAAGCAATCACTTGGTGTTATTTTTTTTTTTCATAATATGCAAGACTAAACTGAAATGATTACTACTTTAACACAGTATGAATTTACAATAGATAATACTGGCCTACTGGCAGAACAGAATACAACATTTAATGAAACACTTCCGTCATGATAAATAAGCTAAACCATCATCTAGTAATCCTACCATTATTTAAAAACTAGATTAAAAAAAAAAAAAAAAAAAAAATGTTTTGTTTGTTTGTTTATGGGTTTGTTAGCTTCAGGGCAACATTTTTTTACATTTTATGTTTTTCTGAAAGCAATTGTAAAAGTTATACTGTGGACGGTTGTTCACATAACAATGCCATGAAAGTGGTATCATTTGTGCTGCATAAAAATAAAAAATAACCCACAAGACATGCTCTCACAGGTCCTGTTTCTTTATGGCCAACTTTGAAGCTGTCTAAATTCCCCTTAGAGTTTCACTACAGGGTTGATAAAGCACTTCAGCAAATTAAATAATAAAAACAAACGTGCCTTAGGTATACATCCACACACGCCCATGCACTCCTTCTCTCTCTCATATCCTTACTACATACTCCAAAAAGAAAAACAAAAGTTTAAAAACCTGTGATGTAACCAAAAATACCAAACTATGAACTGCGATAATATTGAATTTAACTCTGAGGGTCATGAGAAGAAAAACAAATGTACAAATCAACAGAAAATGGCAGGTAATGGTTCATTTTATAAGAGAATCATATAGTCAAATGCTTGTCTCTGTGGATTGATTTGACTAGGGTTGATAGTCTGTATACTCATAATGTGTACAGTCATAGTATATCCAGTTCAGACATCATGAAAATTGTCATGCTGTGAAGAAGTAAAATGTTATTGGATCTTTACACACAAGATGAAATGGAGACTTTAGAGGGTATCCTTGATTTTCTCTGATTGGGTATTCATAATACCTTTTAGTATTATGAATGTGAAAGGATACACCTCATGAATCTTAATTACATTTTATTCTACTCGTGTAATAAGGAATTTTAACTCATCTAACAATCCAACAGAGATACTTTAAAGGTGGTTTAGATGGCTTTATGATGATCTGATCATCACTGAATATAACATTGAGATACTTACAGTATCATTTGTAATATTGAAACAGTATGGATTGAACAGGTTGTTTTAGTTTGCTTTTCACTGCAAGATTGACTTTCCAACTTTAGTTCTACATTTCTTTTATGTTAATATCATTCTCTTTCTTTCTCCCTTTCATTATTTGTAATTCGTTTTGCTATTCACTCTCTCTCTCTCTCTCTCTCTCACACACACACATATATAATAACTTAGTTTCCTTCTCTCTTTGTCATACTTCATTGTACCCTTTGCATATTAAAGAAGACCAAGACCACAAACACATTCTCGTTCTGAATATGGGTTCCTCAGTGAATTAGCAACTCAGAGTGACAAAAGGCACAAAACTCTGTATATGATAAAAGTGTAGCTCATAATCATCTCAAGCCTTACAGAAACCATACCAAGTATACTTACATGTCTTTGGGATCCATCATATTCACACCTCTCGATTTTTCCAAGACTTCCATCTGAGAAGTAGAGCTTCTCAGCTTTGTGGTCAATCGTGAGTCCATTAGGTGTAAGGATGTCAGTGCTGACAATGATCTGCATGTTGTTTCCGGCTAAGGTGGATCTGATGATGCTCGGGTTCTGCTCATTCCAGTTAGTCCAGAACATCAAACTGGAGTATTCAACAAACGAGATTTTGGTTAGTAATTATGATTTTACATTACATTCGCTTTTAAATCCAAGTACAGTTATTAACAGTAGCCAGTAATTGAACATGGAGTCATTCTTACATACTTTTGTGAAAAAAAGCATCCCTTATGTATAGATAATCCTGGGAAAAAATATTTCAGGATGCAATTTGTGTATAATCAGGTTAAAAAATATCCAATTTCCAATACACCGACGACAAAATAATCATGCGTCTAAATCTGAGCAATGAAAATAGTCACAACAGCATCCTTTATGTTAAACAAGAAAAACACCTTTATACCAAGACCTAAAATCAGATTAATGCGTAGAGCATTATTCAACAGAAATATTATTTTCCTTAGATCATGGTCTGCGATACTAAGTTCCCTAACATTTGCGTAAATTCTGTTCTATCCTTTATTGGCTTATGTATAAAAAAAACAAAATTCAGAGGATACAACATACTTTCTTAAAAATCTGGCACACAAAAACAGTAAACAAAGCGAATAATGCCTCCAGGAGTTCGCTGGAGGCTTTCAAAAGATCTTCCTTCAATTAACTTTTTATTTGTATTTTGCAGGCACAGCAGTTTTGTAATCGGTACATAGAAAAAATAATGAAATGTGCTATCAAACCTCACTCTCAGTTTCCACTCAGCTACAATAAAAAAAAATAAAAAAATGTGTCTTACAGCTGAGCTAGCCTAATAGCTTTTTGTTAGGGTATATTCATCGCTTACAAAGCGTACTGTTATCATCATCAGTGACAACTACAAACTGCAAAGCACAAACTAAAAGCTGAACCATTTTGAAGTCCCTCACTAATACTATCAAAGGAAGAAAAACATGCCCTTGTTAAAGTTCTCCATGAGAAGCTACAAACCTTCCTCCTGGGAGATCAATGACACTTTTAGCCCCACTCTTTCAGATTAATATGATGCAATGAGATAATAGCAGGTTTTGCACAATGTGGACACTTTCGTTGGGCTGCTAAGTAGAGGCCACCTGTGACAACTGTACATGAATAGTATCTCTTAGCCTAGAGCAAGGAGTAGCATGGGTTATTATTCTTAGAGCAGCAAAAGACTAATTTTCCTCTATTTTCCTTAGTTGATTAAAAGGCCTATGGACAAGCATAGGGGAGGGAATAGCAAAAGCGTCTTCTACCAACAAGCATGGCAGGTTTGATGGTTTTGTGAAAAACAGTCTGTGAAGCTGGCGTTGCATCTATTTGTCAAGTGCACACAAAAACGGCTTAGATCTTCTAAATCTCAGCTGGTCTTCAAATAACCTTCTTTAAGCCAGGGTATTTTGGGAGTATAGTCCTAATACCATTTGGACAATATTCCCTGTCACTTCATCTGATTTATTGCTGGCTGGTTTAAACTCAAATGAGCCAGTCAAACAACAGCTGGAACTAACTATTGAGTATTAGTAGGATCACCAGCAGAAGAATGTTTGTAGGATGTCTTCAAAGCCAAGTAATAAGAAGAAGTTTGCTGCCCTATTAAAGTTAAATTGAGGGTAAGGGATCATTCCCTTAATACTACAACAGGCTTGTGGAGTCTGATTGTGCGGTGCTAATCATTAACATAAGTATGTTAGGGCTTTAAGTCAATTTAGTCAATGGAGTGCAGAGAACTGAAATGACATCCAATTATCCTTGTCTGCATTTAATGCTTTATTTTGCATAATTTACTCGTTGGCGTAAGAATAAGGTGTACATAGTTTTATGCAATATATCCACAGTCATCGGTTATATCCCTTTTCGGCCTTATTGTGTTTAATATAATTTAGTAATATAGCAATTAAGCTACATTTACTGAACTTTGATAAAATGTTAATATAAAGATGTTAGCTCATCTTTGGCAAGAGTCCACAGTATAACATGGATTGCATCTAAAGCAATAATTCCTCCTGTTAACTTGATTACAAAATTAAGAATATACAGTACAGCCAATAGAAATCTGTTAAAAGCCTTTTATTAAGGACAGGAAGATAAATCATTTCAAGTAAATGTTTAATTAACTGCAAGCTTCTGCAGAGTATTTGAAAATGTGCCAAATCACTGATTGGGAATGTATGTTTATTGTTGAAAGTATAGTGGAAAAAAAAAATGGCTTTGACATTTCTATATCAACGTTACATTTCTATGCAAAGTTATTCAAATCAGGAGACTGTTCTTGTGGGCATCCTGATGTTCTACCATTTTCATTCCTTAGTAGAATTATATGTTAGTAATTGATACAATTTAATCTGTGATTATTAAAGTTTAGTTCTTCCTGTAATTTCATATTTGCTTTCCCTAGACAGCAGTGGTTGAACCAATTAAGTAATCTCTCTACTTGAGTACACTTCAGAGTGACACCTTCTGAATGTTCTCTGCTCACGGGGAAAGATAATGTTATTACTCTAAGCAGAATTTAATTTATTCTGTTGATAACTGGGAATAGGTGATTTTTTGTGCCAATTTATTATTATTATTATTATTATTATTATTTTAAGTAAAATCCAGAAACATGTAAAGTCATCTTATACAATTAATTGAATCAACTTGCCTATGCTATGAAACACCAAAACCAATTTGTGAATTAAACGAATTTGCTTCCATGTTACAGATCTTTTTCAACCGGAGAAAAAATGAATTCATAAATGAATTAAAAGAAATTCAAATCAATTTGAACTTGTAATGCAAAGCGTTCAGCTCTTACTTCTGACATTCATCTAAAGCAAGTACGTGTGGGTGGTCTTCTTCTGACATCGTGACGACAGCTTCTTTATTGAAAGCTGTTCGTCTGTTCTGGTCAATGGTGTGTCTGGTGATAGTTGAGGTTGTGGAGCTGGTCCAGTAGACAGTATCCCAGGCTCTGTGATAGGCTAGACCTTCAACGGAGCCAACATCTGAAGTAAGATAAAACACAAGAGGTAAGTAAGTAGGGAGCTGTTTGACCAAGAGCAAATATTACTGCAAGCAAGAAGAGGAATAATTACAATGATATGCATACATAATATAGCATTGTTAAGACCTAACAAGTTATTCAAATATCTGTCAAATTTAATAAGATCACTGCTGACACAGCGGGGAGGAGATTGCATCGAGTTTCTTTTCATATTAATCATTTAAGTATGAAAGATGAGGTAGGTATTGGATATAAACTAAATCCATTTAACAGTAGCGATAGTGCCATAACTGGTTTAAAGTAAAACTTCTCATGTATAAGTTTGAAGGTCATTACTAGCATTTAAAGTCAGACCTTTTGTTAGATGAGTTATTTACAATCCTTTTTACTCCTTTATCTTAACAAGGACATATACTGTATTACACAGAACAATACATTTTGTGTTTTATTTTCCCTCACAATGTCCCTTTATGGGTTCCGTAGTTTTA
Organism: Amia ocellicauda; assembly: GCF_036373705.1. Lineage (NCBI taxonomy): Eukaryota > Metazoa > Chordata > Actinopteri > Amiiformes > Amiidae > Amia > Amia ocellicauda. Next base: position 8,028,442 of record NC_089865.1, on the reverse strand, counting down.
AAGTACATTAACCTGTTCTTTTTTTTTTTTTTCCATAAACATTTCTTGTCTTTGTTATTTTATACTTTTTTTATTGCAAAGGGCATGAGACATCATGACACCAAAAAGTTTATATACATGATATATATATATATATATATATATATATATATATATATATAATGTAAACAGAATCTGTTTTATAAGAAGCACTCCTCTAATTTCACAAAGTCATAAGTACCATATTAATGTAACAGTCCTGTACAGTCAGGCTTTTATCAAACTATACAAGCTATGATTTAAAAAAAAATCTTCAATTCATTCACTGTGAAAAGTACAGGGTTTGAAAAACTGAAAACTTGGAAACTGAGGGAATCAAAGCATGATCATGAAAGAAAGCTAATATTGTCAGACAGGTATGACAGAGTCAAACTGTGCAGAGAGATTAACAATCACGTATTATTGGTTCACATAATCCCAGTGCCTGGCAGCATCATGTGCACTTTGTTTTTAAACCATTTTCTCTAATTGACAGGGAGATATGGAGACCTGTCTCATTATTTTATATGATATTAAAGGTTTTGTTTAGTTTTCTCCAAGAACCTTTAAGTGAAGCATATGAGTTTTTAATGGATTTACCTGATCCCTCTTTTCCCAAAATCATGGCAGTGTATCCTCATTCTTGGATAAATGTCTGTTACAAATATTCGGTTTAGGTGTTTAAGTACCATGAGATATTCAAAATGACAACCTTGAAAGTGTCAGGTATATAATGGCTAGATGTCTAGGTGCCACATCAGCAAACCAAATAAGAAATGTAATTTCCAAAAATGTGTTGGGCTAAATCATTTAAACCGAAACAAATGTTTAATATGCTTTGCTGTGTGTTAAAAAGAACATTTATTTCTACTTTTTGGCGAGTTTGCAAAGGCTTATGTGATGTTACCTCTATATAAGGTTGATTCTGGTCTGTGCTACTCAGTCTAGGATAGAGTTGCAGCAGCCTAAATACTTTATTATTATCATCATCATTACCATGTACACTCACCTAAAGGATTATTAGGAACACCATACTAATACTGTGTTTGACCCCCTTTCGCCTTCAGAACTGCCTTAATTCTACATGGCATTGATTCAACAAGGTGCTGAAAGCATTCTTTAGAAATGTTGGCCCATATTGATAGGATAGCATCTTGCAGTTGATGGAGATTTGTGGGATGCACATCCAGGGCACGAAGCTCCCGTTCCACCACATCCCAAAGATGCTCTATTGGGTTGAGATCTGGTGACTGTGGGGGCCAGTTTAGTACAGTGAACTCATTGTCATGTTCAAGAAACCAATTTGAAATGATTCGACCTTTGTGACATGGTGCATTATCCTGCTGGAAGTAGCCATCAGAGGATGGGTACATGGTGGTCATAAAGGGATGGACATGGTCAGAAACAATGCTCAGGTAGGCCGTGGCATTTAAACGATGCCCAATTGGCACTAAGGGACCTAAAGTGTGCCAAGAAAACATCCCCCACACCATTACACCACCACCACCAGCCTGCACAGTGGTAACAAGGCATGATGGATCCATGTTCTCATTCTGTTTACGCCAAATTCTGACTCTACCATCTGAATGTCTCAACAGAAATCGAGACTCATCAGACCAGGCAACATTTTTCCAGTCTTCAACTGTCCAATTTTGGTGAGCTTGTGCAAATTGTAGCCTCTTTTTCCTATTTGTAGTGGAGATGAGTGGTACCCGGTGGGGTCTTCTGCTGTTGTAGCCCATCCGCCTCAAGGTTGTACGTGTTGTGGCTTCACAAATGCATTGCTGCATACCTCGGTTGTAACGAGTGGTTATTTCAGTCAAAGTTGCTCTTCTATCAGCTTGAATCAGTCGGCCCATTCTCCTCTGACCTCTAGCATCAACAAGACATTTTCACCCACAGGACTGCCGCATACTGGATGTTTTTCCCTTTTCACACCATTCTTTGTAAACCCTAGAAATGGTTGTGCGTGAAAATCCCAGTAACTGAGCAGATTGTGAAATACTCAGACCGGCCCGTCTGGCACCAACAACCATGCCACGCTCAAAATTGCTTAAATCACCTTTCTTTCCCATTCAGACATTCAGTTTGGAGTTCAGGAGATTGTCTTGACCAGGACCACACCCCTAAATGCATTGAAGCAACTGCCATGTGATTGGTTGGTTAGATAATTGCATTAATGAGAAATTGAACAGGTGTTCCTAATAATCCTTTAGGTGAGTGTATGTATGTATGTATTTTTAACGAAATTGTTTTAAGCATAATAGAATTATAAGTGAAAGCCAAACCCAGTCACTGGTTTCGGTGACAGTTCCCAAATTAAGAAAGTCAGATACAGAAAATGCCCTACACAGACAGAACTATCAACAATGAAATGGGTTGGATATTGGGGGTAGGGAAGAAAAACATTATACTAGTATAATGTAAGTCAGTATGGACATCGACACTGCTTTGTGAAGAGAATGCATGCAAAATAAAGACAATTTCTAAATTATTTTATTTTTACAATAAAATATTTCATAGTCAGTTTGAACTTCACATGGCACAGTGAAAAAGCTGATGCTAATATAAGGCTATATACAGGAAGATTCATTAATGACATTTTATAGTACTTAAAGAGCATTACGTGTTCCTATGGAGAACTAATATACTGGAGTGCTCATGGAGCTAAGCATTTTTTCCAAACCAAAGCTTTGTGCGATTACCTGACTTTAACACTTTTTGTTATATTGCTGGAAGTCATAATGTTATAATATAGTGAAGGTCAAAATAAGGGTGTCCTCCTATTTTGCACTGATATAACCTTTATATCATTTTTGATATCTGAAGCTGCACATTCAATGCTTGAAGAAATAGATTATGATTTTTTAATGAATAGCTCACTCTCATTGAGGAGGACTATATCACATAAACACACCAATGGTAATATAATTCACCTGCCACTGACATTCTGAATTAAATCAGTAATGGGGTGTATAACTGATTAAACATCTACACAACAGAAAGCAACAGCTTATGATTTACTAAGGGGATGGTGGAGTGATCAGATCATTACTCTGCCGTCTGCAATATATCACTTTTTACTGCGCTTAACGAAGATGGATTTTCATTCAGAGAGACAAGATGCGGCCAATAAATATTGTCATTCTGCTCTTCACCTGACTTTTTCCATGAAAGCCAACAGCTAACTTATCAATAATGGAAGACCATTTGTTTTAGGTACCCTCTAGTTCTGCCGACGAGGGGACAAATCTTTTGGAAAAACATCTTGGGAGCTCTCAATAAAGTCTTTATTTTTTTAACTCAGCCAGTTTAGATATCTAGTCAATGTATTGACACCTTCGTCCCAGGTAGTCTTAAGAAAAATGAAGTTGTCTGTGTTACATTGTCTTATATAACATTGTTTGATTTTGTCCGATTACTTTTAACACTTTTTTAAACATCAGTAAATAATAAATCTGGATAATCCTTTATTAACTTAATTTCAGTATTATTACAAACAATGAAGAAGGATAATGTGAATGCCTTTGATTCCATCAAGTGTGTTATATAAATGATTACATCTTATGATTGAATATATGAATATATGAGTACCAGTATGGACCAGTGGAGTCAGGATGCTATGGCATTTTAATAAAGAGTCCAATTAAACTGATTGTATAATTAACTACTTGATAGCAGAATGTGTGTTGTAATCAAACCAATGCATGCATAATTAATTGACAAACAAATGTAAAGTTAAAGGGGAATGTAAAACTATATATCAATTGACTATGCTCAAAACAAGTCTTAGCTACTATTCAGTTTTCATTGCATTAATTGAAAACTTAAAATTAAAAAAAAAGTTAATTTAGTATCAGACTATAATATAGTTTCGATTACACCGTTTTGATGTTGAATAATGTTTTTGATGTTCTGTTAGCTTTGTTAAACTTTTGATGAATGGATATTCACATGTACTAAATGTATTTAATTTCTATCAAGGTGCATTATGTTCAGTCACAATGTGTGTTTCTACCAATGTTTTAAGTATCAAACACCACATTGCTCATGTCATTACATGGCATTAAACTTAATTAAATTATTAGCCTAATCCTTACCAAAATGTCAGCTTTTGTGTGTGCAGGGTGCCTGTCTAAAGAGACACTCTTAGACAGTCACCATTGTCTAGCATCTGCAGTTTATTTCTTCAAGTGAAGAAAGTAACTATATATAAATGCATTTACATTAACTGTTACTCTTGCTCAATGGCGTAGTCCAGGGCATACACAGTCATAATTAGAAGGGAAGTTTCCATAAGTCCACGTAACTTTGCCTTTATCCACAAATATTTCGCATATATTAGTTATACATCTGCCACTTCCTGGTCAACAAATCGCAAATTGCCACCCCATCTTCCCTGGGTCAAGAATTCACCATCACCTAGTTTCAATTACACTCTACTTTCCAGATTTCTTATATGTTTAACTCATATGACAGCTGTTCATCACATCCTACAAATCAATACTATTATTTGGGTTATTCTTTGCCTTCATTTGGACTAAAGTATATATCTGTACTTAACTCATTACATTTCACAAGACTATACAAGACTGCCCCTTATAAATGAACTTTGATGCATAATTTATTATTTCAGTGCAGTGATTAAAAAAAAAACTAATCTTTACAATTCTTATGTGTAAATGTAAAACTTACATTAAAAAGTTTCTGCTGAGTATGTGGTTATCTCTTTTTTCATCTGAGGTTCAGCTTTTTAGCGCTGCATACAACATTGATCTAATAGGTAACATTCATTTATCATAGTCTGTTTGCTACAACAATTATCTTGGCATTATTTGTGACAGTTATTCTCAATTATATGAATCAAATATGTAATGGTGTCCCCCTAAACAGGACACTGTGTGTATAATAATATATACACAACAGTTGTAATTATAGATATGATATTCTACTACTGGTGATTTCAAAGAGCCATACACTAGCTGTTCTGGGTTGGCATGTGTTTTATCATCATCATAGGTAACCTCAACTTCAACCAAATGTTCATTTATATGAATAATAACACAAAACATGACTTATGTTCAGGCTATAATGTTCAGATGTTCATATGGCAAAGGCAATGGACAAAATCACTTCATAGTTCTTTCCTTCTGTTACAAATGACTATACATATTATATGTAACATAATATAAGCAGCATGTAGAACTATTTCAGCTGTAGCCAATATTTAACTCCTGTGTATAGTCTGGGCTCCTGCCCCATTCGGCTTATATTTTAACATTCAGTCATATAGATCCATCAGCAGACCCAACAGCCAATCACAGGAGAATACAGCACCTCCTGTCAAATGAATGGCATAATGGTGTTATAATGGCTTACAGGTGGTCAATCCTTGAGATATGGTGTAATGCCAGTGCCTTCAAAGCAATAAAATATCTCAGGGAATACTTAAAGTAGTAACTGCAGAAGCTGAACTCTAATTAATTATTTCCAATAATATGCTTCTGACAGCTATATATGCATAGAATCATTCAAGGAGCTTAGGCAGAATTTATTGAGACAATGCAGTTTAATTAAGAAAATATGATTCATTAACATCTTTGCCCTTTTCAATGATAGGATGCTAAGCTGGTTGGAATGAGTAGCTTCATCTGTTCAGCTTCAGACACACAGAACTTGTTGAGAATATAAAGGGAAGGGTTTGCTACAGACTCGATCAACTAGTTCTCATTTTCAGTAGATCATATTAACCAACTCCATAACCTCATATTAGCATTGACCTCCAAAACTATGATCTATCATTGCAAGTACTCATTCCGGTTCAGTATTACATTCATGTATATGTCTCTTTGGGTATCCATTAAAGGTAAAACAATGTACAGTAAGATGACAAACATTGCTCATATTTATTTGACAACAAATTATGTTTGTTAGAAAAGCTAGAAAGTGAGAAGGGATTAATGGAGTCATCTGATCTGTAACCATTTTTATCATTCTGACTCTTTAAAAAGTCAATATTGCATCCTCTGTTCGGAGAGAAAAGATTGATTTCCAGACAGCCAAACTACAAAAGAAGAGGTGCTGACTTTTCTGCCAGTTTTTTTTTTAGGACAAAATATATGAAAGTGAACATGATTGTTGTGAATCACACTTTAGTTTTATAGTTAATGTTATGACTGAAAGAGCTCCTTGAACTCATGTCACTCATTTCCACACAAACTAGCAAAAGCATTAGCCTTGTACAACCGAGGTTTTTTTTAACTTATTTTCACTTTCATTAGGATCGCTGTGAAACTATTCTGGTAAAAGCAGTACATTATCAAACAACTTGAGTGATGTGTGTGATCCATCCTCCACTTACACCAGAAGGTTTCAATCTAGTTCCAGCTAGTTCCATTAATTTTGAACTTGTGTCATTTCAAAAGTAGCCTTTTTTACTCATCAGTCTCAAACATTGAGAACATGGACAGGCCCAACCATGTAATATTACTAATAAAGTGTAAAACGTAGGGTATTATAGTATTGATTTATATTAAGATATGAAATGGAAACAGACAGATATTGGGTTATAGGATTCATTTATTTCAAAGGTATCTACAGTAATGTTTTAGTATTCTTACTTTATTTATTTAAGGTCAAGTGGATATAAACTTTTCATTATGATGGTATGACCTTATATTAGGGCGTTCTTGAATATTTTTGTAGTCAGAGTAGTAAAGTAAAATACATAAATTAAAAATGTAACTCTTCAGGAAACATATATAACCTAATAGAGGAATACAGAAAAAAGAGAAAATGTATTGCTTTTCTTTCCACTTATACCTTCCTTGGTCCTAAAAGATGGTTGAAAGGAGTCATTTCATCCATCAATTGTCAAGCAGCATAAGAGATATGGTACCTTAAACACCATTTTTGACAGTTAAATTGGTCCCATTTAGTTCAAAAGAATAGCAACAACCATTACAAAGCTCTTACTAGATGTAGTATGTGTTAAGCTTTGTAATACATCATGGGCTCTGCCACTTTACGTTTGTGGGGAATAGATTTTTCACAAATGGCTGCAAACACTTAAAGTTCGAAATGGCAGAAACAGATGTGGCCATAGTACTTAATTTCACAACATGTAGGCTGTTGCATTGACTCAGCACCTAACACTTCAATGTCAAGTTCAATGGATTGAAAAAATGACCTCTTCTGTTAAATATTATGCCGCTAAGACAAAATATTGTGCAATAAAGTAGTGGAATCTTAGCCTAAATAAAGCCTGATAAGTAAAATACAATTGCAGTTGATGGAATGTATAGCTTTTCTTTTCAGTCCTTCTCATTTGATTTTTAAATTTAGCACTGTGAACATAATTGTATCTAAAATCACAAAAAAACAGCATTGCAGTATAAAACAGTGAAAGAGAACTTGGATAAAAATGTAATACTCAGTACAATGATTGAGATACCAAAACACTGTGATAAATAGTATGTGTGTATTTTATGGTGAAAAGGGGTTCTCTGAATGTTAAGTCTGTAGAAACACTGAAATCAAAGTGTTGAAATATATTCCTCTCAAAAGTTTTGTACTGCAGTGTAATGAAACTATGCTAAAAACAAACACACACACAGACACACACACACACAAACTATATATACAGTACTGTGCACATGTTTTAGGCAGGTGTGAAAAAATGCTGTAAAGTAAAAATGCTTTCAAAAATAGACATGTTAATAGATTATTTTTATCAATGAAATGCAATGTGAGTAAACAGAAACAAATTGAAATCAGATCCATATTTGGTGTGACAACCCTTTGCTTCAAAACAGCATCAGTTCTTCTAGGTACACTTGCACCAAGTCAGGGATTTTGTAGGCATATTGTCAGGTATGTGATTAAACAATTATACCAAACAGGTGCAAATGATCATCAATTCAATATGTAGGTTGAAACACAATCATTAACTGAAACAGAAACAGCTGTGTAGGAGGAATACAACTGTGTGAGGAACAGCCAAACTCAGCTAACAAGGTGAGGTTGCTGAAGAGAGTTTACTGTCAAAAGTCATACACCATGGCAAGACTGAGCACAGCAACAAGACACAAGGTAGTTATACTGCATCAGCAAGCTCTCTCCCAGGCAGACAGGGGTTTCCAGATGTGCTGTCCAAGCTCTTTTGAAGAAGCACAAAGAAAAAGGCAACGTTAAGGACCATAGACGCAGTGGTCGGCCAAGGAAACTTACTGCAACAGATGAAAGACACATCATGCTTACTTCCCTTCGCAATCGGAAGATGTCCAGCAGTGCCATCAGCTCAGAATTGGCAGTGGGACAATGGGACCCTGGTACACCCATCTACTGTCCGGAGAAGTCTGGTCAGAAGTGGCCTTCATGGAAGACTTGCGGCCAAAAAGCTATACCTCCGACGTGGCAACAAGGCCAAGCAACTCAACTATGCACGAAAACACAGGAACTGGGGGGCAGAAAAATGGCAGCCGGTGCTCTGGACTGATGAGTCAAAATGTGAAATATTTGGCCATAACAGAAAGCAGTTTGTTCTCCGAAGGGCTGGAGAGCGGTACACAATTGAGTGTCTGCAGGCAACAGTGAAGCATGGTGGAGGTTCCTTGCAAGTTTGGGGCTGCATTTCTGCAAATGCATCAGGGAGGCATCTGATTGGCACCAAATTTATTCTGCAGCATGACAACGACCCCAAACATACAGCGGCAGTCATTAAGAACTATCTTCAGCGTAAAGAAGAACAAGGAGTCCTGGAAGTGACGGTTTGGCCCCCACAGAGCCCTGATCTCAACATCATCGAGTCTGTCTGGGATTACATGAAGAGAGAGAAGCAACTGAGGCTGCCTAAATCCACAGAAGAACTGTGGTTAGTTCTCCAAGATGTTTGGGCCAACCTACCTGCCGAGTTCCTTCAAAAACTGTGTGCAAGTGAACCTAGAAGAACTGATGATGTTTTGAAGGCAAAGGATGGTCACACCAAAAAATGGATTTGATGTAGACTGTTCACTCACTTTGCATTTACTTAATTGATAAATACAATCTATTAACATGTCTATTTTTTAAAGCATTCTTACTAACAGCATTTATATATATATATATATATATATATATATATATATATATATATATATATATATATATATATAGATAGATAGATAGATAAGAAGACGATGAAGAAATCTTTAAAGGTGTATATTACAATCTACAATTTAAAATTTTTTGATTTTAGTTTTTATCAATTGGAAAGACATGTTAAAGCATTTTTATATTCAGTGTAAACAACATCAAATTCTCTTATCCCTGCATTAGAACTGTACATAAATCACTACTGCTCACAGGTTTCTGTCAGGTTTTGATTAACTGAATTCAGTATAAGTACAGAAGAAAACATGCAAGGTAATTTTGCTGCTTTAAATTACAACATTTGTGTATCAATGAAGAACTTGTCTGCTAATGCAATGAGGAGTATTATATATAATAACGCTCTGTGTTTGTTTTTTCCCTTAAGAGGCTGGTTCTGACATCCAAATAGTTTAATTGTTCACTTGAACCATGATTAATAAATGACAAACAGAAAGTCCTGGGAAGTTGTAGCCAACAAAATGTAAATACAAATAAATACAAAAACAGATAGATTCAGGGGCGTCACTAGACCCTATTTAGGGCGGCTTCAACCCCCTTGTATTTTCTCTCAGCCCCCCTAAAAATTATACAACAAAAGAATCCAAGAATGAACATTGTCAGCAAACGCCCCCCTTTCTCTGACACCGGAGAAAACACCGTCAGCACCCCCCCAACCCTGGACTCTGTTTTGAAGCCCCACTAAAACTTGAAGTCTAGAAACGCCCCTGGGTAGATTGTAGGGCTAGGAATTGCAAGAGACCTCACAACAGTATATCATTGATTTATTGCTTCTTTTCATCACTGAACCATTGCAAACAGTTAAATCATACCTCCAAAGACAAAATTCTGCAAAAATACACTGAATACTATAATAAAAATCATGAGTTTGTTAATTAAATTTACTTAGAACTTTCTAAGATTTAATTAGAAATTAAAAATGAATGTAAACAACCTTTAATATAAGATTTGCCTCAACAGAGATTGAGCAGCAGCACACACCCTTTGGGCTGTTGTAAGTCATAAAGTTAAAAGGCAAAATGTATACAATTAATTGTTTCCCCTACCATTATACTGACCTACCCGCCCTCCCCAAGTTCATGAGCCTTGAATAAAATGAAAAAAAACATGGCAATAATATTAATATTATGCGTGAACAGCAAAAAATTTAAACACAAGCACACGTTCCGCGCTCTGCTCTCATTCGCTATGGCTAATCCCCATGCTTTCGTCTGCCATGACAATCCCCTCCCACTCACAGATCCGCCAACCCCGTCACAAATTCAGTACCATTTTGCCCGTGTGAATTTCCGGGGGAAACGCTGAAATGTAATCATAACATTTCATACACACAGCGTGGAACATGTCTACTTCCTCATTTCGATGTTGTAAAATCCAAAGCTCGAATAGCCCTGGTGTACACAGTCAAATTCTGAATTCATTCTGTCAAAAAGAACATTGCACGATCTATACAATTGTAATACTTACAGCATTGTTATTTTGCCTCAATAAAAATAAAATGACCACGGTTAATAGCTTCACAATGCAAACAAAAAATCTATTCATGGAGATGGAGGATCGATTTTAATATCATCAAAAATAATATCTCGATACTACACTGTATCGATTCCCCCCCTCCCCATCCCTAATAGATAGATAGACTCATTGGGATAATCAATAGATTGATGTATGAGTTTAGTTTAACATTTTAAAGTGCGCATTTTTTCTATTTTCCCATTACAAGTGTGCATACAGTTGCAGTTTATATTATGATTGAAAAGATGACGGTTATTCACACGGTTTGAGTACAAGAGAAACTGAATGAACTTCCATTTTGTGCATTGACCTTTCATTTTAAAGATGTCACTGCAAATCAAAATCAAAAAGTAAGACAAAAAGATGATTAGAGTACTACGTATAAATTAATTGTAAGGTTTGACAAGTGTGTGCTGGAGTTAGGTGGGTGTGTAAAATGTATTAATTTCATGTGTGACAAATAATAGCCAACTGTGCTCAAAGCCCAGTAATGCAACTTATTTTTTCTGAGACCTGACAGAACACAGACAGTGACAAAAACATATGATGTTTTTTTTTCTACTTGATATGTGCATTTACCAAGATTGTTCTGGTATCTTAAGTAGTTAGAGATTCATCTCCAGTACATTGCTGGGAGCAACCAAGGGGAAGAATCAACCAGAGGGGTAATCTGAATGTCTAATGAATAGTGATTTAGATTTTTCCTGTCATTAGCATCATGGTTATTTCATACATAGGTCTTTGAAATGTAAAATATGGATTCTCCACAGGACTTTTCTGCAGCAAGACTAAAGCAGTCAGGCAGCAACACACACACACACACTCACACACACACACACACACACGCATACACGCATACACACAATACAGGTAACTCTGCTGCCCAGAGTTTTTCAGACATGTTGCACCATCATAATTGTGTGAAAAGCCCTGGGGAAAAACCTTAAAATTAACCTGTATTTTTCTGATGATCTTATGGGTTTAAATTTGGGCTCAGACTACTGTTAGGTGGGGAGGAAGGCTAGTGGTCACACCAACTATGACGCCTTCCATGATCAGAAACCAGACAACTCTAATACATCATCTTACTGTAAAGGAAAACATGTAAATTATGTATAATGTACAGGCCATCATAAAAGTCCATTCCTATTCATATATTCATCTCTTATATTAATATAACATTACCTGCTCACATAAACCCTAACTCTGTTTCACAGAAGATGCAGATTAGTATATTTTCAGGTTTTGGGGATTCTGGCTTTCAGGACATGTATGTACTGATGTAATACAATGTTGTATAGTATTGGTTCTTTCTGCCTGACATTACAAGAGTGTATCAAAGTTCAGTATAAAGATGCAAACCATTATTTCACTTTGGGGATAATTAACCATTGTCCCTTTATTAACTGCTGATGTGGGTGTTTACATTTTGTTACATGCATTAAAACCTAGAAAAGTAAGCTTGCAGTTACTAGTAATAATGATTTTTATGTGCATATTGTGTTTTGTTAAATCACACTGTTTATCTTGTAGTCCACAGAGACTTTCTCTGAGATTCAGGTGGTCTATGAATAATTGAGAAACACGGCTTTAGTTATATCAAGGTATTATTTCATTTGGAAGATATTTGTAATAAATGTTCTATTTAATTTGCATAGATTGGTCTCAAATAAGATTTCTACCAATATTAATATGCTGTGATGTATTATTTCACAATAGTATTTCAACTGATACAGCAGGACCGCTTTTTTAAAAATTATTATTAACATTGGGAGTTCATTGAGCAAGGTGACGATTCATAAATTATTTATATATATATATATATATATATATATATATAATATATATATATATATATATAATATATATATATATATATAATATATATAAATAGTGTATACAGTGTATTCAGACCCTCTCACAGTTTACACATTTTGTTGCTTTAAAGCTTGAAGTCATCACACTTTGAAATAGGAACACAACCAAATCCACACATTCAAAGCAAAAACAAAAAGACAGATGTAAATAGATAATCATATGAAATAAAAATAGAATAGTCATGATTGCATACGTAATTAATTCAGGTGCACAGAATGACCTTAATGAGCTACACAATTAGTTCAATGGCCCCTGTCTGTGTGCAATAATAGTGTTCTCATGATTTCCGAATAAAAAACACCTGTCTCTGTGAGGTTCCTTGATCAGGTAATGAATTTCAAGCAAAGACTCAACCATGAAGACCAAGGAGCTTTCAAAGCAAGTCAGGGTTAAAGTAATTGAAAAACACAGATCATCAGACGGGTACAAAACATATCAAAGTCTCTGAATATCCCTTTGAGCAGTTTACTCTATCATCAAGAAATGGATGGTGCATTGTATCTCCCAGACACTGTCTACAGGCACCTGGTGAGGGATGCCACTGTGAGGCCAACGACAACTTTGAACGAGCTACAGTTCAATGGCTGAGAAGTGAGAAAATGTGCATCAGTCAACAATATCCAGAATACTTCACAAAACTAACCTGTATGGTAGGGTGGCAAGACAGAAGCCATTACTAAAAAAGATATACTATTTACCTACAGTATATATAGGTTGCACAATTTTGTTTCTTTTCAGAATTATTAACAATACCATAAACAAGGTAGAAAAAGAAGACTTTTTCTTATCTATATTAATTATCTATTGCAAGTGGTCAGTTAATATGATGTGAAGTACAGATAAAGGCCCACATTTAATCAAAACTTTCACCCATCCAACGATTTAAAATTAAAGACCTGGTATTTGGCTTTTTCCTTGCCAGAGGCATCTTGCTTCTAGTTAATGGAATACTGTTATCAAGTAGCAGGACTGTAACTTGTGATTGGCATGTCACAGTTTTGATTTAATGTGGGCCTCAGTCCTATATTGATCCACTGCTGGATGAAGGCCTCCCAGAGATGTTTCCACTTGCTTCGATCTACAGTTTCTCTTTACCATGTCATGCCTGCAGAGTTTACTATTTCATCTTCATATCCTTTATGTGGTCATCTTCTAGATATTTTTTAATCTCTCGGTTTTCATCCAATAGCTTCCTTTGACCATCCTGTTGTCCGACCAACGGCTATTTTAACATTATCACACCTTCACATTGGTTTGTTCTCTCGACTCCAGATGCTTTGGTGTGCTATTTCCAGTTTCTATATCACTTTTGCATTAAGTGACCAGGTTTCAGAGCCATAAGTGAGCACTGGTACTATGTATAGCTCAAATACTTTTCTCTTCAAGCAAATGGGTAGATTTCCATTCAACAGCGTGCTGTTTCTTCCAAGTTCACTCACAAATTCAATGATTTTATTCTTCACTCTCCTGTGTATAATGAATCCAAACTAAGTTGTGCGAGCATTTTTTGTTCCATGATAAAATAAAATATGTGCACTCTTCAGTTCAATTAGTTCCCTTCTTGTAATTTCACTGAGTCCTGTCATGTCCCATTTAACCTTACTGAGTTATTCTACAAATTCTTGAAGTGTTGCTTCACTAGAGACAGTTCTGCAGTTGTACATATCCAGGGTCAGAAAAAACAATGGCAGCCTGTCCATACATGGTGACTGTTAGCATCCTCTGCTTTCATACTTTCTTGACCGCTGCCTTGGTCAGTGGCAATCCAGCCACCATATGTTTTGTTTCATTGTCATGGGGGTTTGTTAGTCATAACTCACCACGTTGGCCAGATGGGTTGGTGAGAACCTCTTTAGACAGATTTGTTAATCATGTGTTTAAAATTTTTTGAATAAAGTGGCATTTCTCTTTGCACATCCAGCTACTGTCGCAACACCAAGGTAGTGTGTATTGAAGTAAATTTACAAACTGCTTCTCAGCTTTGGTTTAAATAGCCATATATCAGGTATATACCAATTCATATCAGGTGTTATCAATTAACATCAGTACAAAATTAATAACATTTAAACCACAATATGTACCTTACATTATATGAAAATAGGTCGATTCATATAAATATGTTAAATATAATTGAAGTGCTTTAAAAAAAAGAAACAAAACAACAAAATAAATAATGATTAGCAAATGTTCTAAGACTTTGCAAAAATTCCCATTGAATAGCAGGTGTTATTGTTACTAATTTGGCCAATTAACATAAATGAAAGTCAATATTTTTTTTTGCTGTTCAAGGGGTAACAGAGAGATATTAGTGCAGAGACTAGAATTAGTCAAAGCTTTGGCTGCTCTACAATACTTTAATGAAATTCAATAAATCTGCCAAACCCCCTCACTAGCAAAAAGCCACAGGATAAAGGAGAAATAAGTCTAATGGTCAACATGGAGAAAAAGAGAGGGGGAGCGGGGGATGGGGGGACTCCAGCTGATTGCACATGAGAAAAAGCACTTCAAATGAACTCCTTTGATTCCTGTAGAAGTTCACTGAACAAAACAGCTGTCTGTGAGTGAGAATAAATCCCACGATAATAGTTCTAGCAGGAAGTCTACTAAATGTTAAATCTAAAAATTGAAATACACACTTACTTTCAACAATGATCCGTCTTCCCGTCCAGTCATCATTAATAACCTGAATATTCCCAAAATGGACGTCACTGAAGAAGATGCGATTAGATCCTTTTGCCCTTTGCCTATATTCAAAGGCAAGAGCTATAACATTCTTGAAATAGGCCGGGTTCTCATACGGTTTTATTGGCGAATTTAAATTGCTCTCATCTGAAAGGTGAATACTCTTCAGTATGGTTCTCTCCGAGTACAGCAGGTAGCCATCATACTTCTGACAATTGAATCCACCCTCAGAGAGAAATCCATGAGCACAAGCACAAGTCCTCCGCCCATTCCCTTGATAGAAGCAAAGCTGCTGACAGCCACCATTATTCTTGGCACAGGGATTTGTACCTGTAGGAAAGAAAAGTGTTACTGTTTGCTTCAAACTGTCAAACATGGTTTTAATATGAAATGCTGTCCATGAGATATTTCATTAATGTATAGTCTTTCTTTTCAGACCATTATACGTATGAATTTGCTTAATTTAATAAATACAGAAGGAGGTATTATACATACACACTTGGAAAACATATTGTAATGTGACGCTATCATGGTCAGGAAATTAATCCAGAAAGGAAACATGCCCAACAACTTATTTTGCAGCAAATTACTCATTTTTTTTTTAATAATAACTTGTCTGACTGACAAGAGCAACAGCATGTTCAAGGGAGACCTGTCAGATTATTTTAACTTTTGCACTGAATGTTTATATATATTAAAATTATGTTTTACTGCTATTGCTATTCATAGTTGTTAACAGCAACAACAACAACAACAATAATGATACATAGAAACATATGCACTTATTTATACTAGATATAATTTGATGCACTGGAAATGAAACAATTAATCTGGATAAACCTATGCATCCCACCCTCAGGTGAGTGTTAGTTTGTGTTTAACTCTGCTTTTAAACATTTTCCCTTAGAAACCCATTTCACAGACGTAAAATGATGTCTGTCAAGGCAAGGATTAATAACATCATTAAGTGAAGCTTTAACCTTTCTCCCGGGCTCTGTTAAAGACTTTCACATCTTTCAGGTTTATCCCGAGGCCACTCCTCATGGTCAAGGCATCTGTAGCATCATTCTTGAAGCCTCTTCTGATGGAGCCGTTGGCATGTGCCCTGCCACATATAGGAAAGAAAAAAAAGTTTGACAAGAGCTAATCAATGGCCCTCGACTAATTAAAATCGAAGAACTCATTAAAATACAGTAGACAGCTGGCCTAACAGAAGGTGAAGGAACCTACCCTTGTCATTGACATTGAGGTAAGCGAGATTTAAATAAAATGGTGTCTTTTCTAGGTAAATACAAGGCATTGCATGCTTCTTATTGTGACCTTGCTAGGAAGCGCCTAATCCTACAAGGGTAGAGCAGCTGGCTTTAGTATAACGTTTTGAGACTCTAACATTTATGGAAAAATAAATTACCTGTCAGACCAGTAGATGTAAGCCCCAAAGACTGCCACTGAAAACATATCCACATTGCTCCCTGACAGCACAATCTCTCGGCTCTCCCCGCTCTCAAGGTTGATCCTTTCTATCTTGTCTGTACGGGCATCACACCAGTATAATTTATTTTCCTGGAATGCAATTTTAAAATAAACTTCAGTAGACAGGACTCTTATCTGAGCATTTTATTAACAAAAATAATACTAAGCTCTGAGGATAATGCCACTTTCTGTAAGAATATTGTTGAGGATCAAATAATGCCTAAAGTGCAGCACATACAGTTCTGTGTGAACAAACCTCGTAGTCAATCGAGATCCCGTTAGGCCAGGCAATTCCAGAGTTAATAAGCACGACCTGCTCTGAGCCGTCCAGACGTGCTCTTCCAATGCAAGGGGTCTGCCCCCATTCTGTCCAGAACAAGTACCTGAGAAATGGTGAAATAAAAAAAATGAATTAGTAAAATTAGTGTGTTGCACATAACTTCCACTGTGCTCTTAACGCTCACCTTTTTCTGTAACTTCTAAAGAGTTTCATTATTCTTGCGCTTGCAGGTCGAGGTCCTGATTCATAAACCATAGCCCAAAAATACATCACAATGCAATATTAAACACTTCTATAGAGTGCACACCATCCTGTTATGTTTTAGCAATGTAAGAGAAGAAGAAAAAGAAAGAAAGAAAAACCATCTCCATTAAAGACTGCAGAAATATAATATCCCTGCTGTCTAGAGAACTGCAGGAAGCAACTGAGACTGACTTGTCAGATCAAACAGTTAGATGGTGACTAAATGGTGGAGTAACAGGAGAAAAGAAAAAAGGCATGGTTGTCTAGTGATGAATCACAGACAGAGTTTAGAATGGGAAAAAAAAAAAAATAATAATAATGACTTGGCAAAAGTTATTTTGCCAGATGAAAGCAATTATGAAGTTCAGTCCAGAAAACAGCCTGCAGATTTTTGATTAAATACGAATTTCATAAATGCTTATAAATGTATGTTATATAACTCCTTATACTACTATTAGTTTTTCTTCATAAGGAAGAAGACTGGGGTAGGCATTTCATACCCAGTCCACTTTCCTAATAATAACAAAGTGTGGGGCTCAATTATGATTTGGGAGTTTGTGTTAGTAGCCGCGTTTGGTAAACTGTTTTTGTGTGAAATTCACATGAAGTTGAAAATGTCTGAAAGTCCTCTGTTTGGATTTTGTTCTAAATTCCATGCCTTCCTAAAGATGAATTCCAACAATACAGTTCTCTCTGTCATTCATTACCTCCTGACCTTCTCTATCTTGAGATCGTAGTAAGTTACTATGGTTTAGAGTAAAACCTGTACGAGGCATAAGTGCTTCAAGTGTTCTGACTTAGAACTTGAAATGAAATTGACTAAGCACTAAGAAATCTTGAAGCGCCTCCACAAAGCCACTTATTTCCTGAATCGCCTTAGCTATCGTTAAAGCAGATAGAAGTCATATATGATAATTGTTTGTGCATTAAAAACAACAAATGGACCTGGTCTTAGCAAGGCAGTTTAAGGCATTTGTTCAAATTTTAATGATTCACTTGGACTAAGAAGAAAAAGTGTTCTAATAACACCTATGTTATTTTCTTTACTTTGCCTGCAGAGAAAAATATTGATTTATCTTCATGATGAGAAATGATCATTAGGTGGAATATGGTAGAAAGAAGAATGAAAGTAAAGCACTTAAGAGATCATTTTGAGTGAATACATTTCTTTCTAACTACACTTAAGTGGTTGCTAGTGAAGTAGTTGAACACAGCAATCTGCTTAATCTCATACCATACATGTAGTTTGAGCAATGTGGTAAGAAATATGTTGAAACAGACAGGTCTGGCTCATAAACTGGTAGTACAGATGGAGGAGCTCCATGGTGCCTACATTATTGTTCTTAGTTTTTCCTTCCTGTCTGTTGTTTCAGTAATATGATGTACAAGCATAATATTCAGTCTGATACAGATATGGATAAAGGAACAGGCAATCTGATTCTCAGTTAACCGCTTATTTCAAGAGGTTAAGTATGGTATAATAACAATAATTAGGGGCTTGATAACTCTGGTCTACATAAAAGATTTAAGGATAAGACCTGAAATTCCTCTGCATGACACCACTCGAAGAAACTGCACTGTGTTTTATTAAGAATAATTCCTTGAGCAAAGAGTTCCATTCAGTACACCTGTGCTTTTCTATTTATTCAAACATTTTATTGCTGAGAAAGGCTTCATTTTGGGAGACAAATCATTAATCTTGTGGTCAGCAGAAGCCCGGAGTCTGCAGTACTACATGTGCGTTCGGCTTCTTCTTTTATCACCTGCAAATCAAGTCCAACTTTGCAAAATGCTGTATTAACTCTTTATATGATGGTACCTTTTTCTTCTTTCTACTTTAAATTAGTAGTAATAAGAAACACATTTTGACACCTGAAGGTAAAATACATGTGCTTTCCATCTCTATTTTGTACATTCTTTAAAACAATATATACCAATCAGCTTGGGTGTAAATAATGACACTCAGTTTTACATTCATAATACTAACAAGAGGTATACGTATATACATTTAAATATTTTGTTTTCCCCTAGTACATTCTAAAAGTATACATTACCCTTTCTCTGGATGCACTGCAATGGCTCTGGGTTGATCAAGCCCTTGGGAAATCACAACCGAGCGATATAAACCATTGAGTCTTGAGATCTCAATGAGATTAAAGCCATGGTCAGTCCAATAAATGTTACCTTTGATAGAAACAAAAAATTATAATTTTACACTAAACAAAACATGATATGCAAAGTGCAAGAGATATCATATCATGATGAAACAACTCAGGAACAACAATTTGCATAGTAGACCCACCAGCAATCCAGTCAACTGCAATTCCTTCGACCCGTCCCACACCATTGGTGATGATATCTTCTTTCCATGTTTGATCTCGCTTCGCTCTGCTGATTCGGTTTAAACCCATGTCTGTCCAATAGACCGTGTCATTTTCTGGAGAGAAGAAAAAAAAAAAGTAATCCAACAAGATTCCAATATACCTTATGTCCACAAAATGATAGCTATCCATATTCTGAAGTATAACAAGATGTATTAAACAGGTTAACACAGCCAGAGCTTATCAACAGCAGAATTTGTCCAAATGTAGTTTTCCCACAGATAAAAGAAAAGAGATGAAATGTACATCACACTGATGACATGTCTACAGGAATGATAAGGAAATTGAGTAAAGCTGCTCTCTCCATGGACTCTAATGAAATGGAATAATACAAAATGTAAAGCCTTGACTCTGAGAGGTCGACTTCTATGGTCACAGTCAATGAGGTCTGAGGACTTCCACTGATCAAAGACAATATCAGGGTAGCCCAGCTTTAACAAAATATTCATATACAAACTATATATATAATATAATATATAATAATCATATGTTCACACTCTGCTGACTCTTGCTTACATTTGACAGTAGACAACTGATAAACTTTGCTTTCTTCACACTTGAGTAAGTTGTCTAATATTAAAATCCAAATATTATACATATACAGTGTGGTTGTCCTGTGGTTTCAATTGCATTTTTGTAATTTCAGCTTATACAAACAACACAGAGAAATGGCTAAACAAGATGACGTAAACAAAAAATAGATTCCTATTTATTTAAATGCCATCCCTACAATTTAAATGTAATTGCTTCCCAAAGTCTCTTGGACTTTCTATACATACAGCATATACATTTATTATTCATGCCCAAATATATGGAAAAATAAACAAACAAACAATACAACATATATTAAAGTATACAACACAGGAGGTATGTATCCATTGCTTTTTCTTTTCCCATTATTCAGAACCTTTTTAAAGATTCCTATGAAATTCTTAAGTAACACTTTTGTGTTTTCTTTTAATGTATCAAATGTGTTTATAGGGAAACACTGGCTTTTCCAACAAATACTTAAACCATTAAAATTATTTTAATATACTCTGATAAATGAATATAAACATGCTGTTATAAAAGCCTATTATGCTATACAGTTTATACTGGAATTCATATACACTTTATTTTCATGTATGCCCTTTCATGCACATATATATATATATATGTATATACCACAACACAATATACAAATACAAGTAAAACACCAACCATTTACAGCATGTCATTTGCATAATCCATCAAATGTAGTGTAGATTTAAGGCTATATAAGAATAACAACATATGTTTCATTATGGGTTTCTGATCATGTTCATGCTGACATACACATCATTCTCCACTTATGGTTATTTCAACTCAGTGTTCTTGAGTGTTCGTGCTGAATAAGTGTCTGTCTGTAATGCATTTTCCCCTCAATTTGCACTCAAATGTCCAACACTACTCTTCGCAAAACAACCCCAAGCTCATATTGGACCTTGTAAATGCTTTCCTGTTTATATACCATTCACACCACTATCTCATCTTGCATCTAAACAAGATTGTGGCTCATTTGTCAGACCCACATTTTTGTTAGTCTTCCCAAGTACAATTTCACATGTTCTGGTTGGTTATGCCTTCAATAATGGTAAGATAACTGAATGTTCTGCCTTTACTTTGAGCTTATCAACTTGCACGAAGCACCTGTTACAACACATTCACCTAATTCATACATACAAATCATTTATAAAGATGTTACTATACTATTTATACCATACACAAATAGTATAAATGCTATAAAAACATTTTTTTTTAACCCAAAGCTGCTCCCTTTAATTCTGTAATGTGTGAGTTTTCAGTATACCATATACAAATGTGTACATCAGACAGTACTTATGGAAAGGAGATGCAATTATTCAGACATATTTCGGATCTCTTCTTTAATCTTTTTTTTTTTTCCTCCCTAGGAGTAAAGTAGGTAAGTATGTTTCCCCCCTAAATCACTCTGTGAATTCAGCTACACAGTCAAAGCTAAGGCTTATTTAGATTCCACTACATAATTTCATAATGGCTTTCCTTTAAACGGGTAAGGATTCCAAAAGCATGACAAATACACAGTTCAACAGCTTGAGTACAGCATCTCCATTAATGCTGAGAGTACTTTAAGAATATAATAGGCTTTCAAACTTCTCCACACAATGCCATAGTCATTTCAGAAGCACATTGGAAAAAAGGTAATTCCTGAACCAAAATGTATGATTAAGATATATTACAGAAATATAAGATGAGAGCATCGGGAAAGGAATATAAAGCTGTATTCATTATTTGACAAGGAAAATGTTGATAGGGAACAAATGCAAAACAGGTCACATCAAAATAAAATATCAGTTCTACATTCATAATTGCATATTTAGTTCAGTACAATGATCACACTTGACAGTTAAAAAAAAAAAGAAAAGTTATTAAGATAGTAAATTCTAGACCTGTCACTTAAACTCATTAATTCTTGTCACCATTGTTGTACTGATTCAATATGCAAAGAGCTAGCTAGCCAGGGTTAATGTACTGTACAAGATAATTTACCCTCATTGGAAGAAATATGCTATAGTGCACTGTACTTACAGCTAAAGCATTATATTTTTCATTTTGAATACTGTACCTCAACTTCATTTTAAATGAGATATTAGAAATAAGATAACTTCTTTTTCATTTACTTTATAAACTAACTTTCTTCAGAAGGGTGGAAGAACATGTATTTGGCAATCATAACTTGAGTGCAAGCCATGCTGCTTGTCTCCATTCTCATCTACGAATATACCTTCTGCATTGGAAATGTATTACATTTTATTAGAGTTAATAAAATAAAACTTTGAACTGGATGTTTTTCACACTTATCTGCTTGCAAGAGTGAAAACTGAGACCTGAACCAAATGCAAATATATCTAAAATGCAAACTAAAACCAAAAGAACATGCTGACCCAGTTATGTAGAATAGGGAGTTGTCAATAAATATATATCAAAAAGAAAAAAAAAGTTAGTTTTTAAAACTATATTCATAAATGATACATTCATTAATAAACATACAATTAAAATGCTGTACACATGGGTAACATGCATACATGGAGTATTTCACAACATGACAAAGAGCTGCCATTCCTTTGCAGTTAATTTTAACTTATGCCATTAAAATAGACATGCATTATAGAGTTTCAGTAGGAAACAGCTCCCAATGACATGATCAAATCTAGACAAATTGTATGACAGTGCTTAAACTTTCAATTCAAAATGACTAAGTACAAAAACCTTTAAAGTATTACTTGAATTACCTGCATGGAAATCCACACCAACTGCAAACAAGGTACCAGTGATAGGCATCAATGCTTCTGTATTGTCACTGGGCTCTAGAGAGATTCCTCTTATTCCTTCATGAATTGAGTACATAAGGAATGATCCAATGCCTTGTTTAAAAAATAAAATAATAATAATCAAACCAGCTATATGTTTTTGTTTTTTTTAAACATTTGATTAATTAATTATTGAAATATCAATCAAGCTAGTCATTCTCTTGTGTTATTAATGTCCCCTCTACCTTCACAAGATATCCGGTCATTTTGGATGTTATATCCCACAGTACATGAGCAGCTTCTGGTGTTCTCAGATGTTGGCAAACAGAGCTGAGAACAGCCTCCATTGTTCAACTGACATGGATTCCGACCTGATGATAAAGAGATATATTTTAAATATTTAAGGATATTAAAACTGCTGATGAGAGTAGCTCATTTGTCATGTACAACAGTTAGACATCAGTATTCATCTTGGCAAATGTGTAATCATTCATGCATTCATTTCTTTCAGTTTAATGATCACTGCAGGTAAAGAAATCTGCTTTTTTATCAAAAACTGGATGCGTAACATAAACTTTTATTTCCTCGTAGCTTGATCATCATTTATAGAAATTAGACTGTTCCTGTGTTTTTTTCCCCTCACATAACCCTGCTTTTAGGCTTTTTTCTGCGGAGACCCAAGACTACATGGGTAACACAAAGTGATTCATCAGAGTCTGATTAATCTGATCATCTATAGCTTTATGAAGATGTTTTAGAGCACTGTGTTACTATAGAATTATCAAATATAATAAAAGCTACAAAGGTAGAACTGTATTGGACTTATATTTGATGTTGTCTTGATTTGTCTTTTAAGCATCACTTGTTTTGCTATGGATTGGGATGTGACTTCTCTAATTCCAGCTACGCTCAGAGTAATGAACCTCATAAATGCAGAATGAATACAAAACTAATCACTGATGCAGTCCCTCCTAGGTATAAACTGATGAACGCTTTAAATTATTTTGTAAAGTCTTTAAATACCCCTTTTAATTAAATATAATTCAGTTTTCATACATCGCAAAAGGGGGGTAGGGTTTCTATAATATTATAAAACAGTTGGTTGCTGGGAGGCTAATTAAAGATAAAGTAAAGTTAGATAGTAAAAAAAAAAAAAAAAATGATTCAGCTCATTAAAACTACAAGAAAAAATGTCAACCACTGAGAAAAATATGAATAGTTAATTAAATACTGATATTTCTTTTTCAGGGACTCAGACGGATCACACTACCCCCTTTTCTGTTCATATGGTATATGTATGTGTTCATATATAATGACTTAATCACGATGTACTAACATACTTTTGACACAGTAGCTACCTGTCATAACAGTATATTTTCTAATTAAGAAATCATATAACAAACACAAAATTATTTATTTTGAAACCTAGTAAAATTGTATTCAAAAGGCCTCTAATTAACTTGATGACTTCCTACTTTAGTTGAGCATCTAAGCATATGAGGGACATATCAGATATTTCAAAACAACAGCCTCTCACGTATTTCTATCCTTTTGTTCCTTAGACACCTAATCACAGACACCTCAGATGGCTAATTTGAAGTAGAGTAATGAGACATCTCTTTACTCCCATGTGGTCTGTGTCAAAGAGATAAATGAAGTAGCTAATTGGTCTAAGGAAGTTTGGAGAGGTAGTAAAAAGATTTACCTTAAAGACTCCTTAATTGCCATTTTTTATACTAATGGAACGTTTACGGGATCTGCAGCAATACTGTTAATGGACCTGTCATTAATATAGATGATTCTGCCAATATTTCACTAAATTGAAGGCCGAGTCTCCACTGTATTTAAACTCTGAATCATGCTTTATGGATTAAAAGGTGTTTAGTTCCATTTCTAATTTCCCAAAGAACACTAAAATCACATACACAAATTTTGCTTATATATCCACAGTGAAGTACTTTATTTCCTAACTAAGACAGGGCTAAGTAAAAGTCGATTATTCAATATTTCAACTGGTTGGATCCGTGTTTTTTTTTTAGAATGGTTATTACAGGATAGCGTTGCTTTATTAAGCTTGCAAAGTGCCATTTCCGTTAGTAGAGGTTTTACAAAGATAACAATGAGGTATTGAAGTGATTAAAAGTAAGGAAACTGGTGTGACATTTTTCATAATAATAATGCAAATTACCATAGAACGTTTTTTTCCTCACAATTAGGGGCTGACATGCCAAAGCTGTTAAACGATGATTTACTTGTGAATAAGACTAGCAGTGTTAAGTAAAAGTATTACATCTAGCCATTTTCCAAAATAAGATCTTTAGAGTGTATACTGGCCTCATATTCTCATTATTTTTAAACAACTATGGAAAATCAGGACAACAGTCTATTATTATGTATATTATACTAATTGAATGGAAACCAAGAGATAAAAAAAAATGGTGATGATATATGTCACAAATCCTGAATGATAAATGTTGTTAAAGATACCTTTTTGTCCTTCCTTGTCGTAAAGTTTCATATGAACAACTCCAGATGTCTTGTTTCGTAATATAATCAGGTTTCTTCCATCTCTTTTGTTGACTGTACCCATCTGAGCTGAACTTTCATCTGCCCACCATAACTTGGCACCTAAAACAAATATCTGCATTACAATTGGAGAAGAAATCATGTTCCACATGACAGTTCTTAAACACAAGGGCTATATATATATATATATATATATATATATATATATGTATATATATACATATATATATATTTATATGTATAAATAAAGTCAACAGTGTACATATACCAAGTAATGCTACTGAAAATACAATTATTATGACTTTTGACAGGACACATCCTCAATTAAACATACACATTGTAAAATTGAAATAAAATAGTATGCCTTTAAAACATAGTGATATTGCAAGCCATGTGACCTTTACATTGCAGAACTAAAATCAATAACAAATGAGGTGTAAATAGGTTTTTAAGTGGTGAATGTTTCCTCTGCCAGCACAGGATTTAGGATACCAGCAATCCCCAAGTTTGTCTGATATTATATTTAAATAAACAAATAGCGGTTGTATTTAATGTATTTCTTGCAATGTGCAATAGAAGGCAATTCAATTAAAAAATAAAGACATTATTAAAGAGACCAAGAAAAATTCTACATTGAAAGTAATTGTAAGCACCATACAAGACATTGTCTTACTGTTGCTCACAGTGTCCATTTAATAAAGTTAATTGGAAAGTTCTACCCAAAACTCTAAAGAATATGTATAATAGTAAAATGTAATAGTAATGATAATATATAGTGTACAGATATTACACTGCTTCATGTCAGTATAGGCTGCAGTCAATCTGCTTAGTGTAATAATGCTCCACATGCATTGTGACCACAGATTGCCCCCTTACAGATCTGCATGCCTAAAACAAACATACCCGTTCTTATTATTTATGAGCAAACATGACCTTTTGGTTTGAGGATGTTTTTTTTCTTCTTTTTGTACACTATACACTGTTAAAATACATCAGATATATATCACATGAGTGGAAAAAGAACCATGCCCAGTCAATGCATGGGAGAATGAGTTACGATTGAGATTTATTATTTTGGAAGCTGTTGAAATGAGTCTGAAAACACAAGGTGTGAATGAATTCACATGGTTTCCTTTCCCTGTGGGGGAAAAAAAGCTATGATATCTGACACATTTATGAATCCTTTTATGCATGAACAGCATTCGATACAAAAGGCCGGACAAAGCAATGAGGTAAGACACTGACTCTGTGGTCAGAAAATCAGTAGAGCACGACAGATCTCGCAGTGGCTTGAGTCCTATAGTCTCATTGCAGCAGGCATTGAAGGTAACAGTAGAGCCATTATAAAAACTGGAAGGCAAAAAAAAGTTTATTTATTTATTTATTTTTACTCCAAATATTCATTCTCAAAGTCCCTGCAGGATAATGGTATTCTCATAATAAATATCTCTCCTGATGTCTGTGAACAGAAAGCCACGGAATTAATTAAATTTGGAAAATACTGTATCAATAATTAATGACTTATGCTGGTTGTACTACCTATTTGTGGCATGGTGGGGGTGCAGAGGTTGATTATACATTAATATGAACTGTAAAATGAGTAA
Source organism: Amia ocellicauda (assembly GCF_036373705.1). NCBI lineage: Eukaryota > Metazoa > Chordata > Actinopteri > Amiiformes > Amiidae > Amia > Amia ocellicauda. The sequence continues at coordinate 8,001,387 of NC_089865.1, read as the reverse complement.
TGCACATCCGTTTTGAAAAATTGAGAAATATGGTAGAGTTGTAATTATCAGAAGATTGATTAATTCAAAAGTTATTTAAGTCTTAATAGTCCCGTGCTATAAATAATTTATACAATACAAATAGGAAGGAATAGGAATAACTACTGACAAACAGACCAACATTTATTTTTAAGGTTTAAACATGTATGATCTTGAACATGTATAATACTGGAATAAGGCAGTGTAAACTCACTGCCTTTTAACACTAGTTCTCCTGTTTTTAACACATTGTCCACTCCTTGCACTCATCATTTTCTGAACTGTTCACTTTAGTTACTTGATAACATCCAGTAAGCTGTAAAATAAACTGACAAACCACATATTTACAGACTCATTACATGCTTCATCACTTCAACAAATGTCTCCTGCCTAGTCCAATGTGCATAATAAAATTATTTTGGCATGTCATTACTTTATAGTCAAGAGAACTGATAGGTGTTAGTATCACTGTGCTGGTTGAGTATATTATCTGTTATATCCAGCGCTATGATACGGGTTCTCATCTGTTTCCGCACAGCAATTAAAAACATGTGATGTATGGTATGTCCTTACAAATGCATTGTGAAGGCGGTATATCATCAATGTCCATCTTAATGAGCTGAAGACCTTCAATTAATCTACTAAACAAACACAAAATTAACATTCTGATGCAGGTATGACCGTGTATTCTGATGTATGCCATGCCAGACATCTATATCAATTGATTATTCTAAGTGAACCACGAAAGATTGATAACATATTACACACACAATTAAATACTATACATCTACAAAAAATCTATAGAAATGTTATAACTTAAAAAAACATTTTAATTTCCCTGATCTGACATTTTCATTCTAAGTCTTGAAATGTATATATACAAGTGCACATAATATAACAAAGCTGGCTGGTATTTTACACCTGTCTATCGAAACACCATGTTTGATCTGTTATAACTGAAAACCAGTGATCAGTGACCCACTGCCAGTCAGTATGGATAGCTCTAAGCAATCTGTTAATGCCTGGTCACTTGAATCCCACAGCTTTCAATGTTTCTCTTTCTAATGAGTCTTACCACCACTGTGCTGAGAACCCCTATGTTCAGTAGCCCCAATTTCTCTAAGGAAACAAAATCAATGTTGTTCAAATGTTTCCTTGTCTAAACCAAGAAGGAATCTATAATTCTTTTGCAATGTACATGTAAGTAAAAATTAGCATGGTTCATTATTTTTTTGTAGATGCTGCATTTGGTGCGTATTATTTGGTGGTTCTGCTTTTGGTAGGATGCAAGGAGATTTTATGTTATCCCATCAGAAAGACACACTAATAAGAGTGATAAGATAGCTTATCTGGACACCATATTCTGGGCTCATGGTTGTCAAGTCTGATATACTATTACAGTGCGCTGGGGAAATAATTGTGCAGTACGTGACAATAACACGATAACATCATAATCACACTAAGCTAAAGTGGTTGTGAACGTGGCAAAAGATAGCATAACCTCTGGAGGCTCAGTGGTAAATCCCTTCATCAATTTTTTCCTCATCAAGAAGATGGAGAGATTGAGGTCAAAGACTTGTCGATCTCAATCTTATTCAATTTACACAGGATGTTCAGCAAAGGTGATACAAGCAGTAATCCTTATGTAAAGAAACTTGAATGACTAATTAATGCACTCACTAAGAAATGACACTGCTCTGGAAAGAAAATAATGCACTATTTCATAAGCTTTTCCTGGGAATTCCAGTATTCCTGGGTGACCATGTGGGTGAACTAAGAATTCAGGGACAGCCATGGCTATCCTCTTAAATTGTAGGGTAAACAGTCATTACATTTAAGTAATGCAAATCGGAAAAAAGTATGTTATCACAGGGTAAATATGTGGCATCACTTTGCACTGGTTTTGCTGAGTGAATGTATTAAAAATAGGATAAATAAATACAAATGAACATGCTCCCAAAAAATGAACCTCTTTGAAAAGGTTATAAACATTAAGGTCTACATTCACTTCCCAAATTTTGGAAGCCATTGCTCATGGAAATTGCTCAAGGAGAAGAAATTAAGACTAGTGAATATTTTACTTAGATAAAAAAGCTGCAAAGCAATATTTATTTTGCCAAATTAGAGATTTAGATGCTTTCGTCATGTGACAGTTTAATAAATAAGTAAAAAGGTGAGTGGAAAATAGGTAGATTTAGACATCTTACAGAATGGTCAGACATGTATTTACACTGTGAGTATTTTAAATCTATCAGTGTGAGTTTATAAATAACTTATTTAATACTTTAGTACCAATAGTACTTATGTTAAAAAGGGTAAATAAGTCAGGAAGCAATATTTTAAGTACAGTGTATTTTTAAGCCTATCAGTGTGTAAAATCCTATAAATCCTTTTTTTTATTTAGTAAACATGTTTTACTATGAAATGTCAGGCCATTCATTCTAAAAAAGAAAATAGAATGGAAGCCCTATATAAACCATGATATCAATTCAGACATGTTTATTTCTTCTTTAGTTAAAGCAATTTCTAAGTAAATGTATATACTATGTACTGAATACACCTTCAAAGTCTGTCAAAGTTCTGGATGTCCCTTTATCTTCGAAATTAAGAATATCTTATATTTATTTTGTGTCACTTACAAACAATCACTTGGAAACCTGTTGCCATCGGGTACGTATGCTCAAATGAAACTGGAAACATGCATACGATGATCGTTTTATTTAATTGTACAGGTTAGAATGTATCTTTGATAATGAGCCTCTATCACCCCCTAATTAAAACCTTGTTCATGGAAATGAGCACTAGTATGCAGTACAACTATTACAGTTATCAATTTAAGTGGGCAATTAGCATGAGAAGAAGCTGTGTAGGGGGACAACATCAGTTTTAATGTAACATGAAATTGCTTTTTTTTCTGTTGCTTATTGTTCTTCTGAGATTTCTGCCAGGGCTTACCATGTTCTTTCTGATGGGCCATACATTTTCATTAATAGCAGTGCAGGTACTTGAAGATGACAACTATGTACTTAGCTCTGGGCAGATTGCCTAAATGTGCCTTAAAAGACATATCATTCAAAAAAAATTAAGCAATTAGCTAAATATCAGATAATGGCCAAATCTATTGTCTATAAAGTTCATATGTGGCTTATATATTAAAGTTTTAATCCAATTACTGCATAAATCACATATAAATCTACTTTAGTGTTGGTGAACTGAGCATTTTTGTGCATTATGCAGAATACTCACATACCAGCATAGAGACTGTGGTGAACAAAATAACAAAATGTCTCTCTACAGGTGAGGAGTGCATTGCCTATACTATGTCAAGGGCACTATAATTGCTGAAGAGCACATCCAGATCAAAAAAAGCCATTTAAAGCTCACCATCCGAAATGATTATGGGTGTATCGACAAATGCATCTTCCAAGACTACTCTGCCCTTGAGAAATTCACGGCACAAAAGGTTGAAAGCAATCTAAAACCCGGGATAGAACTTAACTTCTGCTCAACCGAAAACAAAGTCAACTTCCTAGTCATGTCATCTCGGAAAATGTACTTCCAAAACATGTCTTAGATTATTCACTGAATGGTTGGCTTTGTAGGATGCAGAAGTACTTCTCAACATACAGGCATGAATGTATACAACAGACATATGTACACCTTTTAAATGACAGTATTATTCTTAACACATTTACAATAAAACAAATAACTATACTTACCAGTTGTTGTTTATTTTACTTTTTTTTTACTTTTAATGGAACTAGATATTCATAATGCATTCCTCCAAAATGTACATTTCAGATATGGTGCAAACTAATGAATCTCACTCTGACATATACAACTACATCTACATATACCTAGTTTGATTTTAGTGTGCCAAAACATACATTTAGAAAGTGTGTAGACCCACACTCCACAGTGTTGTTGTTCAAAATCTAAGTTGTGAAATGTATGTATACATGATTTACCATTGTGCTTTGATATTTCTTTAATGAGAGGACATGAGACAAGAAAACAAAAAGGAAACTTAGATGTTAGCAATACTATATATCAATTTTGTTGCGGCCATAAGACATTCAAGACAGTCACAAAATGTACAGTTAGAGCAACAAAAAGGTTAGATTCCAATGCCTGAAGACTGATTTATTTTAGAAACAATGTCTTTCTTATGCCCAAATAAATAAATAAATAAATAAATAAATACATACATACATACATACATACATAAATAAATAAATAAAGATCACAACTTCACAAATACTCTTAAGGATTCTCATTGCAAGAGACACACATAAAACACTTTCATGCTGTATAAGTAAAATAAAAAAAACTAAATTCCCTACACTCTACATGATCTTTTTAAATCAATTCATCTCTGTAGGCAAATCATTTATTTTTAACACTGTGGGCTCTCTGACTGTGTGAGTGCGCAGTGGCATAGCTCCAGGGCAATGCCTCATATTATAGCTGCTAGGTTGAATGTTACATGATGCTTAACAAAAAAGGGAAGTGGAGAGAACACCTAAACTACAAAAGTAATATAGCAGCATGAGTAGCAAAATGTGAATAATTGCTTAATTTATTTAGATATTTTCGTTATGCATCTGTGCAGAATTCTAAAGTTTAGGTGTAAAACAGCTTAATTGGTCAAATATACTAATACATACACTTTTAAAACATTTTAGAGGATATTGTGCTTGGAAGGGTGACACTGTTATTAATATATTACTTTGGATTTTGGTCAATCAGCATTAACTTTACAAAAGATCTATCTAGTAACTCTTTCACATCTGCAAACACATATATATATATATATATATATATATATATATATATATATATATATATATCTATTTCCAGGGGCGTCGATAGACAGCAAAACATTTGGGCCCCGGGAGATCCATTTCCTGTGTAATTTTTCATTTCTTACGTCCCAATATACAGTACAGCCAATAACTGACCAAATGTCATATTAAAATAGGACCTGAAATGCAGCTAAAACTCAGTAATTGTTAAACACGTCACCCCAATGTCTTCTGATATAATTGATTTGATCGAAAATGTAATTTATACTACTGATTCGTAGTTTTCAATTCTGGTTTTTAAAATAGGCACTGTGAAATACATGCGGGTCATGGGCCCCCTGAGCCAGTGCCCAGCAACGCCCCTGTCTGTATCATTAATGTAATCTTAGGAAGACATTTGCATTTACAGTATTATCTGCATTACTCCAGGAAACATTTCTCCTTGGCAGTGTCAGAAAACGAAAGATGTGTTATTCAACTGCATTCTTAGTATATTTATTTAAGCGCATATTCCATATAACTCCATAAGAAATCTACCTGCACCGAGCTACAGACTCTGTGACAACCAATCAGCCAGCAACACAACATCCTGATTTTAATTTAGCATCCTCTGCCAAAGAAAAAACACAGGTCTATGACTTCCCATCAACAGCCCTTGAACTGCACTATGATTATTTTGTACACACCTGTTCTCAAATGTGCATTTCACCTTAATTATACAGTCCTAGATCTCTATGGGTCAGTAAATTACTGTTTAATAGAGAGTACTGGATGTGTTGTATCCTTGTTGATTTCTGTTATGATTCATTATCACTCTTGTTCTAACAACATCTGAATGTTACTTGTTCTTACTACTGGTCAATTCATGCATTTAAGAGCTCAGATCCTCAGAAAGAATGTAAAACAAACTATCCAGCCCAGCTCACGCATGTGGTCAAAGCATACTGTATACTGAAAAGGATAAATTATGTTGGTTATTTGCTTGCTTTTTGTTGAACAAAGTGTAATTCTAAATGCTACAGTAGGTATTACAGGAGTGGATAACTATCCCTGTCACCTACACCAGTATGTTTCCAGGGTGGGTGGAGTTGCAAATGACATACGGAAGTCTTTTAACCCAACTACACCAATCAGAGCTGCCACTGCCATTGACTCTTATTCGCTGCTCAGATAAGTGGCGCAGCATTACAAAGACCAAGGCTGGGATTAAATCAAAACTTTGACCCACCCGCTAATAGAAAACTACCGAACTGTACTCAGTTGCGGCTTCATTTTTATTTAGATGCCACTTTCTTCTAATCATAAATATAACTGCTATAATGTACAGGTTTGTAGTTTTCTATTAGTGGGTGGGTCAAAGTTTTGATTTAATCTGGCCCCAAGAATTCATTTGATAAGAAGTATTCCATGGAACAAAATAGAAAAACTAACAAGAAACAATTGTTTATTGTTTAAAAAAACAGATTATTATAGTATGCATGTTGATATAAAATGTATATGTATCAACAACAAATTAGCTTACTTAACGAATGCAAATTTCACTCAGAGGCATGCAAATTGTCATATATTGGTAATACAGCTAAAGCAGACATTACAACTTAAGTATTTTCCACGGGAGGGAATAATAAATATAAACTGTACGGCCACTGATATATTTCCTCTACCAAACAGAGTCATATTAATAGTGATAGATCTTTCATGGAATATACATCATTTTGCAGTTTTGTTGTACCCTGCTACTTCTTTGAGTGTAGGGCATTTGTCTTTCTGTCACTTTACATACAAGCTCACATTTAATAAATACCACACACTCTGAGAACAGTTTAATGATTAAATGTTTCTGGTTTCGGTTTTTACATTGACAATAACAATTTATTTATTTTTTGGTTATAGTAACAGGAAACCATAACTGCAGCATTTTATAATAGATTACTGTGACAGTGTATGTCATTGAATTAAAGCTGTTCAACCGTTCACACGTTAGAAAGAGGGAAGCCTAATTAGGCGTGCCAAGATAGATGTTTTGCTGCTTTACAAGGTACCCTATTAGAACTTCCACTTATACTAAAATACTTGGAAAAGGTTTGTGGGGGAAAAGCACATAGATGAAACTAGTCAAAATATATCCATGCTTGCACACACCCACAATCAGGTTTGTATCACACAATTGAGGATTGGAATCAGAAGTTTTCCCATTTCATTTTGAACTGAGCCTTAATAGACCAATACATGCTGAAAACATTGTCCTAAGTATCCTCCACATCCTCTACAACCAATCAGCATTCCTACCTACATAAGTCTTTTTCTACCACAGACATCATCAACATTTTCCAGATGTTCAGTGTCTTTTCAGGGGTGGTATTTCAACTGACAACAGTATATAATGAATTCAAGGCATATACAGTGCAATGTAATGAGATACCCAGATGCTCTGTCAAGCATGTGTCTCTTTAGTTGCAATGGCCTTAGTTAAAGTGTTCCATCTGGTTTAAAATGACATTTATTAACTTGTTCTTCCTAATTTTGAAAGATATTATTATCCTTCTTGTTAAGGTTATTTTTATTTATGAAGCATTGCTGCAAAGAGTTCGCAAAACTCTCCTAAACACATGAATATATGTATAAACCAGATCAGTTTTTAGCAACTAATCCTCAACATCCTACCTTTGTTCACATCAAGGGCTTGATTTTAATGCACAACAGAATCTATACAATCCATAGTGGACTTTCACATTCATATCTCTTTTTAAAATCAAGCCAGCAGCCCTTATCTCTCCTCTCTGCCTCTTTCTATTCCCCTTGTATCATTAGCAAGGTTTTCTATCAAGGACACTTGAGCCATCTTTAGGAAATTCAAACAACCTTCTACTTGGCAATTTTATTCCCCACTTGCCACAGAACTGCCACTAATAAATTAATTATAATACTACATTATATATTTATATGGACTGATTTTCAAAACTGCAAACATACTATATGGATCTTACACTATTTGTAATTGAAATTGAATAGGCAAACATACCATTTTGATAATGGAACACAGTCAAATAACAAGTAATGTTCTTGCAATGTCATCTTGCTCAATTCTGACTAAATATTAATGTGCTGCCTGCTGTAATGGTGACATAGCTTCAACCAGGGCACTTAACTGGCAACAATTAATCTTCTCAGTTCATTCTCAATCAATAGTTAGTATCAGATATATGGTAACACAGCACTCACCCATAACAGCCAGTGCTGTAGCTTTTATTAATTCATTCCTCATGGACTCTATAACCTCTAGATTACTGCCGTCCAGATTACATCTGTTAATAGTTCCATTTCCTGAACTGATCCAATAAAGCTTGTTTGCAGCATAATCTATTGAGAGACCTGCAATAAAACAGATGTTAATTTAGATTTGTTTGTTATGTTTTTATTTTCTCTAATAATAATAGTTTACATAATCTAAGCAATTATATTCATCAAATGAACACATCAGAGTTTTGGCAAGCTGGATGATCATTTAGAGAATTTAAATCCAGTTCATTTTGAGATATCTTAAGGTTGTTTACAGATTTAAATACTGACATTTTCACATAAATACACAATTTTACATAATGTATTATCAATCTGAAACATGGATGACTACATAATTATTGTTTAAACATTATTATGTAAGGTGACAATAACTCATTGACCATTAGATATCCGCAAATGTTTTGTTTCTGCGTTGTCTTATTGCTTAAAAAAATTTGATGGAATTGCAATTATTTGTTTTGGCCAAGCAGAGGATCTTGAATATGATTTTGCCGCAGGTGATATAAATTCGCTTTAATGAAATGGCTTATCAAACCAATAAACAACAAAAAAACATCTTATTAAGTGACAATAAGCACTGCTTTAAGGCAAAAATAGTTCACTGATATTATCTGGCTCAACACTTTTTTTGTTTATCTTTTATCTGGCACAGCAAGAGATTTTATATCTAGCTAAATCTTGTGTGCGGAGGGCAAAGTAATCTGCATGTCTAATTAATTTAAAGAATTCCCAAGTTCACATTATAATTATAATTGCTGTTATTTCAAACTTGGTTATTTTCCTCGTCATATGCATAACATGTCAAAAAGATTTATGGTGTAAATATAAGACTGGTGAAAAATAGGGTCAGTATGTTTGAGAAACTAAAAGTTTGACCTTGGGCTAGTATGACAGTAACTGAAATAAAGTCTTAATAAATCTTCATATGCTATGTGACAAGGTTGGAAAATAAATGAGCATTCTTAACTGGCTCTGGGGCTTAACTCACCAGCGTGCTACCATTTTGACCGTATGGAACCAGAGGCCACAGGCTTCTGTCTTGATGTTTTATCAATGAAGTATGTTTCTTTAACATTGTCAGACAAATTACTTATTATTTGAGACTTTGCCATCTATATGAGGTGAGTAGGTACTTTTGGTTTGCTACAGAATAAGCACAGCAACACATATTCACAAACATTGTTTTTCATCTAAAAATGGAAAATCGTGATTCCAAATGGCCATAACTTCATATCAATTATGCAATGTAACAAAATAACAGCCTTCAGTTCAATATTGTAAGTAATTTGCAAAAGACGGACACTGTGAATAGAGTGTGCAGAGTAAATAACATCAGTCAGGGTCTAAAACCTTTGTCAATATCAATCCCGAAGGTTATGGTTAATTTGAAGACATTTTACACAGATAAATAACTGTAAATAATGTCAATGCCCATGTTTTATTTTTGTGAAATTGTAGAGTAAAAGGGAAGTTACAATTTACCAACAGGTTCTTTCTGGTTCTGGTGCAAGATCTTACTATTACTTCCATCCATGTTTGCTAGGTTTATTGTGTTTCCATCAGTCCAGTAAATCTTCCTGAAAATAAATAAGCAAAACGTGCCCAAATAACATCACTATACTAAATTGTGTCAAAATTATAGCAATACACTACAACATATTAAAAAAAATAATGTCATACAAAAGGCAAAAGCATATTTTAGTTTCAAAAGAAAATGAAACAGTAAATTCATAGTATGGTATACAAACTCAACATGTACCCATCTCACTTCACATCACTGGAGGCAGATCCGCTCTTCTCTGCAGGTACAATATTTTGATTAATATAATATCACACACATACACCACTCTGGATAGCACAGATATACACACCATTACTCCTACCTTCTTGAACATGAGGTATTTCCAGCATTCCCCCCGATTACATGAGCCCACGCTACGCTCCAGCCCTGAAGGGCTCCAGCAAGACTTAATTCTCATATTTCCAAGAAATATCAATGTCTTGTATCTGTTCTTGTCTACATTCTGTAGCTGGGTTTTGAATGATGTATACATATGTGAATGTCTGTGTTTCAACCAGAGCACTACAAACTTACATACAGATCCATCATTGACCCTCAGCTCCCTCACGCCAGCAGGGTTGGTACACAGTCAATAATACTGTGTATTTAGAGGGCAAATATATATAGAAATAGGATGCAGTTTCCTAAAACAGACAAAGAGCCTGTTCTCCACTGAGTATCTAACACTTTAAAAACAAGTAATAAGGAACTAGTTATTAATTTTCACAAGCATAACTGTGCTGCTTACCCCCTTGACGGATGGACCACAAGACACTTAGGTTTATCAATTCCGTGAATGACAGATGTCTTGAGGGATCCGTCCAAACGAGCAACACTGATCTGAGTCTCATCGTTCTCCGAGCTGATCCAGTACATATTCCTCGAGAGCCAATCCAAAGCAAGCCCACGGACATTTAATATATCTGGGAAAATAAGAATAAGGCATAAATAAATACATAAATAAATCACATCCACACAGTTATTACTTTATATTATTAATCTGTCTATTGTATTGCGCAGTCCCAGATGTGTGTACTGACATCAGCTATGTGGGCACTTAGTAATATGCACAATAATAATAATACTACTAATAATTATTATCATAATAATAGCAGCATTAATTATTTTTTTGCCACTTCATTCTACAGCTTCTTATATTCACATACGTAGCAACCAGCATACTGTGTTAGTGTAATGAAGACCAATTGATATAAAATTACGGTTCTTCAACTCTTCTCCCATTCCAGATGTCTGACCCTTCAGTCTGGTAAGTTCTAGCAGGTCATAAAATGCATCAAAGATGTGCTTTGTTGTCTTTAAAATCCCCAGGAGAGGGGACCCCACAGCTTGGCAGCAATTAGGCACTTTCTCACACGATTGAAATCTACGATTCTGTACTGGATGGTGTCAATCGCCCCCCCGCCACCGCAACACACCAACATGAGGTTGTAAATCCCCTGACAGCTACCTGATGAGCAGCCAATCTGCAGGTGATGTATCTATCACCCCTGGGATCCATGAAATATTGCAATTTAAACGACTAAATGTTTCTGATACAATTATTTAATGTATTTGTTCATAATCTATTTCTAATACACATTAAAATATTTGCTATACATATATGAGTGACTATCTACCAATCTTCACCATTCTGCCATTAGCTATCTGAGACCAAATTCAATATTAGTTAATCATACAGCAGGCTGATATCTGGTCTATAGTTAATGCAGTTGTGCCCAATCATAAATTGAAAGGTTCCCTATCGATAATCTATGGGTGGTAATGTGAGCATCTCAAAACAATATTGTATACTAAGAGTAACCTTCCCCTTCAGTAAGATATTGTCACTGTTATAATCATTACCAAAAGTAACTTTTATCTCTTTGTCATACAATTAAACTAACTGATGATTGTATCTATTTTAGGAATTTAGCATAGTCAGTGTACCTTTGTTTTATTATAATACAGAGTTGTTTGTATATTTTGACCTTCTGCTAGTGTCTAATCTGTTCTAATGAATCTGGCTCTAGTGGTCAAACGTCATACAAGAGTTCTTAATAACTGGGGAAAACTAAATCTTACTATACAAATCACGATAACATAGTAAAACTCTATCTACATTTCGGTGAAATGCATCACAACTCTGCAATACATTTTCTTTTAATTTAGATTTTATTACAGACCTAAAAAGTGATTTAAGAAAACTGCTTTAATATGATCAGTTAAGACCTATCCATTTACTGAGAAATCAGTGATTTGATTTGATATACATCAGCAGTTTTACGCATTTTCATATTGCATTTTTTTAAACATTTATAAAGAGATAAAAGTGTCTACAATAATGTATCGTCTGCCATAATATAGCCAGGTGTGTTTTAATATAATTTATGTATTTATTTACTTTTACTGCTTATCAAAATGGTTTATATTTATGCACTTGGCTCAATATATGACCTCAGAGTTATCTCACATATACACACTATACATGCATGTTAATTCATTTTAAAGACAGATTCACAATCATTTGTTTAATTTGTAACACAAACTGACAATGCAAATTGATTGTCTGTGACCGCTCAAGTAGACAACAATTCCATCTAATAATCAAATTAATAAACCTCTGCCCTATTTTCAAATATATCCAGCTGAAAGTTTTTCTGTGTGCATGTGTGTTCAGCCTATGATATTGCACTTTTCAACTTGATAGGATGTATGACTCAAGACAAATGCATTTTTAAGTTGGTCACTTAATATAAAATAATAAAACAAAAACAATAACAGTAGTACAATATTTGAATAAAAGCGCACATGAAAGAATAACATTTTGGGGAAACAAACATAACATTAAATCTATAGTTAAACCATTATATGTTCCTTGTCTGTTTCTACAACAGTGTAAAGCTCAATTGTTTTCTTGATTATCCCAATCAGTAAAGGCTTGCCTGAACGAGGTGCCATCTTAAATTGCTTTTAGACAGTCCTTTTTTATTGACAACATTCCAACTGTCAATTTCTTGTTCTCAGCTAGAATTTCTTGTGTATTTCCAACCTAACATCTTTGTTGCAGATCAGTGGTTGAGTGGTTTTCCTTTATCCTCATAACATTATTGATAATAATAGATTTGCCATTGATTAAAATCATCAGAATATACATTGCATATTAACATTTTTATGTTATTCACAGTTCATGAGTGCTAAGATGCCATGATAAGACTTAAAATGGATGTTTGAAATTGGGAAAAACAAAAACACTGAGATTGTTAAAACAATAATAATAATACAATGGGTTATATATTACCTCCAGAGATGACAGTCTCCAAGCCAGTGCCATTAACAAAAGCTCGTTTAATTGTTTGGGTTTTTACATCAGTCCAATAAATCCTCCCCTCCAAAGCATCATAATCAACCACCATCACATCATCAATGTCAGGAACAGTGAAGGCTGTTATGATGTTCAGATATGGGTTGTCTACATCAACTCCACGGATTTCGGAGCGTCTAGCATAAAGAAGAAATTTCTTCAGTGCTGTCAGACAAAAAAATAAAAAAAATAAACATAACATAAAAATATATATACATATACATTCTCCTACATCCATATTGAAATAAGTGTCACAATTATACACTTGAATATTCTTCAGAAAGCAGAAGCACACAGAGTGATATTGACGTTCGTATCTTTTAGATATCTGTTCAATGAAAAACATTTTCATTAATTAAAAATCACAACAATCACAAATCTCCTTACTGAGATAACACTTTAACATTGTTATATTTTTATTTTATTTTATAATTCAGACATATCATGCTCTATTGACACTCAGTTTGCCTTTAGTCAGGAAATGACTAAGCAACCGCCAAACCTGTGCAATGTTTTGAATAGCCATTTCCGGAGCTGAGTAAAATGCTGACTTTTGAAAAGTGGAGAGTATTGTTCTAACCGCCCCACCACTCTTACAACACATTTGGAAATGTCTGAATCTGAAAATGTGTAGTTGGTACTTTTCACACGTACCTTGGAATGGCTGTCTATTTAGAGAATAAAAAGCCTATTTTACACTGCTGAGCAAGCGACCACAGCTGACCCAGCAATGTAAAACGATAGAAATTGCCCATAATAAAATTCATTTACTCTAGTGTGCTCTCTCAAAGGAGGAGTTCCTATAGTTGACAGCATATAAACTAAGTGCAAAGGAAGACTGTAAACAGGGATAGCATGCTGTTAATGTCTGGGTGGCAGTTTCTTCACCTCATTTAACGTACATCCAGGACTGTACAGTATCTTAATGCTGATGAATAGGAAGGCCCGAAGCCCATGCATTTCTGTACTCCTTATATTCCCTTCACAGGCTAGAGGTGAAAGTAGGATATGCATGTTGTTATTTAAATCTCTAGAATGACAATATTAAATTAATTCTGCATAAGCATTAGTGCAGTGTCATCAGAGAGAATGTACGATTAATTAGTAAGTTATTAATCAGAGTCAAAAGAAACCATGTTTTTTTAAAGCTCTGAAGAATATAAACTGTCTATAAAATAGATTGGAGCCGGAGCACCCTAAATCCGGTCCTTAAGGACTAGATCCTACAGAATGTATGGGTTTCTTTAATCAATCACCTGCTAAAGACCTGGGAAAGACCAGTTTGTCCAATTAAGCACATCATTTAAATTCAGTAGTTAAGAACTTTGCAGCCAACTGTTATTCTAACAAAAATCCATTATTTTAATAATGGTACAATAGATACCTTAGCAACCGCTATTGTACTAATTTGATACCAAACAATATTTGCTCTGGCTAGTGAATGTTAATTATGTTTTGAGTCATTTTTTAATTTTGTAAAAATAATAATTGCACTTGCACCCACTGTTGTAATTAAGTAACGGTAATAGTTACATTAAAAGCACTGCATCTTTCTATAAATTTGATGATTAGAAATTATAGTTTCTCTCACAGCTCTCAATTATGATTTGATGGGTTGCAAAGGAACCAACTGGATTTGGAGACTCAGCAACCGGTCAAGCACAGGGCAAAAGCCTTAAAGCTACTTTGTAAGGTTTTTGAAGTCATATCCATATCCCTGCCCAATTCCACCTTATTTTCTTCATTTGAATACATTTCAATAATGACAAAGTGCAAATGTGACAGCAGAAGCAGAACAGCAGCTGAAAGTCTTTACACTTTTGCATTTTTAGTGTGCTAACGACTTTCTACTTTGCATTCAGATTTACATTCACAAACCACTTTGCAGTTATTCTTACATCAATCCTTATGTGACTTCTGTCACAGATTACACACACACACACACACATGTTCAAACAAACAATATATCCCCATATATGCTGGATGAATCTGTGCCTCCAGAAACCAAGAGAAAGACACAGTCGAGTAGACCTGTCCTCTACTTTGAAAAACATATACATAATCATTTTCTTTCTAGCAAATCCAAAAAGAGTACTAATCATTGATTATGCAAAGTGCAATAAAAAAGCATTTTAGACTTCTATGTTTATGTATAAAAATATATTGGGAAAGGTCATTATAAAGCTTAAATGTTTTCTTCCAAAAACTATTGATCTGAAAGTATTTAACAAGAATTAACATTTTAACATGAATGTGAAATAAATCAAACAGGATTACAAGAATTATAACGTTGTGGGAAAATTAACACTTCACCCCACACCACCAGGCATATTCTTTCTTTCACTCCTCCATTGTGGACCCTAACAATTCACATAGTTGGTGTACTAATAGTGAAGACTTTTTTGTTTTTCCTTTGCTTTCCAGTTTAGATAACTGACATGAAATACTAGAAAGGCCTTTTTCTGAATTCTAAGATTAGGGGATTAGGTTTGATGAAACTATACCTCCTCCACTGTCTATCTACATATTCTATATTCCTGGCCATTTAACTCCTACCTCTTCAATACACAGGCTGCAACTGTGCAGCAAGCTGCCCTTCACTGATAAAACATATATATTCAACCAAATTCCTCAGATCCTTAACCAAGACCTTCCACAATGGGAAAGAAAATGACTTTCGTCGTATCCTCCAGCAGCATAATATTAAGAACTTTATGAAATCCCTCAAGCTCCATGAATTCTGAATGAATGATTTTTTTCCCCTTGCAGGATAAATATAATTATTAAAGGATATATATATTTTTGGCCACAGACCACAGCCTACTTCTAAGTTACTGACATCTCTTTCTTGCAAAGGTAAGAATTTCCTTTGCAGCAACATGGACTGGGATTAGCTCAATTTAAAGTCCTGTGAAATCTGAGACACTTACCAAAGCAGGATTTGTTGTCGGGAGCCAGTTTCATGAGGTGTGGGCAAGCACATGCAGCCGTGCGGTTGTAATTGATCAGACACAAGTGAGAGCAAGGACCTCTTCCGTTATTCGCTTTACATGGATTCGAGGCTGAATGGAAGGGAAATAAAGCTGACATCACTATACATTTAAAACGGAACATAAACAATGCACTCTTCGATTAGACTGACTATGAAAACAGAATCTGTGAACTAGAGCGTGAAAAGAAAGGGCAGAGAAACACATATTGTACCGATTTTACAGACTAAATGACAGCCATTAAATCTAACTTAAGTTTGCATCTTTAAACTTGGCTAAACCAGTCTCAATTCCAAATAAGATAAATCATGACTTCAATAATTCAGACATGTCTTTCTCTTACTCAGTTTTCCTTTAGCCAGGCCATGAATAGGCAACCGCCAAACCTGTGCAATGTTTTGAGTAGTCATTTCCGTAGCGGACTAAAATGCTGACTTTTTCTAATCACCACAGATTTGGATATAAAAACGTGTAGTTGGCATTTTTCTCATGTACCTTGGAATAGCTGTCTTTTTAGAGAATAAAAAGCCTATTTTGCACTTCCAATCAAGTGACCACAGCTGACCTAGCAATGTAAAACGATAGAAATCGTCCATAATAAAATTAATTGACTCTAGAGCGCTCTCTCAGAAGAGGAGTTCCAATAGTTGACAGAATATAAACTAAGTGCAAAGGAAGACTGGAAATAGGGATGATTTTATAAACATAGATAATATTTGACTGTAGGATTATATATCTACCCCTGTCAATGACAGAGAGGTTAAATTACCCTTGATGGTTTCAAGTGAGGAAGATTTGAACTGAACACTTTACTGCAGATTATAACACAGGTGAAGATTATCCCAGTTAGCCTGATCATTATCCTAATTATCAAATGTATTAATAGCAGTGAAGAAAATAAGGTTTCTTACACAGTAATAAACAAACAACAGAAATCAGAAATTTCAATTTTCTCTATTTGTATAATGCCATACACTGTAAACAGTATTTCAGTTACTTTTATTTCAGACGGTGTCACCTATATAAGTAATCCTGGTCTGACATAAATCAACTTCCACCAGCCTGTTTTTTCTTAAATGACAAACCTGGTTCTTGATGATGGATATTTTTTGCCAGAGGCTGCTTGCTACTACGTAATTGAAGTCTACTCTCAAGAACTGGGATTGTAAATTGTGATTGGCTGATGGGACAAAATTCTGCTTTAATCTGGACCTATATCACGCTGTGCAAGAACTAGCTCCCAGACATTATCTGTTCAGTTTTATGCCTTAAGTGCATTCTGTAAGCACTGCAGAACAGGTTGCAGTAAGTGCTGAGACCACTTCTTAATATTAGCTGGGTGTCAGTGGGTGTTTCAAAATGGTGGACATACATTACATGCACCACGACGGAGCTGAAGGTATTAAACAACTCAGAATTATGTAAGATAACGGTGTAATGTAATCAAACAAAATATCTACAGAAATAACACACATGCAGTTGTCTATGATATACAGAGACATTACAAGAGCTTAAAATATACTTTTGCCCAATTTCAAATTAAAATATATTTTGATCAAGTTCAAAATTATTGTTCCAGACACAAAACAATAACTTTAGAGTTATGAAGGTCAACCAGAGACTTAGGGAGTAAAATGCTTATTTATGTCTTTCTCTTCGTTGCCAATTATTCACCAGCCCTCTGTTGCTTTGGCTCCGTGTTTCAATTCTTCAATTCTCAAACCCAGTATGTTCATTTACACTCCTGAAGGGCCTCAAAGCTATATATAATTTGCTGCCAAGCATAACTCTGCTTGAGAATTATGATAATTATGGTGTGTTGATAACAATGGTTTCATTAACAGGTCAACAATATACAATGGCACCAAATTGTGCATTATTGAAGTTTTTGCCAAAGTACTTCCATTAAAAAAAGTTTGCTATATATATTTGTTTTTAATTGACATCACATAAAATGAAAGAAAACTGGCTTAAATATGTAACTGGTTTCATTTTCTATGGTGAACTTTATTAACATGCCTTTTACCACTGGGACTTTTAAAATGGATTAGACATACTTACTGACATTTTTAGGTAGGCAATCCAATTTGTTTTCACTTTACTATACAGCATGATTATAAGACTGTTGTATCTTAGGGATGCAAAGGTTGCCATACTTTGTGACAGCAAAAAAATGTAAAAGATATTTAGGTGTCAGGTCTATGATTAGATTTACTTGTATTAACTGAGTATGTGGACGTTTAAGAAAAAAATATATTTGATGAAAATTAGAGAATGGGAGTATGTATTGTTATCACCATCATCACTGAACAAGAGGCAGGCAGTTTACCTGGAAAGGTGGTGAATGTATTGTTATGGGCTTACATTTCAAAAACACATTAAAAAAATTCCAGTTGACTGAAGCAAGACAGACTTTACTTGTAATAAACTGATAACAAATATTAATATGCAGGTGCACAATATTGTACATAAAACACATGCTTTATTTTTTTTAGGTCTATAGAGACGTGTAGATGTTGAGGACAGAAATCAACAAAATAATGATACACAAGAAACAATAAAGCCATTGTTGAATGCACACATGAAGCCTTTAGTGTTCCCTGAGATAAAATGTTCAGCAAAATACCATATGTCACTTGACTGATATAAAAAGATACGTGTAGCAAATGTCTTGTACAACTTTCAAAAGAGCAAGTTACAAGTGTTGGAAAAACAGCATGTATAATAAATGTAGCTTGGATACCTGGAGACTGTTCTCTTTCACCTTTGGCTGGATAGTCATTATATTCTTCAAATGAAAGTCAATTTATTCAATGAATTGAACTAGTACTTTTAGTAAGGGGGCACTTCCACGATAATAACAAAATTCTGTAATTTCTATTTTATTCCATCATAAAAGGACAAAGGCCTTTTTTATGATCACATTGATTATTACATCTGGCATGCTTTTGGCTTTTCAGCTTTTCTAATGCTATTTTATTGCTGACCAATTGGTATAGGGACCAAAAAGTGAAATATATTAAAAATGTGACAAATTTATAAGAACGTGGCCTCCCACTCTCCCTTTGGTAAATAATGCCTATTAAGATATTTTATCACAATCTAATACTTCACATTTATTTCACAGCAAAATTAACTGTATAAATAAAGTTGCCAAAAATCATGAGGGGCTACTTATAGAATTATGTAAACAGAGATTTAAGGCTTAGCAGCTGGTAACATAAAACTACAAGGAATATCTAGCTGGATCACAATCAAAGCATGAAATGACTTGATATATTTTTTGCCATTTTAACAATTTATTCATGCACCATGCCAGAAAAGATAAATTAAACCTATCAGGGCAATAAGGAGATGTTAAAATACATAAGCAGCTAATCTTAAGTGAAGGTTAGTACAGATCACCTTTCCTTTATTAAAGTGATCAAAAATCAGATTTACTTTTAACTTCCTGTCAAGATTAAATAATAGTGTTTGATAATAATAATTAATGTTTTACTGCACTAATCAATGCATTATATGTTTGCTACTACACATATGTTATACATATAAGGGCGTCTGCCAATAAAAAATTAATGGTAATATTAAAAAACAAATCCTTCTAACAAGGCCCCATAACACAAATGTACATCTGTCTTGAATTCAATTAGTTGATTCTTGCTAAAACACCACCACCACCCAGCCTTATTTTTCATTATTTCAAATACATGGGATATTTTATTTGTTTACTCAGTTCAATCAACTGGAATCATTATAGTTTTCTCTAGGCATTTAACAAACTCTAAAAAGATATAATTGATAAACAAGTATAGTTTAATTACTAATTTGAACTTAATGAATTACAGAATACCATTCAATATACCATTCATACCATGAAGGGGGTGAACACTTTCAACTTCAACTACATTAAATACTCTTTTATACTGTTTAAAGAATAAGTTTAATGAATTTTACTTTGAGGGCCTGTGACCTGTAACTGGCACAAACCTTCTACACAAACCTGTCACTGGATTTACTGTCATGTATTATTTTATGCTTGGTGGCATCCATCTGTTAATACCCATCTCAGTCTATTTTAATCAACAATTAACATCCTGAGGTTCCTGAATTTTTCAAAGCACAAGAGTCATTTGAGTATCTCCCGATCTCGTTACTCAAGTAAATGTCACTAGAACTACAGCTGGATTTAAAGCATATTTCAAGGCCCAGGGAATTCCAGTAATTCAATATAAGAAGATCCCAAGAAGGTATTGTTACCAATGTGCTTTAAAATTAACATGTCTTTCCATTATTTTGACTGGAATTCCCATCGCCATTCCAATTTGCTGAGAGAGAAGAGTGTTAAATGTCGTAACACCAATAAAGTTAATCGTTAGAAAGAAAGACAGTCCTCAGTTCAAATCATTGTATACACTTAAAAACTTTTGTTCTTTATTCTGTAGGTATCTTGGACCTCTAAATAAGATGACAACAGACAAGACCAAAAAAAGAGCAACAGAGACACTGCAGCTTAGCAAGATTACTACCAAATCCTAAAGAAGGGCTATAAAAAGCAATCCTGCAGTATGAGTTATAGACCCTCAGTATCAGAAGCCCTTTAAAGTCAGTAAAGAGCACAGTTAATTACCTTGGGGCTGTCTGCTTGGATGGTAGATCTGCAAATCAAAAGGCTGAGCGCTTGTTTTTTGGATCACAGTGACATTGCGCCCAGTCCACTTGTTAGCTTTTGCCAGGGTGTTTGTCCTCCAGTCTGTCCAGTAGACATTACCTCCAAATAGGGAAACAGCGAACGGGTGGGAGAGGTACTCGTGTCCTTTTAGGATTTCTATAATACCACTTCCATCATATAAGGCTGAGTAAATAGCATCAGACCTGCAGAAAGATAAACTCCGCTATCACAAGGCATTTCTAACAGATTTAGTGCAAGCTGTTTGGTGACATTTTAGTGTAGTGAGGATATATGCTTTGAAAGAATCTCGCAGCATTAATTTGTTGTCTTGTCAGTGGGACTATTGCAAAACAAAGGAGATGGCGGAGGAAAATGTTTGAATCTAATTACATTCTCAGAAACAAACTCTTTAAAAAATGTGAATATCATTATTTTTACATTAATAGATCAGATGCATTTCAACTCAGCAGGTGCAAACATCATACATCAGATTCATTCATTTCCTAAAGTGTGCTATTCTTCACAATAGGCTTATTTAGGTTAATTGTCCCTTAATTTATCCATATGCATTATAGTTTGAGTCATAAACTAAAGTAAATAAATTGGGCTCTGTATCAAATCTACTCACAGATGCAGAAATGTGTATATATATATATATATATATATATATATATATATATATATATATATATATATATATATATATATATATATATATATATATATACATACAGTAGTTATAGTTTTCAAGTTATAATGAATAGTGTGTGTCATATTGACTTGCCAGATTATTTAGCTCCACCTGAAATTTAAATTAACGTGAGTATTTATGTAGGCAGGTAATGCATCCATCAGTTCATCTATTCAACTCCTTCATGATAACACTGTGACTGTATCTCATTAATTAAGTCACAGATATATGCAATTTATGACTGTTAAGCTGGAGTATCTGTATGACCTGTGTAGAGTGTATGACATTTGAATAACACACTGTATTGTCTTTCAGTTGCTATGTGGATGTTTGTGCATAAGACTTTGATTTACTTTGATATTGACTCTAAATGGTGCATCGGAAAACAGGAGACACTTCTTTACACAGAGAGTAGTCACAATCTGGAATAAACTACCCAGCGATGTGGTTGAAGCTGAAAGTTTGGGAACATTTAAAAATAGCCTGGATAGGATCCTTGGATCACTTAGATATTAATAAACACCAAACGAGCACGATGGGTCAAATGGCCCCCTCTCGTTTGTAAACTTTCTTATGTTCTTATTAAAAAACAAATACAAAACTTAGGAGGCATTGTTCCCATTTGAATGTGTGTGTTGTACCTAAATATTACATACCTTGCATCTGTCCATACTATCCTTTTTTCAAGGTGGTCTAAGGTAAGTCCATTGGGCCATGCTCCCATCTCCATATCTTTAAAAACAATGCGTCGCCCAATCCCGCTCATAGACGCTGCTTCGATCCGGGGAAACGTGGCATCCCAGTCTGTCCAAAAGAGAATTCTAAACAAAAGAGAACCTATTAAAATCGTCCTTCATTAACAGCGTTATATGTTTTAAACAACTAGCACAACTATTATTATTTCACACTTCCTTAAACTTACTCTTCATTATATTTTATTTTATTTAAAGACCTAGAGAGTTTTGGATTTGGCATGAATTTATTTATATATACTGAGGTATGTACAGTCATTGCAATCTAATCTTGTTTAAGCAATGGAAGATCTGAATTTGTGAAAAGAAGTGTGAAAAATACAAATAACGTATTGTACGGGATACAGTATCCCTTGTATCTGTTTTCTCTCTCCATCTATTTCCTTAATTCATTGCATACAATCTAAATAAATTATCATTCATGTAAACATATGCAGCACTCTTAAGCACTGCTACTGTATTTGCTTTTTCATACACTTTCTAGGTAGTTAATCTGGTTTCCTGTGGGCCAAGTTGGGTTTCATAGCCAATTAAGTGTACATGTTTTCTTTTTAAATATTAAAAGGGAAAATGCTTCATTTAATTCAATTTAAATACCCTTATACCTGATGCTGTAACACCTGCCATTTGCTTTAGCTCCAGAGTTGGTGGGTGATACACTGTTTTCACACGTTATTTTTACAACTTGCCAAGATCTAACTGTAAGCCTTTTTCCATTAAACCTGAGATGTTTGTTAATAACCTAATGATACAATCTTACATAATGTATATTCTGGAATAAGAGATAGTAGAAAGCTAACACTCTAGAAAATTGTGATTAGATAGAAGAGAATCAAATTCTTATGAATGCTTAGGACTCAACAGGGAAAGACAAACACTACAATAACCCCAAGAAACATTATTACATGCTCATCATAAAAGTTCAAGGCAGAGTTTTTTAACATGGAAATCATCCAATAAGCTAATTCCTCCTCAGTGTTTATAGCTTGGAAGAGACTATTAACTAAGTAACATTATAATTTTCTCAAACAGGAGACTATAAAAATAAATCAGAAAACCCTCCCAGAACCTGAAATAAAGTATAATAGTATAAAATGTATATAATACAGCAAACACTTAATAGATACAATTAAAGCTTATGTTTTTGAAATGGACAAAGGAAGCTATCGAATGGATCACATGAGAGGAGAAAATACCCAAAAGTTGCCCACATAAAAGATGGGAAGATTAAATAATAAACTTTGCAGGCGTGACATGGAAAAGAGAAGCTGTAGATCAAAGAAGGTAGAAACATCTTGAAGAGGTGTACAGATCCAATAGAATGTGAGTATCTTGCTGCATGAATTTAAGAACAAGTACTGAAAGCAGCAAAAAGTGTAAAGCTATCAAAACCCCCTTTCAAAAGAATACCTTAAGCAAAGTATACTACGAATATTATTGGTAGGTTTTACAGTTTTTTTTTTTTATAATTATAATTTTTTTTAAAAATATCGAAAGAACCATGCTGGTAAAGTAGATATTTGGTTGGGTAATTATTTCGTACTTTGGAAGTAATTTTCTTTGATTTAACATTTTAATTACTCTTTGAATTCTTAATAAATAGAATGCAACATAATTAAAGAGGCATTTCTTTCGTAAGAATGAAACCATCTGTTGTTAGACAACAGAGGAATATCTTGGCGTACGTTTTCAGCAACTTTACTTTTTGATTTATTATTTAATAGAAAGTGCCTTCTTAAACATTGTCTTGGCGCTTCTGAATTTTTTTCTGTTTTTGAACACAACTCGAAAGAGGAAAGATTATCACCTTTCCGTTAAACATCAAAGACTGGAATTTTTAATCTTTGTGTAAATACATACTCCCCCATAAAGGTTAATGGTGACAAACAAGTATCTACTTATGTTACAGGCAAAACGTGGCTGTACCTCTTCAAAAATTATTATAATAACCATAATGGTATAAGATGAGCTTCACAGCAGAGTGAAAAAGTAATCCATAATAGCTGTGAGGAAGGATATTTTGATAAACAAATAATAATAAGTAGTAATTAAAACAGTAAAAAAATCCAGTTTTATTTTTTTCTACAAACCATGCATGTGGAATAATTATTACTAAATAAAACTCTGCTCTAGAGTGAGCAGGACCTCAGCTGAACAGGACCTTTCAGACCATGAACACGGCTGAAATTATAGTGGGCAACACGAGCATTTCCCCATGGCTGAGAGACTGTAAAAATGTGTACCTACTGCAAAAAATATAAGCGCTCGTGAACACAACAGATGGTACAGGCATACAGTATTTGACTGCCCCAATTCTTCAGAAGAGAAATGCCACAGAACTACATAGCAGCTGCAGTTGCTCACTTAGGACTAAAAACCTTTACCATTGTGGGACAAAAAATAAACATACAAATCATATAATGCTAATATAATGTTTTATAACACAGTCTGTAAGAGAGTGAAGTGTCAGTAGGTTTATACAGTAAACATATTAATTCTGTAAAAAGGAGGAGTGCAGTGTTTGTGTTGTTATTACTATAAGTTAGAAACATTTGCAAGCCTTTTATTATGCGATTTTCTTATATGTAAAAAATGTGCAGACATTTATGCGACAGATCAATTTAAAAAACCCTAAATGCTTCCTATTGCTTGTGTAGTAATATTTGTTATATAAGACTCATACCAAATCCATTCAACTTTCTTACTACTTTTACCGAGCTACAGCTGCTTGAGAATGAGCAAACATGACTGGGATATATGCGGCCATAAAATAGATCTAAACTAACAATATATCTCAAAGCACATTATTCATTACAGGATACAACAAAGAGTATGTCGAAAAGTATCTCTGGACACAGAAGGTCAGCTTACATTCCCTTGAAAGAGACATTCCAACTCTTTGGACAGATCTGCAAAATAATGTTTTAATTTGTTTTGTAGGTCATGTTGT
The DNA here is from genome assembly GCF_036373705.1 of Amia ocellicauda. Lineage (NCBI taxonomy): Eukaryota > Metazoa > Chordata > Actinopteri > Amiiformes > Amiidae > Amia > Amia ocellicauda. The sequence goes on along the minus strand of NC_089865.1, from coordinate 7,976,290 downwards.
TAGGCTAAATGCAAATCATGAACTATAAAACAGCATCAAAAGTAGAATGAAAAGAGTGTAAACGCACCCATATCCAGGATCCAAAGCAATTGCTCTTGGGTGTTCCATCCCGCCTGCTATTAATGTTGTCCGCATGTCACCATTCAGTTTAGCCACTTCAATCTGATCCAGATTACTGTCAATCCAGTAAAAATTTCCAGCTATCCAGTCCACTGCCAAGCCTTCTGGAGTTGCCAAACCATGTTGCACAACAACTTCAATTCCTGTAACACCTGCAACAACAGTGGTTTTCTCATGAATACCAAATTAAAGGGAGAGCCATTTTAATATACACAATTCAACAATCTTGTTTGCTTTTTTTAACGTGTAGTATGAGTCATTACCAGTTAGCATACAATGTATCCAAAGACCTTATGAGTACATTTCCTTATTTAACAGAAAATGTCATATTAAGGAACATACATTGAAAAAAGGGGAAAAAAAATATATATATATATATATATATATATATATATATATATATATATATATATATATATATAAGAATCTATTCTTAAACCTGAATTCAACTAAAGAAGTCTGAAATGAGTGCTGCCTACTGATGGAAGCCTGAAACAATGTTAAATATTATGAGTAAGCAGAATACATGTAGTCAGTCTGTTACAGGTAATTAAACCATTCTCACCCATTCATCTCTCTTTAGTTTAATAATGTTTATCTATTATTTACTATGTATAATCAACATCGCCTGAATATGAGCTTTATCACAGTTTAGAAGACAATGTGTGATGGAAAAATAAGTGTTTACTAACTCTAAAAAGCACACTTCTATGATACATAAGTGTAAAAGCCCACCGACCAGTTCTTGTGTGTTTCATTAGTTATACACATACAGGTTATGCTTAAAATACTCTGCCACTGAAAAACATAATCATTACATATATACAAATCTGCTCTCAAAAGAAAATCTTAAAAGTACATTTAACTCCTGTCTGTACAGTGGTGTGAAGTCAACGTGATGTCAGTGCAAAGACCCTTCCCTAAGAGGTGTTTAATTTCTATGATCCTGCGATTTCTGTACACACATCAAGTGGCTAAAGCAGTGACTGTAGTTTCAAAAAAGTAAGTCTGCAAGAGGAGGAGCACAACCAATCCGTATGTCTAAATGTTAAAACATGATAGTTGCTTTCACTATAAATAGTCTAATCTCAAAATGTATTCTTATATGTACCTCCAGCATCAGAAAGCTTTCCTCTGTAAATTTTATCTTCCACAACATCAGTCCAGTAAAGTAAGCTCTGATTAAAATGGAAGTCAAGAGCTATGGTGTTTCTTAAACCTGGAACCAGCAGGCTGTAGTCTCGCTTGTGAAGATCTATCCGTCTGATCTCATGACGGATGGAAAAAATGATGAAAGCCTCAAAGGGATCTGTCAGAAAAAAGGGAAAAACAAGCTCAGCTGTAAATGAATAAAAAAAAAAAGTTATTTTATATAATTTGTATTACATCAAAGTAATTAATCCATAGTTACACATCTGAAATGTAGGGTTGTACAGCATGTTTTATGTTTCTAAATCTATTTGATATAGAATTGGACATATAAATAGATCAAATTATATATTTTGAAATTAATTATTTTATCATCAGTCACAAGTAATTTGCCAAAAGTTTGAAAGCAAGCAACCCAGGATCATTTGAAACTTAATTATTTGATTTTCAGAGAAAGTTGCCAAGGCTGCCAATGCCTATTGGAAAAATATTAATGATATATCAGCAGCAGCAGCATCGGTCATTAGCCACCCCAACATATTCCCACTTGTTTAGATGTACAACATCTCTTTTCCAGGTCACACCAGCAAATCTTATTTCATCTTAACATCTTTTATGCGGTCATCTTGCTTGTCTTTTTTCATTTCTTGGGTCCCACTCTATTGCTGCTTTTGTTCATCTGTGGTCTGTTATTCTTGCAGTGTGTCCAGCCCATTGTCATTTTAATATGTTCACTCTTCAGTGATGTCACATCCTTATGTTAGTTCTCAGACCCATTTATTTATTTTTCCTCTCTTCTTTTTATTGTGTTTCTGTGTTATTTGACCCTTTGGTGACCAGGTTTCAGAGCCATAAGTGGTAGTATACATTGATGAAATATTCTTCTCTTCAAGCAAATGGGTAGATTTCCTTTCAATCCAATTACATTTTCAAAGTTTTAGCAATTGTGTTGGACATTTTAGGTCATTTTAGGTCCAGCTGTCATATTTGGATTCCAAAAGTTATTGAATTTGAAGCTGCAGGTCACCAGATATTTGTGAAAAGATTACAATGTTATCTGCAAATTGTAGGTTGTTCCAGTAAGTTTCATTTAACTTAGTTCATTTTCTTCCCAGTTAAAAGTCTTGAACACTTCTTCAAGAGTTGCAGTGAAGAGTTTTAGAGAGATTGTGTCTCCTTGATGTGTACTCCTTTGCAGATCTTGATCTTGTCAATATCTTGGTGCAGTCAGTTTGCTGATGTGGCATTGTTTTAGATGTATTTAATAAGATGTATCAATGTTTTGATTTCTTAGAGCCCTGAAGACTGACTTTGTATATATTGAACCAAATGCTTTCTCCTAGTTAATAAAGCCCAGGCACAATAGGAATAGGAATAGTTCTTCAGATCTTCCACATCTCCTTTCTTGTGAACAAGGACAACAGTGGTGATACTTTTACCAACTTATACCTGAGGAAGACAATAACACAGGCTAAACACAGGCTAAAAGAAATTACATTATTTTATGTGACATTCTTTCTAACTTCTGAAATATCAAACTTGAATCATCTATTCTTTCTTAGGTGTGTAACTATCACTCCTTTGTCCTGATGGGATGGCATTATTTGAGCTTTTCAAATAGGATTTTAATGCCATGTGATGCAATGGGTTCACCTGTTGTAATGGGATTCAAATAGAAGTGTAGAAAGAAATACCAGATTTTATCCACAAATAATTTGATTCACATCTGCTTTATTGTTACCTGGATTTTGTAAGATGAAATTGAAAATAGATTCAAGGAAATACACAGATTATGTTGACTATCTGAACAGAAAGAATGTGATCTCTGGCACGATAGATCGGTGCTGATGGAATTGTTGCCTGCACTAGTGATGTTATGATTTGCAGTGGAAGGATTCCAAATTTACTGGATTAAATCACAGTATTTTATCAACTGTAATGGCATTTACTTATCATAAGCACATCTAATATCCATTATATATTTTTACATAAGTAATTTAAAGTTTTCTTCCCAGGTGAATTCCTATTTTAAGGTCTGGTACATGCAACAATGATCCTAGACAGAAATAAATACATAGTTGGCTAAGTATTATACTAAGTAAGAACATGCAACAAACTAGTACATAGTGAAAATCAATATGTTCAATGTTCTTTCGAGATATTTACAAATATTTCCATGTACATCAATATATAAGCATCAATCCTTAAAAAAAATCTATTGAGTAACATCAATATATTTTCCTTGTCAGTGAATTTCCAAAAAAAAAATATATATATATATATATATATATATATATACATGGAGGTGCTTCTTTTTCTTGTGCTATATTACAATTAGCTAAACAGACTTAGACGTGATAATAAGGTGAAGACACAAGTCATTTTTCGATTATCACCTTTCCTCGCTCAATTGACATACGACATTTACATTAATTTCCCCACTGTCTGCCTTTTTTAATCATTTCTATACACACCAAACTTTAATGTGACAAGTTGTTCATAAATTACTCAACTGTGTATATCCGGCTTTTATTTAGTTTGTTTTTACCTGTGCTGTAGCAGTTCTCTCCATCAGGACCGAGCTTCCACCCATCATAGCAAGAACACTTGACAGTGGTTTTGTACTGCTCACACACTTGACTGCACTTGAGGTGTCTGGTACAGTAATCCACCATTTCACAGGTTTTGTTGTCTGAGTTCAGATGAAGTCCCGCTGGGCATGAACAAACAATTCCTTTCCCTGGAGCCACTGCACACCGGTGACTGCAACCACCATTATCAAGAGAGCATTCATCTAGGGAATGAGAGAAAACAATAAGATACATCGAGGCCCTTGAATAACTGTATTCAAAAATAATCTCTCATTGAAGGAAATTGATAACCTGTGCTGATCAAATAAATAAACAAACAAACTATACATCTGAGAGAGAAGGCTTATGCTTATGGAAGACTCTTGTCACCAAGGCCCCATTAAATGAGATTCCACAGGAGGTTAAAGGAGGCATCGAGGTCACCATTAATGCTGTACATCTTTTCTGAATTTCAATTCAGTTCAGTGCACCTCTGGGTAATTAAGGTAAGTGGGAAAAATAATATCCCTCTGCAATTAAATTCTTCATAAATGTACACATTGTCAATAGCAATGAACCCTTAAAAGTTTGTTCTTTTTTACAATCTCAATAAAGAAACCCACAGACAACCTCAGAAAAAAGGTCTATGGTGTAGTGAAACACTGTAACAGAAATGGTATAAAATTTTAATAATCATCATAATACTAAGACAATTTTGAAGTCCCACAATGTTACATAATCAGTGGCTTTATATTAATTGTGTAGGGCAACACTTATACACACTTATTGGATACTAGACCAGTGCTTCCCAACCATTCCCACCAAAGTTGATGAGCCTCTTCTGATGTGTAGAGTTGTTTGATGGTGGTAGGAATGATTTATTAATGAAATATTGAATATGTCATACATCGCTTCCAAATTGGCATATGCAAAAATTAAATATTGCTAAGTTTTCATTTGGGACATATGACCTACTGATTTAATACAATGGTGTACAGTCTCGCTTTTCTAAACTGAAATGCAGTATAACAAATTTGAAAATATGCCCAAGCTAAGCTTAAGTTTTTAGATTTAGAAATCAAATTACAGTTAACTAATCAAATTGGCTAGGGCTAGGTGTAGAGTCCCCTGAAAACTCAAAACTATAAATTCCTGATGTAATACAGTGAATTATAGTGATAAGTCTCTGCTTTCTGCACTTCAATGCGCTATCACAGTTCAGAATAAACATACAGATTACTATTTAGGCGTTAGGCTAGTTAATTGACCTATCTGAATGAGCTGAAACAGACTATCAACAGGTTGCAACTTTGTATTTTTCAATTCAAGTCAATTTAAAATTCAAAAAATGAACAATTTCAAAATGTGCAAATTTGACATTATTTATTAATATATTCTGGTGTTCAGACATTTAAATGCTCATCATTTACTTTTAAGATCAGCCAAAGAGAACAAAACAATTAAATCTCAAATATGTCCCACAAAAACAGGCTCCCTAATGGCTGTACATGTAAATGTCCATGTTTTCTGTGCAATAGTAAGTCCTGTGGCTTACTGAGAGTCTGCACAGTTATCATTAAAGCTGCAGTAGGGCTCCCTACATTTTTTAAACCTTCACAGCCTATACTGGGGATTTGCAGTGTGAGAAGAAGCACGTGGGCTGACAGCACACATTTTGAAGGACACATAAGCTTGATATTTATCTCTCTTGTCTCCTGTGGGTCATATTTGGTGAGCTGATTAACAATTGGCAATTTGAGGGGAAAAAAATGTCCCCCTGGGCAATAAAAATAGGAGAGCTTCAAGACAGTTTGCATTACAACTGGTGAGAGGAAATTATTAAAAGGCATTGAAATCAATTTATCAACACATCTGTGTTATTATGGACTCCCAGTAGGCAGTAAAACAACATTGAGATTCCCATCTTCGGAGTTTGCAGCAAGTTATAGGTAGATTTGTGTGTGATAAGTGTCATCCAATTGCTGTGGAATCCCAGACTATTCTACTGAATAACTGAAACTAATGGCATCAGAGAATGACAGAGAACAACACAGAAGGAAAACATCTAACCTTGAGGAAATCTCACATGAAGGGAGGCAAGATAAGGTATTCATGCTGCCATTGTAACAAACTCAATGCCATTCTGTTAGACAGAAAACAAAAAAGAATGCCACATTGCACCTCACCGAGTTTTAAAACAATACTTTGATCTTATTGCCACACCTTACAAACAATCTCCAGTTAATGATCAACCAATAACATCTTGCAAACACTCGAACATCACATTTTACATATTTACAGCTTTTTTTGTATATCTCAATGAATATACACATTTAATGTAATTAACTAACCACATTTAATGCTAGATTTTGTGAGTGATTCATTTTGATATTCATAAATCATTCAAAATGATTCATAGCACGCACACGCAAAAACCCACATCTGCATTTGACTGTTCTAGCTTCTGAACATTATTCAAATCACACAAAATGAGCACTACTTGAGCAGGATTCCTATCGTTCTATGATTAAAACACTCTTAACAGCCTTAAGAGAAAATAACTAAATTTTCTCCATGCAATGTACTGTGGGTTCTCAGGTTTCTGAGCAACACGCACCAGGAGGTTACAATCGAGAACTATCCTGGTGTGCTGCCTTGAATTAATCAAACCTCTGGATGTCTTGGACTATGATCTAATTGGCTATAAACTACCTTAGGGGAAGTAGAGTATTTCTACTGATAATGCAGAGAATTCTATCTTTCCAGGGGTCTGTAATCCCTGGTGTGGCTTTGCTAATGCTGTATGAAATGAACTTTAATGTTTGCCTGCCCACACTAACAGATTATACTTGGTAAAATCCCTCCTGACCCTTTTTCTTCAATACACCTTACACACGTCTATCGAACATCTACAAAATGGGGGTAGTGTACCTTCGGTATCCATCTTTGTTCGTTTTTGAAAGTGCCCAAACACATGAGAGAAATCTTGCTGAAACAGTATAAGAAATAACTCTATTTGTAAACATAATAACTGCGCTACCAAGGACAAAATGTTTAATGAAGGTGAAATGTATGGCTAAACAACTGTAAGCATTAATACTCAGAGCCAACGTACCAGCTTCTGAGTGTATGCTAAATCTTCATGCAGTTTATTTTTATTTTTTACAGGCAAGATAAAAATAGGAAAATAATTGCACCTTTTAACACCTACTGGATATAATTTAGTATGGAAGCGATAAGGAGCTCAGGCCAATAAAATGAATTTACACACCAGCAAGGCATTATTGAGACCTGTTTTGACTGGCGTTATCTGCAAAAAGATTTAAATGATGTCCCAGACTTGGTAATTTCTTCGCCTTTGGATATATGGTTTAAACAAAGATAACAAAAGGTGTTCATTTATATGTGGAAGGGTCTTGAGCGTCTCTTGGGGCTGCATTTCCCTTAAATTATCCAGAATATCTCGTGGTCATGCACAGTTATGAATGTCAACCTACAGTACATGTTTACAGTAACAATGACTTTTTTGCCCCCTGCAAAAACAATTTGAATACATTCTGTGTCCTTTATACATATAAGGTCAGAGAATAAATAAATTAAAATCAAAGAAACAAAGAAAAATAAAAGCACTGTCCTGTGATAGTGGAAGATAAATAGAACATTACTCTTATTTACTCTACAACTAAAATGACTATGACTAATACTACTACTGCTATCAATAATAATAACAACAACAATACTTACAGTGTGATCTCTTATTTTGTCTATATACGGTATGACTGCAGCTCACGTCATGAAAGAAATGTTGAATACCAATATTTATATTGTTCTGCTCAAGGTATATTGCTCAGTGATATTAAAAAACCAAAAAACACAAATTAATGTTCAGATACAGCCTTTTTCTGTCTCAAATGGTCCACACTAATAGAGATTATTCAATACTCCAGATGGGAGGTTTGCACACTCTACCACGTTCAGAGATTGATGATGTCACTGTAATGAACTCATACACTATAAGCCCCATTACACTACTACAAAGGAGATGACAACGGGAAAGTTTCAGAAACCATTAGTGAACTTTTAGAAGTAGCTGGAATTATTTTGTCAGCTTGAACTATTTCAAGAAGATTAATTGAGTGGATTTCAAATCCTCTTAAGTCCTCTTCACCAAACTTAAGAATAAGTAGGATGACTATATAACTCCATAGCCACCAACACACTTTAAGACAATACAGGATTTTAAAGTTGATTAGCAACGGGCAAAACTGATCAGTTGTCCAGAAAGAACAGCTGATCAATATTACTGATTTGATGAGGAGGAAACTTGCACATTAGCATTTATATGTTGACATTAGCCATTCAAGCAGATGGAAATGTAACATTTTGTATTTTATTTCATAAAATGAAAAAATATCCTTGAAAATGTTCCCATTGATTTCATCAAAACTATTATGCAGCATATAACATTTCAAAGTGCTTAAAACGTTGTCAGATAAATAGATGTACATGAATGCATTTAATTAGTGGCAAGCATGTACTAGAACAGAATGTCACGCAATCTTCAGATACCATACACATCAAATCTTCATTATTAATATACTTCTTCAATCATTATTCGAGTTTCTGGAAGCCCTTAACAAAAACACATGGTTTCTCCAGATATGTTGACTTTTGGAAAGAAAAGACATCCTAATGTGCCAATTTAGGTGAATACATCAACAAAAGGACAGATCCACAGCAGATCCAGGTCCACTCGAAAAGTGGGACCTTCATATTTGGTTTAGCTACACCTAATTCACTACATGTAGAAATGGTCTAATCATATTAATTCAATGTCAGGCTCAATGTTTATCAAATAGGCAATTTTTTACCCATCATCTCTACAAGAAAAACAGTTTTTAAGCCAAAAAGAAAAAAGAAAAATAAATCTGAATGCCATTTATTTAACAAGATGCTTGACATATGTAGACATTTCTGAACACTCAAATCTCATCATTAATGCTCCTATTATCACTGTTTGTGACTACCAGGGCAGCAGTTTAGACGTCCCAGACATGTGTTGATGTACCAATCTTCTCCAATATATAATCGTCTAAGTGGTCGTATTGCGATAAAGGATTAGAGGGAAGTCTCACACAGTATATAGGGAGGTATGGCCCAGCTCTATAGGCATTAACAACAGTGCAAGACATATCATTTTACTTTTGAAATTTGCTACTGGCAGCAGTAAACAGTGGAGTCATTCAGAAAGTCGGCATATCAAATATTTTGGAAAGGAACATATATACCTAAAATTATTGTAGTAAATAGTAAACTAGTGGGTCCTTGAATGGAATCTTTAAATACATTTAAGAAAATAAAAATAGTATGCACTACTCATTTGAATAAAAGTATATTAATTTAATTATATAAAAAGTGCAAAATAGGTTATCTTGTGCTGGCATTTTACTGTAAATATTTTACATTAAAATATAATTTCATTAAATCTGAATTTGGTCAGTTAATATTTCGCATGTACCCATATATACATTTATTTGGTGTGTTTTGGTTGTCGAGAATTCTTAACATAATATGAATATGAAAGCATGTGCATGTGTCACTCAAAGATTGGAACCCCATATAACCACCATTAAAAATATTACACATTCATCAAGTTTTGTTAAAACAGCTGTAACCATATTGACCACTCTTGTTTCAACAATTAAACAAGGATTGTAAAAAAAAAAAAAAACATAAATAAACAAGTACAATCAATATTAAGTTATACAGTAATTACAATTGGGTCTGCATATGCCTTCCAATGAACTATTTACAGTATAATTTGCATATCGCTGACACCAGTCATAAAATTACTCCAGTTGTCCTGCAGTGAATTGTTTTAATTTACTTTCCTACATGAGAAAGCCATTTATATGTTATATAGTAGTAATCAAAATATAATTATAATGGAAATAATAAAACTGCTAATTTGTAATTTTCCATGAAAAAAATTACCAAGCACTATAATAAATCTGAAAGATCAAATCGAGTGTCTGTTTCTCACAGCTGGTAGTTTAATAAGCCACTAGATTTGGAACACCATTCCGCTAGTAATCAGGAATTCGGTTACCTTGAATGCTTTCAAATCTAGTTTAAAGACTTATGAGAAACATGTTGGGGAGGCCTTCAGCCAGCAGTGGATCGATATAGGCTAAATTTAATCTGAATAGATAAGTATTTCACAGGACAAGTCTCCCATGTATCTAAGCCTTATTTTACTGCTTTTCAGACTCATTCTTAGGAATTCCTTCATCCTGTTTTTCGAACTGAAGCTCCTTCTTGAAGCACTCATTGGAATGCCTGTACCATTAAAGTACAAGTACAAATCCTGTATTTCAATTGCAATGAAATGGCTAAGGTTACATCAGCAGGTGAGCGACACATGTTTCTGGTGAGATGCATTCCTACTGCTTTGAAAACATCAAAAATTCATCAATGAACAGAAAACTAATTTTAAATATTAGCCTGGAACAATTTTATATAGCTACAGTAATATGTTTACTTTAATAGTTATCATGTCAATGTAACACTTATTTCAGTACATCCAGTACTTGTTTCTGTGAATACTTCCATGCAAATATACAAACAAAAAACTGATTTGATCCAGGAGCAACAATAATTGTTATAAAGCAATTGAAAAATAAAATGCATTACCACACAGAGGCCCCTCATCCGATTCATCAGAGCAGTCAATCTTCCCATTGCAGATTCTCTCGGGCAAGAGGCATGTGGAGGTGTCATTACCACAGGAGTATTTTGGAGGCTTACAGATAGCATTTTCACAGTTTTCCTCATCAGAAAGGTCTTCACAGTCGTTGTCTCCATCACAAACCCAGTTCTTGCTGATGCACTTCCCTGTTATTAAAAAACAAGGGTTGTCACAATTGAAAATGAACAGGATACAGAAAAAAAATGAACTAGAAACTAATAAAACTTTTGAACACATTTTTGTAGGAAATTATTCTTAAGATGTCTAGCTAACAACGCGTGGAATAATCAAACAACAGAAAATCTACATTATTAGAGCCACTGGCTATGTGAGTTAAGACGAAAGAAACGGAAAGAAAGTCTGCTGTCTGTACCCTGCCAGGCTGAGACACCAGCCCCCCTGCTGTCTCATCTCCAGGAAAAGGTGAACACAGAATCTGATCAATTCTGAATCTCTGATCATAAAGTCTTTCTGTTCTGACCTTAACCGCTTCCACTATTCATTAGGAGGATTGCATATCTAATGTACACAGTACTTCAGCAACCATTATATTCATGAAAGCACACGTTTGAATTGTAATAGCATAGATCTGGGTTTCATTTTAAAATTCCATCTTTTTTTGTTCTCGTTCTGCACTTTGTGTGGGGAGAACACGGTGCGGCCGGCCGTTTTTATTTGTACTGGCATCTTTAACTCTCTCGGGTTATATATTGTCTTCTGTATTTAATATTTGCTGGACAATTGTTGTCATCACAGCTGTCTTTGAAAATTGAGAGTAAAAAACAGTATTGAAAAGTATTTATCTTAACCAGTTGCAGTCTACATATTTGGGATTTTCTGGATTTATCTTATTTGTAAGCTTGAAAAATAGTACAAAATGACACCCTGCAATTTGATATCTGATCTCAGGTTTTTACTTGTACTCAATATTGTTATCCTGTATACTACACAGTTTTTTAACATCCATGCTACCCTTCGTGTTCATGTTAGTGAAGTGATAATGTGAGCTTTGTGATGTTCATATTCAATAAGTGGCTTTTACTGAATGAGGAACGACAGGACATGTCAGTAACTTTATTAAGGGTAGCTTGATCTTGTATGAATGCCAAGATTTATACCATGTTATTACAATGCATGTCAATCATGGATTTTATTTATTTAAAAAATATTCTTGGGGGAACATTTAAAACTTGTTTTACATTTAGTACAGACATGGTCTACATGAGTTATCTACATCAGAGTACAGTTGTCATAAAAAAAAAAAATAGTCACGGTGATTGATCCTGACTTTAAATCATACATTATTACATAATTAAAAGGGGTCTACCAGGAATCATGCATTATATTAAACTTGTTATTCAACAACATTTTATATGTAGAATCAATGTAGAATTGAAATGTTAACAAGAACTAAATAAGCTGCTGGAATTAAATGAGGTGAATGTTGTTATGTTGAACTACATTTCCAAAATATATCTAATGTTACTCTGTTGTGCTTATCAGTAACATTACATATTATACATAATTAAATATATAATATTAATACAACATTAAAATTAAATTGAACGTTCTATAGATGTGTGCCAAAAGTTACCACAATTCTTTTTGCTTACCATATCTTCTTTATTTTGCCTTCACACTATGTCCATATCAACAGCAATGGCATTTTTCATTTGTACAGAAACAAATATGAAATTAACTCATATGGCTTTACTTACTTCCCACGGAAGTTCATTTCATAAACCAATTAAGATAAACTTTTTAATGCAGCAAATATGATGGCTAGCTGTAGAGTAACATAACCTAATCATACATATTTGTCACAAAACAAAATAGGCTGAGCTGCTATAGGAGATGATTAAATTAATTAACTCTAAAACAAAGTAAAAAATGTAGCATGGTAGCAAGGAAAGAAAGCAATTTAAATGAGCTGCAAGCTCACTATAGACATTACAGAAAAATATTTAGCCCCTCAGACCTCGCACACAAACATAAAGTCATCCTCACTGTCTAATTGTGTGAAAGTAGTTAGGTTTCCCAAAATGTAATTACTGATAATAAATTCAACATGACTAATAAAGATTTGCCACATATATCAATCGTTTTATTTAAAGGGTTCCCTTTTTTTAAATGTTTTGTAAATAAGTGAATAATTCTGATTTGATGGAATGGTCTATATAATGATTTAAATGTGTCCATTTGAAACAAAGTAATCTTAGCTTCAATATGTACAGTTAGGTCCATAAATATTTGGACAGTGACACAATTGTCATCATTTTGGCTCTGTACGCCACCACAATGGATTTGAAAGGAAACATAAACTGAAGGCAAAACGCCCCAAGAACAAGCAGGAACTAAAGACAGCTGCAATACAGGCCTGGCAGAGCATCACCAGGGAAGAAACCCAGCATCTGGTGATGTCTATGGGTTCCAGACTTCAGGCAGTCATTGACTGCAAAGGATTTGCAACCAAGTATTGAAACTCACAATTTAATTCATGATTATGTTAGTTTGTTCAAATACTTTTGAGCCACTAAAATTAGGGGGACCACATATAAAAATAGGTGTAATTCCTACACTGTTCACCCAATTTGGATGTAACTACGCTCAAATTAAAGATGAAAGTCTACACTTAAAGCACATATTGTTTCCTTTCAAATCCATTATGGTGGTGTACAGAGACAAAATTATGACAATTGTGTCACTGTCCAAATATGTATGGACCTATCTGTATTTGTGAAAACAATTACTACATAGTAGTAACTTGATATCACTGGAACTAAATGTTTGATGATGGCTTAAGTTTCTTTATATATGATCAATATAATAGTAATACATGCTAAATCCTCTCAAGTTATTCTGGTGAAAAAATTTAAATATAATGCAAGCTTTGAACATGTAAGTATTCTAACCTAAATGCTAAAAAGCAATAGCCATTATCTGTTATTTTCCCTATCCACCACATACACATAACTAGAAAATGGATACCTGACCTCATTGTAAAAACATATACGAGTAACATGTGGTTAAATGGGTATATGTCCCTGCCACACAACCAATATATAGCCATGTGTCATGCAGTTATGTGCAGCTCAGCTGGTCAGAGTAACTGTCTAGGGATGGCTGTGGTAACATAGCACTGTAGCAGTTGGGAAGAACAGACTTTATTCATAGGTATTAAATATTCAAGCTGAAGCAAGACCAGGTAAATGAATATCTGCCAACTTAGCAAGCAGCAGGTCTCGCCTCCAAGACAATGTTCTCAAAACCCAGATGACCTCAATTGTTCACCCGGAAACTTTGGCTTGAGATGAAGCATTGCCTTTTCCTTCTCAGCCAAGACATTCAAAAAAAGAAAAGTTCATTCTCTTGCCAGCCCGATGTCTGGTTCACATTGAAGGCCAACACCCTGCACAGTCTGAGCAGAAGGACACCCGCCTGAGAGCTATGAGGGAGGTTTAAATGCCCCCAATGTAATACATCAATGCGCATGTAAGGATACTTTAACACAGAGTAGGATTTCTCCTCAGCATCACCTACTGTATGATTCTCCGGAGAAGACGCACTATGGCAATGCCAAAAAGGCCTGCGGGTCAAGCTCTGCCAAAAAGTCCTGCCGAGTGCGATTAGTCACGACTAGCCGGGCTGAGCATGGCAGAAATTACATTCTGTGTGTGTGTCTGTGGGAAAGCTTGCAAGGACAGCGGGGGGCTTTACTTTTGATTAACTCAGGAAGCAGCGCTGACCAGACAGAGGCCTTTACTGCTTCTTTGTGAAGAGGATGGCGTACTACAGTGCTTTTTGAAACATACAATATTGATATACCAAAGAATATAATGGAATTCATTCTCCAAGAATCCGTAGAAAGGGAGAAGTTTAATTATCATTTAATTTGCAAAGAGACGATTCACCCTGCTGGGAGCTTGTGACTGGAATATTGAGCTGGGACATCAAAAAATGAGCTTGTGATTAAAGACCCATCACCAAAAGATATAATTGTGTGACCTAGAAAATACTTCATATACTTCAGGAATTGTTATTTGCATATTTATTTAAGGGGCTCGCTTTTATGATATAGAAGGTAACGACAATGCTGTAAACATTTTATGGAAATACAATACATTAAATGCATGTTTATTTTTTGTTAATTATACATTTTGTATAGCTTTTTTATCTGCATGCGGTTTAGGATTTTATTTTATTTTTTTAATATATATAATGCTTTCAACTGTTCAAAACAAAATATATATGCACAATATTATAAAATAACCACAGAGGAGTTCAGTGTTCAATATGTATGTAAATATAAATTGCATTATATTGGTGCAAATGAAAATCTACATCTATACATATGTGTGTGTGTGTGTGTTTAATATTTTCTAATAATGCAAAAGGCCTTGGGAAAGGAATGCATATAAAACATGTTCACCTCACTTCTATTTAAAATCTCACACAGCCAAAGTGTTCATGTTAGCTCCACTACCAATCATCAATAACAGCTTGAGAAAAGATTATGAAAAGATTTTCTCATAATCAAAATCATAAAAACAAAATGACATTTTCAGGGATGGTGTGTTTTCCTTTTCAAAATCCTCATTATGATTTGAAGTTCATCAGTGCAAAAGCATCAAAAGATCTAACTCATTATTATTTCAAATGTGCATTTTAATTAAGTTCAGGCTCAGCTTTGAATCTGAACCGTGATCAAAAATATATCAAATGACACCGGGAAAGCAAAGAATCATCAGCAGATAGGTGTTTTGTATACAAGTTTGTTTTTAATAATGAACAGATGTCTGCTGCCAGTAGTCTCTCTAACTCTGGTTTGATGATTTAAATATGAGTATTTTCCCTAATATCAGTAAGTAATAGATCATCAGTAATACAACAGTCTTGTGCAATTAGATTACCCTTTTAGAAATGTATTAAATAGTTAATGTAAATATTCCTGCTTCAGGCATTTATGTTTTGCTATGTTGATGTTTGTTTAATTTGAATTCAATCATAAACCATAACTATTTAAAACTGCAATCCACCATAACCACCTTAAATATGTCATAACAGTACCTCTATTGCCATTAATTACTTACCACCATGTAAACAAAGCCAATAAATGATCTGGAAAAATTCCAAAGTCATGTAATGTGTATTATTTCATCAATCTAGAGTAGCTGTAGCCCTAGATCTGGATATATTGTAGGATAAATGTACTATGGTGTCAGTGTTCAGACTGTTATTAACCAAAGGTATGTTTAACTGTTAAAACTGTATTTTATATGCTTTTATGTGCTTTAATGTTCCACACTACTCTTAACCCTTTGGCATGTATGTTCTGAATCACACTGCTGGGAAGGAGAGAGTGAGTTTTGCCATTTGCGCAGAAAATCATAATATGAGCCACATCTTTCTACCTGTTTCTGCATTTCATAACATATATTTCCAACCTATACCAACTGTATAGGGAAAATATATTCAATAGCTGTCAACTTACATATAAACCACCAGAGAGAAAACGTCTTAACAGATTACAATATCCTATTTTTGTTGTGCTCTCTATTTTTTGTCTAATTGTTATGACCAAAAAAAGACTGAACGATTTAAGACAAACATATATTACAGGACCGACAGGCTCGCTAACTACCGTACCAACACGCATCGAACCGACTAGTCCAGCACATCAATGGCTAATTTTATATAAATGTGATGTAAAGAAATAGAGTATAAGTAATAGAGACCTGTGAAAGGTAAAGAGTTCTACTATGTTGATTTCTATCTTACAGTGTAGTTAGATAATTATAGTTTGTATCTCGGCTTCTCTTTCTCAAATTATTTAATTTATTTGAAAATACCATTCATAATGGAATTAATTAATTATTATAATAATAATAATAATTATTATTATTATTATTATTATTATTATTAATAATAATAATAATAATAATAATAATAATAATAATAATAATAATAATCTAAACTAAAAGATTATCAGTAATTAAATCAATAGTTATAGTGCATGGGTCAAGAACGGACAAACTGTCAGCGGTATGTGTCAAAGGGTTAAACTACAAATATACAATTCAATATGTAACCTAAATGTACCACTCTAAGCTAAACTTAACCTAAACATTAAAGACAATTTAACATTTAAGTGTAATTCTATGTAAGCATAATTGTATCACTGTCTTTGTCACTGGAGTTAAACATTGATTCAACCACCAAAATATTAATTATGCCATAGAAGAAATGAATCCACATGTCTTGGGGATAGCATTTTCTGTGAAATACAGTTTTTCAGCTTGGATCAATATTGCTCTAGAGTATCTCTTATTTCCAGGCACACCTGATCCTTGGCCTCTAGGGTAATTTAAATTCCCTAAGTTCTTTGAATTGTAGGCCAAGGAAAAAACCTTTTTTACAAGGCATGTAAAACAGCACATGGTTAACTGAATCTGATTTAATAGCACAAACTGAGTACATAGAGAGCTGCGTGCCCTGGAATTATTATATAAATTTGAGAAAAAAACAAAAAACAACAGGTTAAACTGTAATCCGTATATAAAATAGTCATCAGTGTTATTGTCCCCAGAGTAGGATGATTATAAAATCAAAAAAGACTGTAGGATGCCTCAATGTAATGTGTATGAATTCAATGAATGCAAATAATATGATAAATACTCTGAACATCTTAAAAACATAATAGCTATAACTTATTTGAATTCATTATGAACCACTCCATGTCCCATGAACAACATTATCTATCTTGTATTTTATAACACATCATATTTTGTCGTAATTTCAAGAAACAGGCCAAACTGTTAAATATTATTATTGGTGCACCAAGAATGCATTGTGTCATTGAATTGTGACACATGTTCATGGAATCCTTTCACCTACCTGAAACTTTACAGGTGAACTTTGATTTGGGGTCACACATTCTTCTGGTGCCTTCACAGTTGAGCTCATCACTCCCATCCTCGCAGTCCTTGTCCCCGTCACAGCGCCAGCGCTCGGGTATGCAGGTGCCATCAGCGTGACAGTCAAACTCCTCACTATTGCAGTCACCTAGAGGATGCATAGCTGTGGATAAAATTGAGTCACCAGTTACAGCAGACTCAACATATACGTGTGTTGTGTCTTTGGAAGATTTTCATTGTAAAGGACTTATCTGGCAGGGGCTTTTTTGTCCACCTCACAGCAGGAAATGTAAGTCTTCTATCACTAGCCATAAATGTAACGCATGTCAAGACTCCCAGCACGACAGATGTGTCTCAGTTTAGCAAGCTTAGGCAGTTACCAAATGTTTAAGAGTTCTGGTTACAAATCTCCATTATTATTGTCATTTAACACTGATGGAGAGGGCTGACATTTCAATTTTAAGCTTGTGTTATCTCACCACTGCTTGGCTGATCAGAGAATGGCCTTTACATACGAGGTTGGGGCTTGCATCTTAAGCTTCTCTTTCCGAGTGAAAAACAATTCCCAGAGGACAGAGGTAGAGGGTCTGACACAATGTAAAAACTAAACAGTTAAACTAAAGCTCCACAGCTCCATGCTAATTTAGTATTCTATGCTTATATATCTATATATACAAATAAACAATAGAATTGTACACTGCAACATTTTCCAGATTTAAAAATTCTGAAGTGCAAGGAATACAGTTTCTTTTCCTCAGATTTCAATAAAACCTGTTACATATGGTGTCACAGTTGTGTAAGCCTTGAATAGACCCACTGGCATTCAAACTTCTATACCTCAGCATTCATTTCAGACATCGATTTGGTACCATGCCAGACCTGGATTTTCTAAGTGAACTGTGGGACAATCATAGAATACACAATCACCCTTGTAAAGAAAGGTTCAGTTGGTTCCAGAACATTCTGAGTTTGAGTTTAATTTGAGAATACATATACTGAACTATAATTCAGAGAAAATCAATACCTGTCAATCAGCATTATTATGAGGATGAGTACAAAAAAGACCTACAATGATTTTTAATTGAATGTGATTCTTTTTTTTCATTATAATTTTAATGAAATATAGTTTATTGTTAACTTGTATTCTTGTTTTATTATAAAGAGTATATTTCAGTATTGTGAAAGTCAAATATGACAGTGTATAACCAAAAACACAGAGGAATACTTATTTTTTATAGAAATGTAATTGGGCACTAATATTATATACGCATATATATGTATAACTTTCTTAATTGGCAAAAAATGCACAATTTGAAGCTGAACACATAGTGAGAGTCTCAGCAGTGAAGTGTGCTCTGGAGACTGCAATACTTTGTAAAAAGCTGGGAAGCAGCACTGGGAAGGAATGTGATGAATAGCTTCCACATTTTTGTGACAAGCTAGTGAGTTGTAACTATTTCAAGGCCCATCTCTGCTATGTGGTATAATTATAGTAGATTAAAGGATTCAAATCTAAGGGGATTTCCCTAAAAGTAGATAGAAAGGATTAAAAGTGTTTTGTGTGACTACACTGCAGTCCAAATTAGAGCTCCCAAATGACAAAACACTGCGAATTGTACTGTTTTATGCCATGGAATTTGTTCCGTATTTTCTTATGAAGCAGACACAGTATAGTATTTTATTTTATTTTTAAGTTTTTATTAAACCATTAGTCTACTACTACTACTACGTATAATAATAATAGCAACAGTAGTAGTAGTAGTAGTAGTAGTAGTAGTAGTAGTAGTAGTAGTAGTAGTAGTAAACACTATATGTGTTTCCATTCAATCTTATTATAGACACATATGATATTTCATTTTGAATATGTTGACCTGACTGGTATGAAAGCTATTTGATTACAAACCTGTTCCTGTACATGTAGCATTAATTTCATCACTAAAATCCCCACAATCGTTATCTCCATCGCAGGCCCAGTGGTCTGGTATACATCTCCCGCTGGAGCACTGGAACTGGACATTGGAACAGGAGTGAACGCATCCAATTTCATCGCTACCGTCCCCACAGTCATCATCTGCAAGAGGATTCAGAAGACAGATATTTTCAGAGTAGAACGCCCAACTCACAGCTTTTCCTCAACCATTTGATGAGATAAAACATGCTACCTATTGCAGGTCTTAACAATTGTGAATCTTATTTCATCTTCCCATCTTTTATGTTGTGGTCTTCTAGATCTTCTTTCATATCTTGGGATCAATTCCTTAGCTTTGTTTGTCTATCTTTGGTCTGTTCTTCAGGCATTGTGTCTGGCCCTGTGCCATGTTAACATTTTTGGTCATCCCTGTATTTGTTTTGTTATTCCATGCTTCTTTGTTCTGTTTCCAGTTTCTATTTCACTTTTGCATTTAGTAACCATAAGCCATAAGTGGGTAGATTTCCTTTCAATAGCATGCCATCCATCTTTGAAAGGGGAAGCCATAGCCGATCCCTGCAGGCATAGGGCGCAAGGCAGGAATACACCCAAGACTGGACACCAGTGCATCGCCCTAAACCGCATGTCTTTGGACGGAGGGAGGAAACTGGAGTGCCCAGAGAAAACCTACGTGTACATGGGGGAACATGCAAACTCCACACAGACAGGCCCCCCCGTGCTGGGACTCAAACCCAGGACCCGAGGCAGCTGTGAGGCAGCAGAGCTAACCACAGTACCACCGTGCAGGTCTTCAGGTGTTTTTGCAACTACATAAACTGTGTATTTTATACACGCCAGACATTCTATAAAATATAACAATGACATAATCCAAGGTTGTATTTGAAAAAGCATGCATAGTTGACCAACTTTATTAAATAAAATCCACTTGCTTTTTGGCGCAGTTCAGAGTACATGGATCAATATTTTTTAAGACTCTATTTCACAGCATGATGTCTCCTCGATAGTCAGAGTACAACACATGCTAGTCAATATAATCATAGTGCTTCACTATATCAGAGAACATTTTCACCCACCTGAATCACAGTGCCATTTCATACTGATGCACCTTCCATTTGTACAACTAAACTGTGTCAGGGGTTCGCAGGTCGGGAAAGCTGTCAACAGAATTAAACGATTTTAATAGAATCACTGTTTACTTTAACCTCTATTCAATATATACAGCTCTGGAAAAAATTAAGAGACCACTGCAAATTTTTGTTTAATCAGCATCTGTACATGTATGGCAGCCATTCCATTCCATTCATATCTGGGAGAAATGTTATTAGTAGTTTATAGAATAAAATAAAAATGTTAAGTTTACCCAAACACATACCTGTAAATTGCAAAACCAAAGAAACTGATAATTTTGCAGTGGTCTCTTAATTTTTTTCCAGAGCTATATATATATATATATATTGCAAATATTGATAATGACGATGATATAGATAGTATGACAGACAGACTGAGAGACATAGACAGACTGACAGATAGATACATGAACAGTCTTATTTGCAGTGCTAATGGTTTCATAATGTAAGATACAGAATAAAGGTGAAACAGATTTATGTGTAATTAAACTTAACAAAGCTATCACATTTGCATCAATACTGAAATTATTAAGTTGTCAATTAGAGGTATTTTATCTTCCTGAGTGAAAGCTTAAAAAAAACCACTTGTATCTGTATTGGAAATTAAAAATTCATTAGGTGTTTCGCGGAAGGATTTCTTTAGAAAATGAAAGAACATGAAAACCCTTCTAGGCTGTCTTTACTTAGATTGATCCTATGCCCTTTTTATGATCTTTTTGTTTACTTGAACAGCTGCATAAAACAGGTTTAAAAACCTTATATTTCTGCCAAAGCTTTATGACAACATCTTTAGTGATATAGCCAAACTTGAAGCTTGAAACACTGAAAAAGCTAAATAAGTAAATTTGTACCTATTCTTTGTACATTGTTTCGCTTTCTTGAATGAAGTGGCAATGCTAGGGTGCTGCATACAGACATAATGACTCAATGTGGAAAACTGTTAGCAGTTAGTTTGGGAAGTCAGTTTCAATTTGGGAATCACATGTATTTAAACAAGTTGTGCTTCCTCTATAAAACAGATAGAGTTTAGATTTAAATCCACTATTGTCCCAATACTTTTGGTAAGATGCATCTGCATTATCTATATTGCATGTTTGCTACCCTTGTCTGTGAGATTAGAGGGAAAAAAAATAAAATAAAAATGGATAGACAACCATAGCTCTTGCTGAGAAAAACAAATGGGCATTAGGAAAAGCCAAGCACCTCTGTAATTAACCAACATCTGTTCGTTAATTCTTACAGCATGGTTGAAAAGGAGACTTCATTCTTTTCTGCAGTGTCAACATGAATTCACTAGACTCTGGAGCACATTTAATGTGGCCTTTTTAACATTTTACAGCTGATAAGCCCATTTTCAGTAACATATACTAATAGAGATGTGCATTAACAATTCATTGTCCTTAAGAACATCCATGTAAGTTATTAGCAAGGCTCTCTTCCATCATTTTAACATACATTCATTATGATCTTTTATCTTTTACATTATTTTCAAGACTCTTTTACATTATCCTGATAACGATAGGTTGCGAATGCAACCCCGGTTATCTGAAAAAGGAGGCACTGCCCAAGGGTTGCAAGGTCACGAGTCCTATATCCCCGCAAAAGAGGACGGACGAACCTGTGCAGACGTCATGCTTTACAGAACAAGAAGTGCACAGGGGCCAATGGCAACTTTGATAGAGTGACGTTTCGATCAGGTTCTTACGGAAGTGCGCAGAAACCCCTCCCCCTTGGGCAGTGCTTCTGACTTGAAAGATAACCTCAATGTATAAGCTGAAAGACTCAACATAAAGTAAAAGTGTAAATAATTGCATTTGCTATCCTTGTCATCTAACCAACATTGTTTCTATTATGATTACATGATTAAAGGATTGGAAAGACAATGGGCTGGATTAAATCAAAACTTTTACCCAGCCGCTAATAGAAAACTACAGAACTGTACTCTGTTGTGGCTTCATTTTCAGTAAGATGACACTTTCTTCTAATCAGAAATGTAACCGCTATGATGTACAGGTTTGTAGTTTGCTATTAGCAGGTTGGTCAAAGTTTTGTTTTAATCCAGCCCAATGTATCCATTTAGCAGTCTATACATATTATGACTTCTATTTCTGTCACAAAGAATCACATATACAGATGTTTATATGATGTCTGTGTTCTATATATCATTAATGTTAACCACAATAAATGTGAATATAATTGATTCTATGTATAAATAATAAATAATAAAATAATATGTCAGCAGGTACGTTTTTTTAAATTGCTTTTTCTAAACATGCTTCACACTTTTATCGCTGGATGGGAAGGATATGGAGTATGCAATCTAGTCTTGTTTTCACACCATGCAACTAGGTTTAATTTCCAAACTGTTTAACAAATTAAATATTAAAGACAATCTGTTTTACTTTTCATTGTCTGTGAATGGCATTACATGCCTACAGGCTGACTATTTTAATTTAAATCTGGCACAGGAGCTTTCAAGCAAAGATAAAATAAAGGAACAATGACCTAAACCTCAAACACTGTAAATCACACAGAAAGAAAAAGGCAAAACTTTCAGCAGATATTCTGAACAGGACGAAACATAAAATAAATATAACTTACTTATAGGCAATACAACTGCAGTAACCAACAAACTGAAATTACTTTGTTTAATAGCAATAGACTTAAAGTGCCTGCTGCAGTGGAAGCACTTACAGTATCCCTTGGAAAAATATATTTATATTGTTAATGTACAAGCTCTTGCCAAAAGAAAAAATAGAAAAGCTATTCAGCAAAGAAAGAATAATTTAAGGCAACTCATATTTCAAAGGAATACTACTAACAATCGCAGCTATAGATAACATTTGAAAATCTACTGGGTTGCTCTGGTGCCAAAAACATTCATGCTGCTTATTTTACAGAAATGAAATGTGCAAAGCTCTTAAAGTCTGCATATTGTGGTTATCTCAATATGAGTCCAGATGTGTGCTTTATGATTCATATCCGTAGGCCTTTGCTGTGATATTTCCTTTGCCTTCAAGTCAGAGTAAGGTAGTCTGGATGTGAGCGTCCATACTGCTAAACCTTTCATAACAACACCTGTAATTGAAAGCAATTTCACATTCTCTCCGTGCTGTCACAGCTCTGCATCTGCTTTGCACTGCATTACTGTTTACTTTCATATACATGAATTTAGATTATGTAAAAATGGTGGTATGCATTGTTCTAATCATTCCGAGCGAGCTTTGTTGTTTTCCACCTTTGCCCTCTGTTCCATTTCTGCTGTGGTTATTAGTCACACCGTCAGTGTATAAGAGAGTGATTCTCTTCCAGCGATACTATCAAAGACTCACCACATGAAGAGGCCTCATCAGAGTGGTCCCCACAATCATCGTCCCGATCACAGAGCCAGGAAACAGGGATACAACGGCCATTACGGCATGAGAATTGATTGGGCTGACATGTCTGAGCTGAAATAGAAGACATATACATTAAAAAAATAAACCAAGGAAGTAAAAACAAATGCTGTGTTGAGGACTAAGAAGCAAAAATTACTTGATCTGGCAAAACCTTTAACAGGCAAACAATCTAATCAAATGTGTATTAATCATTAAAACAAACTGTACAGTATATAAGCACAGTCAGGTGATAACATAACAAGTGAAGTAACATGGAATTGAACCCCCAAGAAGGCAATTTGTCAGCTTTCAATTTAAAAGCCTCTCTTGTTTTATATATAAGTCTGACAAGCAAAGATATGTCACCATTTTCATTGTTTTATTGCACGCTTTATCCAGGGGAATAAATGCATACATCTGCAACTGATTTGACTAAAA
This sequence comes from Amia ocellicauda, assembly GCF_036373705.1. Taxonomy (NCBI): domain Eukaryota; kingdom Metazoa; phylum Chordata; class Actinopteri; order Amiiformes; family Amiidae; genus Amia; species Amia ocellicauda. The sequence continues at coordinate 7,951,917 of NC_089865.1, read as the reverse complement.
CCGATAAAAAAATCAGTTTTGGCATGCCTTCAGATTTATGTCAATTCACTCCATGATAAATGTAAACAATGATATATCTGAGTACCAAGAGACCCTGAATGTTTTGAAACCCGTAGCTATTTCCTTCCTGTTCAAGAAAACCCTGTTATGTTTTGTTTGTATCTGATTATTAGAAAATGTATTAGGCTTTGTTGCTTTAAAGACTTAAAGAGTGTAGAAGTCATCATTTGTAAGTATATTTTGTATGATTAAGCTGACATATAGGTTTAATAAAGGTGATTAGTTACAGCAATCCATAGGGAATATAATTAAAAATTATAATAATAATAATAATAATAATAATAATAATAATAATAATAATAATAATAATTAAATTATCACTATTAAGGTCAGAGTCTCTTACTGGAGGAGTAAAAGAGCCGTCTCAGCCACAGGGAATGTTCACATCATGAGACCTTTTCATGATAGTGTAAACATCCCTGAGATAGTCACAATGCATTAATTCAATTTGATGTGTTGAAACAAGGCTTGCACGGCTCTAGCTACAGGCTCAGGTCTTAGACTACACTTTCTTGCTTAATTAGAAACCCCGTCAATTAATAATGCATTTTCAAGCATCAGAAAAATGCTCCTTCAAACACCATTTTTTCGTGCTATCAATTGCTTTGATAGTTCTCTGTGATTTCAAATTCTGTTTCCAACCAATGATGACACAATTATAATGCTGATGGTGCAATAAAATGTACACTTTCTATACTTAAAGGGATACTTCAGTGTTTTGGCATTTTAGCCTGATTACTTACAAATCCACCTTTTTTAATTCTGTGCATCCAGTTTGAAGAAATCTGAATTTATAATTTGATTAGTTTAGCACAATTACTGGAAGCAAATGGTCGCAAATCGATGACTCTCAAAAGCCGGCGAATAGATATTTTAAATACTCAAAAGCTGGGTGGAGCACATTTGTACATTAAGTATTCTCTAAAAGTCTATATAAAATCTAAAGTATTTTGATGAATATGTTTAAACATATTTTTATTTTGGAACTATCTCGCAGAACTATGCATTTCATTAGCTGTAATGAGGTCGGCACAAGGATATGCTCGCTGTGCACGAATGAAAACACAGATAGTGCAGGCAGAACTGAAAGTAGTCCATAAATAAGGAAGTATGTAACCAGTAAATTAGCGAATGTATCAAACTATTTATTTACTATGTATAGTATTGTAAGACTACAAATGACAAATGGCCAAGCTTTTGAGTATTTAAAAGATCTATTATCTGTCAATTGAGAGCCATTTATTTCCAGCAATTGTGTTAAGCTAACAAAACGATAAATTCAAATTTCTTCAAACTGGATACATTCGTATGACTCGTATACCGAAGTATCCTTTTAACAATAAGTGATATGCTGTCTTCACAGTCCTTATATGAACATCAACATGAACGCTTTTGATTCGTTTTTCACATTTTAATTTACTAGGACAATCTGTAAGTATTTTTATGAACAGAGGGGTAAGAATGTTAAATGTTACACCCATTTTAGAATAATATTGCTTAACATTAAATCAATATTAATAGCAAACTACTAGAGGACATATTGCTTTGTAACACCATTAAGCTGTAATCTCTCTACTGTGGTTTCTCTGCAAGATGTAGTGTCTCTTTTGAATAGCAGAGGATGTGTTTTGTACTTGCTAATTCCTGGCCCAATTAAAGTTATTTGTCCTCATAAATTACTGTGTGAATTGGATGAGAGACTGATAATTCAAATTCAAAGAGCACTTCCACTAAAAACCTTTTTTTAGCAGCGCTGGCTTGAGAATACTGTGCACTCATGTACTATACAAATGCAAAAGTTGTCCCCAAATTGCTATCCCTGTCCCAGTATCCTGAGGGGATGTTTCTTGGAATGCTATATTATGCATTCAGAGAAAAATGGTAATGTCATTTTAGCAGACAATTAACATAAAACTCTAGATCAATAAAAAATGAATACATTTTATCTCTCAAGAAACTTATATCTGACAAAATACTAAAGCTGTATTGATAGCCATAATATTGAATACAAAACTATGGTATGCATTGCTGTTGTCATGTAATATGTTTAATACCAAACCATGGTTGATTATTATTAGCTTTATTAGCCACACATTTTCCATTTAACAAATTACACCAAGCTATATGATACAGACTGTGCTTTTAACAACTAACGAACTTCAACAATGTAGTTCCTGATTTATTTCCTGGAAATAAAGTTTTTGTTTTTAAGTAGAACTATCTGTTTTGTAGGATCAAACATTTCATCCTCAATAATGTCTATAGCATACACTGTAATCAGGGGAGCTTTCATCAGTTCATTAAAATAATAGAATTAGAAAGGGCTGCATGTCGTTTAGAAGATGAGTTTAATTTCTAGTGCTTTCATTCCTTTGAGAGTATTAACTTTTGATCAGAGTATCAATAATGACTCTTCAGATATGAAAAATGAAGGGCTGCTCTGGTGATTCACAAGGATTTAGTAAAAGTTTTATGTATTCATTCATTTATGTATTTAAATTAATTTGTCACCTCCTTTCTAAATATAAATATATTTTGTGGATTGTAAACACTGCAGCATTAGCAATGCCTGATTTGAGAAACCCAACCATATGTTCAGCAGTTTCAATTAGAACATTCAAGCCAAAAGACAAGTATGTATAAAATACTGCCAGCAGTTCAGAGACTTATCGTGTTTTCTTTTTTCTTTTTAAATTGCAATGTGCGACAAACTACACATCTATATCTTGAGGCTTTAAAGGAAAGCATATGACAAAAGTAAGAGTGCAATACAGAATCTCAAAATGAGAACCGTTTTGTGAAAATGGAATTACACACTTGTTTATAGAAGTGAATATTGATTCAATCTTGTTCTTGAAATAAAATAATATATTGCCTCCACTAGCAGTGGTATGGTACAGACAGTGGTGACAAACAACTACTTTATTATATACATACAAGAACACAGTACAATCTACCTTTAACCCTAAAATGTTTTCTTTTTTTGTTGTTGTTGTGTGTTCACACCTATCTACTTCACACTAGCCCATCCACAATTAATATTAGCACTGCATAATACACAAGTGATGAAGTTTGAAAGGTATTTTTAATCTCCAATCCTACCAGCTAGCCTAATGTATGTATTTACTGGTGTTATCTACAATCCATACTCAGCAGACTCTTTGCTAATGTTCTTTAACATTCGATGGGGGAAGCAAAAACACAGACCAAAAAATACTAATAATAAAATAATAATGTGATAGATCTTTGATTTGGTCCAGGCCAAAGACAAACAACATTTAGATTCTAATGTGAGAAATATTTTCAACCCAACCAAATATTAATAGCATGACATATATCTGTACCAAACATACATAGTTGAAAGATACTCAGACGAGAGCTGTAAATACCTGATACACAAGTGCATAGTAAATAAGCAAGTCAAATACATCACTATTCTACACAGTAAGTCAGTGGCCATAGTTCAGCTGGGGATGGAGATAAAAGAAAGTGCACACTTAAAACAAGTATGTTAAGTTTTATAGCACATACAGAAAGTTTATCTTGTTGTCAGCATATACTATTCTCCAGTGGTCTGGGACATTACCGGACAATCAGCTAAGAAAGCATTACACCTTATCCAATTTGTTGGCCCTCAACCAGCAGTGGATCGATATAGCCTGATGATGATGATATATATATATGTAAGTATGCTATATACAGTACTTACAGATACACAAGTATATGCACACATAAATGAACATTACCTGAACATGTAAAGTTGGACTCATCTTCGTTATTCCCACAGTCATTGGTTCCGTCACAAAGCCACTTCTTAGGAATGCAACGATTATTCAGGCACTTAAATTGGTCAGCAGGACAACTATGATTATCTGCAAATTATTTAGAATACATTCAATACACACACACACACACACAAACACACACACACACATATATTCATACACTTTTATATATCTTTTCAAGACAAGATACTGGATATGTCTGTATTATCATACTGAATCTTAAAGTAATTTATCATGTGAACAGAGTTATATTTCTGCTGTGGTCACTTTAACTACCTATCATTTCATGGTATCATAACCATTCATAATGATTTTGACAAATTACACACGGATGTTAATTACACAGTCAGGTACACTAATCATACCTCATGATTGATAGAGTGGAATAGTTTTTGTGCTTTTACTTTAATTGAAACCTATTGAAATTCATCAGACCTGCTGCAAAACGGCTTAGAGCCTTATAGTGGTCATAATAAGCAATCATGTAAGATAAAAAGCTGAAGAATTGCCTATTCGGATAATAGGCTATGTTGGATAATTGCAAATTTTCATTATAAGGTAACATTAACCATTGTATTTTCTTAAGAATAAAATAAAAAACAACAAAACAACTTTACATCCATACTTAATTATCATAAAGAAAAAATAAATGAAGCACGGTATATTGCTCAAAGCTGATAAAAAAATATTTTGAATATTAAAGGGGTGAGCTGAAAAAAAACGAAGATTATATCGACAATGCTTGTATTATAAGGTATACGTGTCTAATTGTTAATTGATATGGCATGTTGATGGAGCAGGGAGCAGGAATGACCTATTGAATATCACATTCCACACAATTACCAGTGATCTGTTTTTTAAACTATTTAAAGATTTGATTTTGAGTGTGTCAATTTAAGTATTTACATTTTATACTGTGCATCTCCAGTCAGCTCTTGTGTATAGTTGATAACTGGCATTAAATCAATTGATTAGTTGAAATGTTATTGGTAACATATCTGAGGACAAACATGCTGTCTGTGTGTGTGTGTGTGTGTGCGTGCGTGGGTGCGTGCATGCGTTTGTGTGGTTATGGCAATTGCAGCTTCTGCAAGAAACAGGAAAATATAAGTTTGGGAACGGACAGAAACAGGAAGAACAAATATGTTTGCTGTAAATAACCAACTTAATAACTTAACAAACAAACAAGAAATATATAAACGTACAACAAGTGTCTAGGTCTTCATCGCTGCCATCCAAGCAATCATCATCTCCATCACATTTCCAAATCGCTTGAATACATCGCTGGTTGCTACATTGGAATTCTCCACTTTTACACAGCTGGGGCAACATTTCCCCAGGAATAACTAAACAACAAAAAATATTTTATTGCATGTATTTTTGATTAGCATCGATTAAAAGCAACACATGCAGGTTGAGTTCTTAAAATGCCAATAATAATAATACAAAAAAATATATATATACTCTTGTGTGCGTGTTCCGCAATGTTGATGTCACTGAGAACAGCTGATGCCTATCCTTTGCTGTGATTGTTGAGGAGTTTAGACAGGGATGACATGGTTTATTGTGTACATGAGTGTGTTTCAATCATACAGACATTGTCCCATACTACATTGGTCGCTGTTTTCAAATGGAGAGGGAACATTAGCCTGCAGAATCAACCATGCTTTTCTGAAAGAGTCATGGTCGCATTGGTAACCTGGCTGGCTAAAGCAGCAAAAGAGGAAGCTGTCTGGTGCGTGATGCACTGAAGATGCCAGAAAGGGCGGACTACATTATGTCATCCCACACAGCGGCCCCTCAGCAGCTTTGCCATGCTCATACTCTCAGAGACCTCTCACATGTGTGATGCAATGTCCTATACTGCTCTGGTGAATGTCTTCTCTTTCACAGAAGCAGTGTTGCCTTTATTTTATTTTCGATCTCACAGCGAAGAACACACTGTTGTACTGCAATAAGAGTCTACAAAATATGTTCAAGTAAAATGTAGTGATAAGTTATTCACAACCATATTTGTTAACTGTGTTTTATCTTTGTGTGAATTTTTATACATACAATTTTTTTTTTTTATTGAAGGATCATGTCTCTTTTTGCATGGTTTTCTAAGTATGTGTGCATCTTTCTAGAAGTGTAAAAGCTAGTGTAATGCAATGTTGCAAAACTATAGTGAAAATGCATGAATACCATAGACATACCTGACATCTATCAACAGCATTGTTTGTTGCATCAAATCTAATGCACAGTTACTTAAACTGAAATTATCACTTCTGCATTATACTAAAGTTGCCCAACACAGCATAACTATTTCCCCAAGTTGCAATGTCCCATAAATAACAATACAGAAGTTCATTAAATAGAGATCCAAGCCTCCTTAACCCGAGGCAAATTTAGCTTTGTAGTGGTATCTGAATTGCTACCAGAAACATCCCAAAGCTTTTTATTTTTTTGGAAATAAAAATAAGACATTAAATCAGTCCTACTTGAACAGGTGACATTATTTCTCTCCAGGTGTTGATTGTCAGCACAAGCACAAACTCTACCCCCAGGAATAGCCAAGCAGAGAGTGCTGCAGCCCCCATAGTTTACACGGCAAGCATTGTCACCTATGGGGAAAACATACATAGATTTATTTATTAATATCTCTCCACTTCACCAGACTTTTATTTTTTTTTAAATCAGGTTTTCATAAAACAGCTTATAAGCAATATTTATTCTCCCCGAAAAGCACTTTAAAGGATATGAGAATTATGTTTTAATACTACAGCACTTCATAGTAATGTACAATTATTATAATATTACATCTACAATAAACTATTTATTTTTGTACTTGCTTTGGGGCAATCTTCTTTTTAATGGTGGGAGATCAAGATATTAAAGTACAGGTATTGACAGCAAGCTAAAAGACACTCAGATGACATGGGGTATTGATCTGAGTCGCCAGAAACCACAAATACTGTGAATCATATAACAAACCTTAATGTCAAAGAAAATATATAATTTATTTTACATAAAGCAGGAATTGTTCACAGCTTAAATAAAATTGCAAACAAAAATCATAGATATGCATAAACAGAACAACATATCCCTTTAATATAAAACAGCCTTTATTCTATAATATCTGAAAACTACGTCTGATATATATGCCTGTATATCATAGTTTATATGGACTCCTAATGATTATTATTTATAGAAATTATAGAACTCTGGTAGTTTTTTTTGTTCCAAAAGTAGAAGTATAATTTCAGATATATAACACACATAAATGCTTAGATTTAATATTTGATCAGAAGTGTTGGACACTTTATATACTTTACAGTGTGATTAAAGAAAGAAAACATAATGTACATTTTAAAGGGACAGTTGGAGAAGCTTTAATCCAAATACATAGCCTGGGCCAATGAGATAAAGTCCTCTTTGCTCTGAAAGCCAATCAGCTATACACCAGAGAGAAGGGATTCAATTAATCCCTTTGGTGACATGAGGCTTGGGCGGATGGCTAGGTTGTCTTATGACATCCTGAGGATTGGGAATGATACCCAACTAGTTTTTGTTTTGTTTTGTTTTTTCTGTTGGTTTAGCTTTCAAAATACCTTTTGCAACAGGTGGAATTTTAAATTAGCCTGGAATTAAAATGTATTCCAAAGTTAAAAAAGAAAAAGAAAAGAAAAAAAAAAAGTTTCTATCCTGTTCTAGTAACTAATGTACTGAGGAGAAATTGGACTGACAGTAAGGCAGATTTCTTGTGAAATATTTGAGATGACAATAGCACAAAATAAAACAATAATGAAAGAGCAGCTGGAAACTCGTGCTGTGTCCAAAACAAAAGTTATGGTAATGACCTGAATGATTTAAGAGTAATTAATAGGTAACAAATTACTGCAGGCAAATAAGTGATTGAAGACATAAACAAATAGGACAATTAGATGGGGATTCTGACTATTTACACAGGAGATACTCTAAATAAATTAAAAATCATAACATCCTCCAATTTACTGTACAATTTGATATGGTGTGTGGACTCCCACTGTGGAGAGACCGCCTTGTGCGCCGTATGACAGGTGCTTATGTGTGTCAATGACTTTGATCATTGTTGCTTCTATTACATCTTCACATCTGGATAGTTATGAGCATAAGCAGCATTTTATGATTGCTTATGGGATTACAAGATAAACCCCAATGCATTTCACAAGTTCCAGGCCATATTTTTCATGTGTGCTATTTCTGTATTCAAAAAGGAATTACACTGTGAGATAAATGAATGGTATTATGCTTCTTGGTCTATCCACCTAATTTAAGTAACTCCCAGTATGATATAATAAATGGTTTGTACAATGCTTGCCTTTGTATTTTAATAGTGTGATTTATTTGAGATAATCTGATTTATATACATATATAATATAAATAGATTAAGAGTAAAAACAGAAGGTGATAATACATGTGTATACACTGAGCATAGGTTTTTAAATTTGATTAACAAAATGTACCGAAATTCATGTTAATCCAAAAATGACAAAATAGTCTTATGATTTTCAGTTGTTTTCACTAGTAGAATGTAATTTTACAATATGATAAAATAGCCTTCCATTCACAGGCATTGTTTACCAATGTTTACCCGATAATTAGTGGAACAATGGTTAATCAATTAAGTAATTAAATCATTAATCAATGAATCAATCAAATGCCAATGAGACAGGTGCCAATTAAATTAATGAGTCATTAGCATTGCATTCATCTCAACTGAGTTTTTTCACCTATGTCCTCCAGCACTAAGAGGCCGACATAGGCTCAATTAGTCATTTTATTACTTCAAACTGCATTTGCACGTAGGTTAGCATGCACTGCCCTAGTCACCGCGATTTGCATGTGGTAGAGGCTCACAATGACTACTCGGGAAATATTAGTTGAGGTTCTATCATGTATATGTTCTTTGCCACAAATATATAGAATCAGTGTATTAACCCCATTAAAATAATGGTACCACATCAACAGTTAAATCAGTGAGAAACTATGTTGATACATGTGACTGTATATAATTACAGTGGTATTAATGAACAGCTGCAAATGCTTCACAGCAGCCAGATTAACCTATGGTTACCTAACTGTCTTTTTCCAAACAGTGCTGTCATCTTATTTAAGAAAATGCAGTTACTCAGCATATTCCTTGACTATAGAATGTCTCCATCTTGTCTTGCCTGGTTTGTAGTACAAGACTACAGGACTAAATAATAACTTAATTTATATGTATATACATACATTCTATATATATGAATAATGAACAAAGTTCTGCCAGACTTCACACTAAAAAATACTTGATTATTAGCTTAAAGGAATGTATTAAAATATGTATTTTATAACACATATTTAATTCAAAAATGAGTTAAAAGTTTAGTTTTGTGGAACCCTTGGCAATGGAGACAATTAACTCATAAAAGCTGTTTAAACACGTCCTCCAAAAACAAATGTATTGTGTAGTGAGATTTCATACCAAAGCAAAATTGTAATAGTTGTTTGGATATTACGTTTAAAGGAGCACAGTTTAAACATTTATTAGCTACCAAGAAAAAGAGAACTGCTTACAGCATGATTTCTTAAGGTTAGAATTTGCATGAAGTACATTGATTTTGGATAATGCATTTTGAACCTTCAGCTATTTTAAATCAAGTCAGGGCATTTCTTTTCAGCATTTGCAGCTTTTTTTTATAGAAGCAACATCATAGTGTTGGTTTAATACTAAAACAATATACATTTTCTAAAGCATAAACAGGCTACTGCATTTGTATAGCTCCAACAGCAAATATATGTGTTTATTTACAGTAAAATAAAATTTTGTAAAGAATTACCTTGCTGAATTTGAGCATCGTAGACCTGAAGTCCAAATAGTGGAGGTCTTTCGCTCCTCATAAGGGTAACATTTCTGGTCAACAAGTTCAGTTGGAAAATAGAGCCATTCATATAATCAGTCCAGAAAATGTAATTCCGATAATGAGAAATGCCAAATGGATGGTTCAGTTCTTTTCCATTATACACAACCTAAATAAAAAAAGTCATCAATAAAACTTTTCCACAAATGGCAGTCTTATCCAAAAAGAAAATCTAGAATATGAACTTGGTATTTTTGACTGCATTTTTAAAATTGAACTGATACAAACTGACTGAATTAGTACTGTTATCAGGTACACATACACAATGTCTAATCATTAATCCTAGGATTAACTTTGCTGCCCTGTACAAGACTGTCTCAGATTCATAATGAACAGGTGAATAGGCAGTAATAGAGGGCAGTAAGTAATCTAATTGATTGTCATTATTAATCATTCCCTTTCAGTAGCGTGTGAGTATTTTTACCATTCTGTCTGTGCCATTGAGGAAAATTTTCTCAATGTGATCATAGTAGGCATCACACCAGTACATCGTGTTGGTCCCATAATCAAGAGTCAAGCCGTTAGGCCAAAGCATGTTTGAAGTTACGAATATCTGTCGAGTGGATCCATCCATCCACGATTTCTCAATTCTACCAATGCTGTCATTGACTTCATCTTCCTCCCAGTCAGTCCAGTACATCCAACTGTAAAAATAGACCGTGATGAGAAAAGAAAAACTATTCAAATTCAATGAACTATTAATACTTCAAACACATAAGAATGTGAAAAAATTCAACTTCTTCCGTATCAATGACAGGTTATTCGGTATGTAGAATAGTTATGGGAACACTTTCATTGTAGACCACACTACAATTCATTAACCCAGTCATAACAAGACTAAAAAAGTGAAGCGAAAGGAGCAAATTGAAAGGAAAGGCTAGGTATGTTAATTCTGCCTGGGAGTGTTAAAGCAATGATGAAAACTATGTACCAGAATTCATTTGTGGCTGTTGATATAAAAGCATTTATTTGTAAGTTTCATGTGTGTTTTAATCATCTCACTTTATATAGAAGCTTTGAAAAAGATGGGAAGATAAAACATTGGATAAGAATGCAGTTATTTTAAGTCTCCCCTAGATTTCAGATATCCAGGCCTCCAAGGAACACCAGGAACATTCCAGGGCAGTTGTTTTAATGAGTCGGTATTATGCATGCACAGTATAATGAATAATAAAATAGCATTAGCATTGTTCACACAAAATCACTGTTATTAATGTACATAGACCATGTGAGTACGTGTTTTTCCCCTGGTAGTTTTCAAAACATTGCATGGTTATCTGTGTGCACTAAATGTCCAGATGGCTGGTCAAAATTGAAATGTAAAATTCGATATGTGGAAGTTTGAACACTGAACCTAGGCAGCTTTTCATAAGTAATGAAATGCAGCTATTTATCATACACCTTTTATGCCCAACTTGTCCTTTTGAGCAAACTGCACTAGCTAGGACAACCAAAAGTGTTCTACAGGGTATACATCACATGACATGATGACTATGAAAGGACTGCAGTATTGTTTGTTTTGAAAAAAGGAAACAATTTACTTTTCTATGCTCTTTACATGAGGTAGGCCATTAAAATATATATTTAGTGTAAGAAATGAATTGTTAAAAAAGTGGAATGGTTAATATTGGGTGTATGTATGTAATATCTACCTAGGTTTCCATATGCATATACTTGATTCATGTTGCAGATATACTTTCTTGAATATATTCTGACACTTTGGTTTCTACACATAATAGAAAATATGCATACTTTATTGGTTACTATACATACAGAATTGCAGTATTTGTGTGCACAGATTAAACATAAACCTATATTGATTTCAGTATCAATTCTATTCTGCTTTTGAACCCCACAGGAATGCAGTTTCACGTTAATTAATTAAAAAACTGTTGTCCTAGGTGGTATAAGTGGTATGATGATGACTTGTTGGATTTGTTGCCATTTCAAAACAATCATGACCTCTTTTCTCCAAAGGATTAGGGCAGTGTTTCACCATTTGCATTAATGCTATTGTGTAGTAGTGCTATGACGATCATATGCTGCTTGCTTTTCTAGAGGTGTACTGCTATACTACATTTCTTGCATTTGTTCTGCCATCTCTGATATTAGGATTAAGACCGGAAAGTATTATATTAGACATCAACTTTGAAAAAAATGTTTTCATAGCATTTTTTACAGTACTTAAGCAAAAGGTCTGTCAGTGTAACATCCAAAGTATTTTTCGTTTATGGTCTAATTTGCACCCCTCATCTAACATTGCCGAGGAGCTCTGGTTATAGAGGCTAACCTGTCTCTAAGATACCTACTCACAAGGAATATTTTATCACGGTGATTAGATCAAGCAAACCTAGGACTCTGTGACTGCAGTTCTGATCTTTACCTTCGTTCTGCACATAAATTACTGACTAATGCTTGGCCATATGTACAGCCAATCTGCAAGACATTTATAAGACACTGACATGCCCAATTCTGCCAAGTCAAGAGCCAACTAAAAGCTTGTGTACTGAATTTGAATGGAGTTTGAATGATAATTTCAAGAATAAAATGTAACTATAACTACAATTTAACTATTAAGCTGGTCTTTTTCTTGCTATATTTCACTTGCATTCAATAATTGTAACACAATAATGACATCAAAATCAAGAAAAAAGCATTTTTCGATGAGTCATATAATGTTCCAATTGGGGAATTCAAGTCCTACTGCACATATATGAAAAGTTCAAGAAAACTTCTACTTGGATAAATACAAAGACTTTCTTTAACTGTTAAGCTTCTTACATTGCAGAGATCCAGACCATGTTTTACTGCCAGTACAGCACTTTTTTCTAAGCCAAATCAAAACCCTGTCTATTTCTGCTTCTTGTTCCTTTCACAAATTATATAGCTGACATTTTACCAGGTGAAAATGTTGAACTGTGTACTGCAAATGACTGAAAAATCATTACAAGTAAAACTTGGGATGTATTTTTATTAATATGTTTCTTATTTATCTCTCTAACCAAGTTAGGTGGTTTAGTGCTCATATATTTTAATCAATGACTCAAAGAACCCATTGATTAGGCATTAGTGTATTACTCTGCAAAACAGAAGAAGTGATCCTGTTTTTATTTTTTTTAATTACCATCGCTAAGCTGATGCAAAGTAATAGTTTATAACATGAATGACACTGTATATAACCTAAGCTAACAAAATCAGTGAAAGCACTTGTGTATGGCTGTGTTTTGTTCCACTGAATTCATAGATTTGTTTTCCACAGTCAGTGAGGGTGATAATGAGATTGGCCTCAGGCCATCAAACACAGTTCATTATTGCCAACACCAATTTTGTATACAGATACAAATTACCACCTACCTATAGACATTCCCAATGCAAATAAACAAATAACCAGAATAACAAGTGCTGGGTAAATATAGTATAAAGCATAGTCTAATCTATAAATATGGCTTTTCTCTAAACTAAATGCTGTTCACAAATCCATCTTTAATTTCATAAGGAATATGTCTCTGTCCTGAGTTTATGTTACATGGTTTGAGTAATTGATTTACTTGTAGATGTCCCAAGAGATACAAACAACTTGCATCATGAAGCTGTTTTCTTCCTTCACATTGTATGCCCATAGTGTTGGAAAGAGTCCAAAGACAGTGGTAAATGGTAATACCCAGACTTTCAGGCAGCTGACTAGCAACAGGTGATACATATGCTCTATGAGGCAAGGATCCCACAGCCAACCCCACCTCCCCAGATCCCGGGGGTACTTGGACAATATTGTATAACTGTTCACAGTTGACATAACCTAGATATGAACCAGTAACCTCCAGGCTATGGGGCACATCCTGGTTTCTGACATGAGACTCATCATCACTGAAGTATTTTGCTCTATTTCATGAATATTTGAAAGACACATACCTACATAAGTATGAAGGGTTTTTCTGTGCTACAATGTTATAAAACCCACCACACATATTTAGCACATTGCTGCCATCATGGTATGCAAAATGCCTGGGAGGGAAATGTTATGATTTAAATGTGCGGAATAACCCCCTTCTTTGAAATACTGATTCAGTTAAGATTCACCAGATTAAATTTAACATTCCACATCATTGCACATGACTTGGATATTGATTGATTTGACTGATTATGTTTAAATTATATTTAAGTTATGTCTTATATTACATCTGCTCACATGTAAGGCTTTAAATCAAATAAATCTAATTTAAGAATTTAAACATGTTTACAATTCAAGCTGTTTGGGGAGGGCTCAGTTTGCAAATATCTCACAGGGAAAAAAATCGCTATTAAATTCTCATGCTGCATTATCCTGAGCTTAAGGCCACTGTCATATTTCACAAAGGGATGGCCTATTGTAGTTAATCCTCAATGGGTGGAAGGGTCTGGAGAAAGTCTAGAAGTAATTCTGTATCATGGTTAAAATGGGGATGGTTTGAGGATTTAACTAGTCATCACAACCTGCGAGTGAAGAACGCTGTGTGCATGAATCATAGTGTTACAAGTACACACAGCCACCCCAAGAGGATAAGAGTCAAGGCATCTCAAGTGTCACAACGAGTAAGTCAATTGCTGCACACACACAAATAAAACACACACTTGATGGATGCTAACCTTCATAACATTGTCCCACACCTTGTAGCATTATTGCTCTCTTAAATCCCTATCCTTGAATTATGGAACAACAAACAGGAGAGACGATTGCTCATCTCAGGGCGACGGTGCCCTTTGGTAGACCTCTTGCAGGAGGCTTAAAGGTTACCCAAAGGATACAGTATTGACTAACAAAAACAAATCCTTCCTGCTTGTTTTAATGCAGGTAGTCAAATTGTGTAATCGTAAACTACCGGGTATGTAAAGCATGAATACAGTCTACTCATCATTTGAAATTTAATTCCTTTTTAGTTTAAAAAAATATTTGAAAGTTAGAGACTATGAAATTGCTTTTATTGCAGGAAAGCAATTTGAAAACTATATTATTGTGCATGTTACATAAGTTTTCTTATATATATGAAGCACAACAAAGATACAATTAAGATTAAGTGGAATTTGTAAAGAATGATACAATTGCTAGAATAACATGTTCATGTTCACCATTTCATTATAACAGAAACATTAAAGTAACTGTAAAAAAGGGGTATTATGTTAAAACCTAAAGGTTAAAACCTTTTCAAATTCTCTTAATTTTTCATTACCCTTTCCTGAGTCTTTAATTATTTACTTTTTGCCCGCACCAATCAATGAAAATGAATGGATTGTAAAAGTAATACATCTACCTACTGTTATACATATCACAATAACAGTGCCTGTAAATGTGCTGCTTTCTGAATACAGCCACTCTCTACTTTGGTTAAACAGCAAGTCTTTGCACAATATCAATTTCTTCAGCAGAATATAACACACTTGCTTTCCTCTAGCAGTAAATATATTGTAATATTCATATAGTCTACACACAAATTAGACAAAGTTGAGACCTGTATATGCATTATATAGAAAAAAAAGTTGTCAAACATACCCATTTACTGGGTCTACCACGATTCCTCTTGGGTGGGACATATCTCCTTCTAAAATGGTTTTTCGGGTTTGAGATGCCTTCTCCAGTCTGGCAACGCTGATGGTTTTCCTATATCCATCATTTGTCCAGTACAAGTTATTTCCAATCCAATCCACTGAAACCCCCTCCACATTATCAAGGTCTATAAAGTAGCAAATAGATTAAATGATTTGAGTTGCCTTGATCCTCACTACACAATCCATAGAGCAGTGTAATCTATCAATGTCTCCTCTGCCACATTTTTCTCATTAAAGCCTGGAAATCACTTTTATTAATTAGAAATGCATCATTTGTACATTATCAAAAATAACATAAACAGGCATATTCATTTCGGTGACACAAATACATATGAGCATTAGAGTTTGACTTAGTTCAGAAAATCCCATAATTCAGGAGAATCACAATTTTAGATAACACTTTGTTTCAGGGTCCATCTTCTATGCATGTGTTAGCCATTAACTGTTCACTTACAATCACAAAATGAGACATTAATTGGCACAGAATAAGGCTTTACAAGAACCTTATTACAAATGTAATTCTAAGATGCTTGTTAATCATCAATACTGTAGTGATTAAACAACCAACAGGAAGAAAACGTGTTCATTTTCACATTGTTTAATTTTAGGAAACATATCCTCCAATAACTATTGAATCTGGCAAGATGAAATGTATTTTCAAGTTCCCAAAATACTCACCATCTTTCAGTATGGTTTCTCGGCCAGTCCCATCGATTTTCTGTCTTCCAATTAAAAAGCTGGTAGTGTCAGCAAAGTAAATGTAATTTGATTCAGCATGGAAGTCAAGAGCCCGTGGACTCACAAGATTTTCTATCTGAATAATGTGTTCATCACCCGCTTTGGAATTCATATCCATCCCTCGGATGATGCCTGGTCGCCCCTTTCCATAAAAAAGGAACAGCTCATTCTTGGGTTCTGCAGGAGCAAGATTACAAAAATAAACACACCAGCACAAACTAATCTTCTTTACACTGCGTAGTGTCAGCATCTAATTAATCGGCATAATTAGCATTTTTTATTCAGCACAGAAAATTAAACTCTTCAGCAATCAAAATGTATCTAAAGCAAGAAGACTAGCTAATTACATTACCTTAATTAAAACAAGAATTAGTTCCGCTGATTAGGCCCTATCTAATTAATCATTCTTTTGTTCAAAATGGTCCATGTTTCCAAGACATGGCAGATCAGAGGATAGTGTTGTAGCCAGAGCAAAATGGGCATTTATTATGCTGTAGACATTTAATTTTACAATTCATTAGTAGCTGGCTGAGATGTTGTTTGTATTGACTGCAACATTCATTAAAGCTGACAGTGAGGTGCGCTCTAGCGAATGTTACGCAGGGCCTAACAAAGATGCTGCAAATCTATTGTCCAGACCGAAACAGATAAATTAGAGGCATAGGATAACTCCTGTAGGGTCCCAAAGTAAATAATAATATGAAAAGAAACACTTGGATATTTTGTAGCAAAGGCTAATAGCTTCCCCAAGGCCCATTACTCTGAGAACGCCTCTCAAGAGATCAATCTAGTGGCAGTGAAACCTAGAACCAGAAATACAGTCTCAGAGCCAACCCCACTTCAGCTAGTGAATATCTGTCATTCCGTTATTAACTTAAGAAGTGTCTTGCTGTTTGTGAAAACATTACTGACTGACCTTTAATAACACCACACAAGTACTGCAGACAGAGATACAATCAACCTGACTTTTCAGGTAAATCTGTATTAAAGATTATAAAAAAGATGTGCCTAGACAAGCTGACTACTTCATTATTTTAATTAAATTAAACTTTAATGAGCTCTCGATTATGTCATTAACTTAAGCTCTTTATTGTTGATTGATTAAACAGTGTCTCGATTCCAGATGATAAATGACAGCTTCACATAGACTTTTAATAAATAATATGTAATAACTAATAATAATAACATAACTGTTAATACATACACTACTGGTCAGAACTTTTAGAACAACTCAATTTTTCCAGTTTTTATTGAAATGTATGCAGTTTAATGTTTTTAACAAAATATAACCCCTTAAGCTGACAAACCCCTCTGGTACCCGTAGAGCACTAAATCCATGTGCTTCTCTTTAATCCCATGTATACTCTTCACTGTTGTGTTGTTTGCCAAGTGTTTGGTATCCCATGAAGGCTGAGACTCTCAGCTTTGTAACGATGTGAAGCATTCTCTGATGTGAAAAATGTGTTGTTGTTGTTTTTTTTATAATAATAGGGCATTTAAATACATTTAACTTGCTTAATGCTTAATAATAATAAATACAAAAATACGCCCATTAGCTTTGTCAGAAGCACTGTATTTAAAAAAAAAAGAAACATAAAATCCCTAAGTAAGGAGCTGTTTTAAATGAATGTCCCTTATTGTTCTTGGATGGTGTCTATCATTGTTTTCCTCCAGCAGCAAATATATTGCTATATTGTCTATCATATCATTTCTCCTTCTCTTCTGTTTATGAACTGTAAACATCATATACCACCAGTTCTGTATACGTCCACATCAAAAATTAGGACGAATCAATTCAATTATAGACATTACTGCAGCAAGTTTTCAGTGTTTATATAGACCTATCGCTAGCGCCTAGCAATAAATAACTACCTAAACGTGTACTGGTATGACCAAAGTTTGGATGCTTGAACAACCCGAACCAAAACAACTAAATAGCAATGACATAAGTTAAATATCATGCTTTTGCAATTATAAATATATGCTTTAAAAATTAAGTTTAAATATATTAACCGTTTAACAAAAACAAATGCAGCAAACCAATGCAGTCCAGGTAGCACGGATTTATGGGCGTTCTCCAAAATCCTAACAAAAATGACGCAAATACCATGTACGCATGCGCATTAGCATTAAGTAGGAAAACTTGACGGGTAGGATGTTTCAACTGAACACCTGCAGTGTATATATATTTCAGAATGTTACAGAATGATATATACATAGATATTACACATAAGTATATCTGAAATAAATAGGCAAGTATTTCTGTAACAGTAATGAATAATAATACAAAAACACGAACTTTTGCATGACTTCCCATCACTTCCCAGGATGAAACCAGTCCTACAACGACATGTCCTTGATTTGTAGCTGCCACTAAGTAGGCAGATGTGTGAACACCCTCCTGATTTCCCATATGGGTCTTCTTCACATGCATGACTCCTGACTGTAACAAATGGTAAGTGAAAAACAATGGATGCATATTTGTTAACTTCACATCATGTTAACATGTTTGACAATTCCAAATAACAGTCAGGTACAGAACATTTCCATTACTTTTAATCTCCCTGATAGGAATGATTCTAGTTTTCCTTATTTATGTATGTATTGATCACTGAAACAAGCAGAAATAAATACTAATAAAAAAGTATTAATTAACTAATTAAGGCAATCTTGCTTTCAAATGACATTTAGTTATTATAAAAAAATAGATATGTTTTTATTAAAAACAGGTTTTATAGTTACTCCTTTGGTGTCAGTTATGAATATGTGAAAAACGTTTGTATAATAAATGCAGTTTATTTAAGTATTGAATGAAAAAACACTGAAAGCCATCAGCTGTATATATAGAAAATTGCAGATATGTTACAAATCACAGACTTATAAATTCAGTCTCATTTGCTGGCATGGTTTACCTGTTGGTTGAGTAAGCTTGTGGTAGACATATAATGTTCTAGAATTTTCCATACTGGCTATACTTTGAAAATCTGTGCTGTTGAAGCGGTTTATCTTTAAAATGTCCACTTTATGTCCTTTGGTGGGCTCAGAACATGTTGCATACAAATAATCTTCAAAGACAGTTAATCCATAGACGTATGCCACCTGAAGGAAACAAGTACAAAAATGTATCAGCATTTACTGTGAAGCAGTAAAATATTTTTTATTGATACAAATATTTTTATATTTGGCCTCAATAAATGGGTGGGGTTTGGGGAAACCGGTACACAGAAAGCAGGAATATGGTGCAAATTAAGGTGAATTAATTATATATAGGTGTTCAGTGAAAGAAAACTACCAAAACCAAAATAAAACCCTAGCTCCTAGCTTAACTGACTAACTTCCTGGTCTGTCTCTAAGCATAAGACACTAACAGATATACAAGCAAACAGTCCAAATCCAAATCCAAATCCAGGTCAATTTCCCAGGTTTCTTCTCGTATTTGTTCCTCTGGCTTTCATGCCTGCTCCTTCTCACCCTCCCCTCTCTCCAGCAATGACAGATGCTCCTTCCTCTCCGGCTCTGGGGACGTCAGTGGCTGCTCTTTCTCTACCGTTCTCGTGCTTACGCCATCAACCTCCCAAGTGAGGTGCACAGAGCAGCATGGCGTGCTCGTTGCTCGGTTCAGTCTCCTGCGCCATGCTCACCTCCAGCCGCAGAAGCTCTTCCATAGCCTTGTGTGTTGCTTTTTGTTGGTTTGTTTTTTAGGATAACTGGACTTTGTTTATGGACTGAGACTTTGCATTTGGATTGGTTGCCCGGTGTTGTGTTTTTAATTTAGTATATGTGTTTAGAGAGGGATCTGTCCATACTATTCAACATCACTGTATATAATAAATACTCTATAGCTTTAAAATACCTATAAATTGTGCCCACCACCATGGTCTACATACATACAGTCACCGCCAAAATGATTGGCATCCTCACAGACACATTCTGAATGGAAGCTAATCCCAATCAGTTTCTTACAACTTGAATATGAATTGTCTATTTGCATCATTAGGTTGACTTTCATTAAAATAAGAACACGGGCAAATACAACGAGGGTTACTTCATTTTGTATGCTCCTTTTCCTTATCACACAAGTAGGAACTCACTGAGCAGCTTCTTGAAGTCTCCTTTGAATAACAATGTTCTATTATTATCTTCTTCTTTTTTTCTGAGTGCATTTGAAGAAGGTGTCTTGTCATTAAAACAACTAATTACAAGGTTCTTGAACTTTACTCTTTTAGTTTCCTGCTGTATCTACCTGTGTAACAACTGTTCACTCTATATAAGTAAGTAAACATATAAAGACAGAGAGAGAGAGAGAGAGAGAGAGAGAGAGAGAGAGAGATTGAGAGACAGAGACAGACAGACAGTGTTTTCTATGAACAAAATCAATGGGGAAGAAATCAGCTCTCAGTCAGTGTAGGAAAAGAAGATACACTGAAAGAGAGACACATCGGCAAAGGATGTGAAGAAGGAAAACATATACTTCAAGAAAGACATTTGAGGATCAAAGGGTGGAAAACTAAGAAAATAAGCAGGATATTTATTTAATTTAGCTGCTGTATTTAAATCATGCAATCATCATCATATTTATATGTCATAATAGTAATGTTAAAACATAGCAATTATTCAATCTCCCTTATACTCACATTGTTCCCTTGAATAATGGTGTGCCTGTTCTTTCCATTATAATCCACCACTTCAATATAGTCCAAATAAACATCTGCCCAGTATACCAGCTTTTTGACCAAGTCCAAGGTGATTGCTGTAGGCTGTTCAGTTTTATAATCCACTATTCTTGTTCTGTTCGTTCCGTCCATGTTGCATCTCTCAACCTTGGCAACATTCCCATAGTCAGTAAAGAAAAGCTTCCTAAAATGAAAATTGAAATCCATTATATAAACTGTAATATAAAGACATTTGGCATGTAGTACATACATCTATATTAAAGGGGTGATGTAAACCCATCAATATAGCATTAAGTACCTTTGCTTATTTATCAGGATCCCCATGTAACTGAATATGATTCTATTGTGTTGTTTTTTTATGTACTATGGAGGACAATTTGAAATGGAGTAAACATTTAAACACGCACCTTTCATTTCGGAAGCTAATCAAATCTTGGCCTTACTGAAAAGCCTGAAAGCATCCTAGTGAAATGTAGTGTAGATGCATCCGTTGTAATTACACAACCCTTTTTAAATACTACAATTATATTTAATCTACAATTATAATTTGTATTATTATTATTATTATTGCAGGCGGGAGATGTATAATCTAAAATATTATAATGTAAACCATTGTTGGATCGGTTCAAGGTCACATCCAATGACCCATTTGATTCTTTCATGAAGAACAAGTTTCGATAGCCTTGAAAATAATGGTGCATGTGTGCATTTATAAATCGTTACACATATTTTTCATTGCATATTTATATGTTTGGGTTTTTGATTTATTATTTAACAATCCATCGAAACATGGGCTTTACAAAGATACATTTTACTTTCTACATATGTATGTATGTATACACCGATCAGCCATAACATTATGACCACTGACAGGTGAAGTGAATAACACTGATAATCTCATTATCATGGCACCTGTCAGTGGGTGGGGTATATTAGGCAGCGAGAGAACATTTTGTCCTCAAAGTTGATGTGTTAGAAGCAGGAAAAATGGGCAAGCGTAAGGATCTGAGCGACTTTGACAAGGGACGACTGGGTCAGAGCATCTACAAAACTGCAGCTCTTGTGGGGTGTTCCCGGTCTGCAGTGGTCAGTACCTATCAAAAGTGGTCCAAGGAAGGAAAAGCGGTGAACCGGCGACAGGGTCAGGGGCGGCCAAGGCTCATTGATGCATGTGTGGAGCGAAGGCTGGCCCGTGTGGTCCGATCCAACAGACGAGCTACTGTAGCTCAAATTGCTGAAAAAGTGAATGCTGGTTCTGATAGAAAGGTGTCAGAACACACAGTGCATCGCAGTTTGTTGCGTATGGGGCTGCGTAGCCGCAGACCAGTCAGGGTGCCCATGCTGATCCCTGTCCACTGCTGAAAGCACCTACAATGGGCACGTGAGCATCAGAACTGGACCACGGAGCAATGGAAGAAGGTGGCCTGGTCTGATGAATCACGAGTTCAAGGTGTTGACTTGGCCTCCAAATTTCCCAGATCTCAATCCAATCGAGCATCTGTGGGATGTGCTGGACAAACAAGTCCGATCCATGGAGGCCCCACCTCGCAACTTACAGGACTTAAAGGATCTGCTGCTAACGTCTTGGTGCCAGATACCACAGCACACCTTCAGAGGCCTAGTGGAGTCCATGCCTTGATGAGTCAGGGCTGTTTTGTCGGCAAAAGGGGGACCCACACAATATTAGGCAGGTGGTCATAATGTTATGGCTGATCGGTGTATGTATACACACACATGCACACGCACACACACACACACACACACACAAGTTTAATTGTTATTGTTAGTATGCCTCTGATACTCCAGCGAGAGTGGCACTGTGGATTATCTGTTTACAGTTCTCTCCTCTGCTGGCGCTGGTGCATAGCATCCTAATTTAGATCTGTGCAGTTAAGCATTACAGCTGATAAGATACTCGTACTTGATTGGTCCAACCAACAGTCTGCTTTTGTCAAAGTTTGATGCTCACTTACTGTAGCAGAGGTCCCAGTCTGAGGTATACTCAATGCTTTTTGCTATTTATACTTTTATCTTATTTTATTTCACATTACATTTTAAATATAACATTTTAGCTGTGACTTTCTTATTGATTGCATTGGATTGCACTGTACAAATCTGTTCTGTTCAAAGTATTAATTTCCCAATAAATCCAATATTTTCCTATAGCTGAAAATATATATGTACATTTCAATGCCAGTAGGTCACTAATCCTGTGTTAACACTGACACAGATATTCAAACCTCCTCGACTTCAGATGTAAACAGAAATATCAAAAGAAACCAATGCCAAATGCTGTTATATTTTGTAAACATGAAGGACAACATCTGAAGGTTTGACTAAAGAAATGGAAAATGTAATGATATGACACATTATGTTATTAATTTGTTTAATTATAATAATGAAGAACTTAGTTGCAGAAGACCCTGTGTCCCTCCAGGGCAATTCCAAGGCAATTACAAAAAACAAAAATAAATATTTTAATGTGAAATGTCATATAAATGTTGTAATGACAGAACATGGACCTGCAAGTTCTGATTTTACAGTGCAATTACAAAGATTTTCAATATTTACAGATGCATTCTTAAACTTTAACTTAACAGATGTTTATAGTTACTGAAATTAGTAGTTTATTTGTTTTCAATTTTAAATAGTAAATTATTATGCATTATTTAATAATAAATTAACCCCTATACTGCATTGTTCACAAAAATACTTAAAACACTGAAATATACAGCTCTGGAAAAAATTAAGACACCACTCCAAGTTCAGAAATCAATGTTAAGTGGTCTCTTAATTTTTTCCAGAGCTGTACGTATCAATTATATATTTTCAATTTAGTTTCAACAACTTTGGGCTGCCACTTCATGGAAATCCTTGTCTTACATTATAGCACACCTTAAAATGCTGCTTTCACACTAGACAGTTGAACCCGGGGGAGACCCCATGGCAAAAATGCAGGGATTTCACATTGAAATGTTCAACCCGAGATTAAACTCTGAAGCCGGGGTGAACTCGTCCTGCTAAAGACCTGGGTTGAGATGTCCAACCCAGGATGAAGTGTTCACCTTGAAAAACATTAATGCGAATCGTAACCTGTGTATTATAGCTCCAAGCACATGTGAACGCAAGCAGAGCTAAACTCAGGGACGAGGCACCCCAGGGCCACCCCGGGGCCATTTAACCCCGGATTAGAAGGTGTAGTGTGAAAACAGATTTTATTTTATGTCAGCTATTGCAGTTTTTGGTTCAATTTTCCGTTTCTACATTTACATTGGGTAATTATGCAACATTACCTTTAGTGTGTAATAACTTTCTATTCAAAATATTATTATTATTAAATATAAACGTATCCAGTTATTGTCTTCTCTAAATAACTTATAAGAGGATTAAATTGTTGAGTAGAATACATTGTGTTACTACCATTTTGGAAAGGTCACTTAAGCAATTACATTATTCTCACTGCCCCTGGTCTTGCTTAACTGCAATGTCTAATGGAATAATTATAATAGGCATTGTTTAAGTTTAAAAAAAAATCAATATTTCTACTTCTGTAGTTTAGTTTTTCCCTATGGGATCACTGCTGTAAACAAATTGACAGGCAATCGCCTGTTAATGGCATAACAGCTTACTGTTCCTTGTTGTGTTTGTTTTTTTGACAGTAATAATACACAAGTTGAAAGTATTAAATGGATACAGAAGAATCATATGCAAATACAGACCAATATCTTGTAGCAATAGACCTTGTAAAGTGATAATTGCTAAACTGCTCAATAAATAAATGGTGCGGGTTGAGGGGTGAGTTGAAACCTAGGATATGTATTAATAATATAATAAGCTTAAGAACATTAATGTTGCTTCACTGCTTGTAATTCAAATTCCTCACAACCAGTCTGAACAATTATCTTTCAAAAACTCAGAGGCAAATATGCTATCACTCCCACTGGCTACCTACTCAACACCCACACGTGACCAAGGCACGCTTGCCATGTATCACGAGAAAGAACATAAGTTTATGAGGGCAAGAAGTAAAACTGCATGGGTTTACATTTAAAATAATATTGTTCTTCAATAAGGAATGAATGTTTGACAAAAGTTGTCTGTTCAATTTTCATCAAGATCTTTAGGTTTGGTAGAAGCATTGTCATAATGTAGTTGAAGATAATTTGGAGTCCCAAATTAGTTTAGAGATTAGCCTTTGCCAATATTTAAATTAAATTAAACTAAAATAATAATGTATATAAATTGTGATTTAGTTGCTGGTTACCCCAGATGTCTGGAGCTTTTGGCCTACTTCTTGTCAGAAAAGTTTTGCAGGTGCTGTGTATTCAACCTATTTGTGATACACTTTATAGTTTATAAAAGTCATACTGTATTTATAATCTACGATTTAATTATTGCTGTTATTCACCTTATAGTATTGTACTTCATCTGCTGGTGGACAGATTCTAAACTAGTGTACAATATCAGATTTGACCTTTACTGCAGTTTAGGCCTGAATTAAATCAAAACTTCGACCCATCTGCCAACTGCAAATTCCAAAACCAATACTTGATGGCGTCTGTCCAATGTACAAACATAAGAAGCCTTTCGAAAACAGAAAGCCACCTTAGAGTAACATGCTTGGAATGTGCAATTGGCATTGCACTCTTGATTGTCATCTTTTGATATAAGTCAGGCCCTGATATTAATTGTTTGTTTGACATTCATCATTTTCTGATTATGCAATGGAGAATGTTTGGACTATCCTCAACTGTTACCAATACAAATGTCACAATAAAACCATTTACTAGGAGACCTAAGTGCAGATTGTATGTGTATTCAGAAAAATGTAATGAAAAAATAAAATATGCAGTCGAAACTACAGGAAATACTATTAGATGTATATAATGCTTCATAAACATTGTATTTGGTTCGGAAGAAAAGAAAAGGGAGAAGAGAAGAAAAGGATATATTATGTTGTTTTTCCTTAGCTAAGTGAAGGTGATGACACAGGATGCCAAATGCCAAAACAAAATATGCATTTATTTTATTGAGACAAAGTCCTCAACTACTGAAACTCAATATCTTTCATAAAAATGTAAAAGTTATCATTGTGTCAGTCCCTAGCTCTTAAGCCAAGTGGTGTTGTATATAATTGGCAATGCAAGCTGCACGTAAGCTTTGCACTTTGCACTAATAAAACCTGACAGCAAAGAGGTAGGAGGTAATTATTCTGTATGTGTCAAAGCAATAGAAGAATACTGTGGGCTTTGAACCTGACCATTTTGGGGAGAAACAAATACACCTTTATCAGCTAGAAGCACTGAGGAACTCTGACAGAAAATATGTAACTCTGCATTGCATACAAATGACTGTTTTAAATCTCAAGGTGTTACTTAAGTGGGAATTTGAAGATCCGGAAGCATGGTGTGGTTATAAATGACCACTGCAACATAATGACCTCGTGGATGTGAACCTTTTATTCCTGCAAAGTCAGTAAGTTAATACAATTCTAAGAATGAATTACATTTGATAAACTGCACTGTATATTTATGGCATCTTTACAAAATACATTCTCAAACAGTACCATATACTAGGTACCCAACTACTAAGAATTCAAACTGTCCATTGGAAGAAAACTGGTTGCAATTGCATTATGCTGAACTCAAGTATGCTCACTAATATCAACATAATAATGACTTTCAGATTTGCATGATTTTGGCTCCTCATTCAGCAGAGGTATCATCACTGAAAACTCTCTCCCTGACTGACCTTCAAATAAATTTGAAAACTGAACCCATCAACATCAGCATTGAAGGGAACAATATTTATCACTAGGACAACTTAAGGTCCCTGGATGGTAATGTCAGATTGAGGGGAACAAATAAATTCAAAAGATTATGCCCGAGTCACTTGATTTCTTGATCTCAGGCAGTCTGTATCACTGCAAGTCAAGGATACACCGACACACATAAGCAGTATCAGTCAAATGTGTTCTAAGAAAACAGTGGTAAATACAGGGCCCTATCAATATTAACAACATGTACGTAAATAAAATATAGAACAACCACTATATGAAACTATATCATGGATTTGACATTGTTAATTAAAAGGCAATCTGGTTACGCTATACGAGAACAAAAGTAAACAACAACTCAGTTGGTTATTGTTAAATTGTGTAATGGTCTAGTGAAATCTTATACATGTATTTATGTAGATTAACTCAAAGAACTGGGCCTTTTCATCTCAAATCAAATAAAACTTAAAACTCTGAAGGATGCTGACAAATTCAGTCTGTGTTGTAGTGCTTGAAGCACTGCAGACACACCAAACCTTCTAGAGGTAATTAAATACAGTCTTTGGATCGACTGAAAAATACTTGGATTGAAAAATGATATGAGTTGCATAACATCTTTATTTGTCTTTACATTCTTCTGGAAAAGTTAGAAATCAGACTAGAAAAACAGAAATGTCTTCATAACTAGCCAACCTCGGAACACCATAGCACTGACTTTAGGGGTTAATACATTATTTTGAGGAATCATCAAGTATTAAACTTGTATAGTTATGATCCCCATTCCTCTTCAGAAGCGATGAGACAAAGCATTCATTTGTGACCTTGCCTGTTGTGAAAGCCATCCTTTATTCTACTCAGTGCAAGTCCAGAAAGCCAACGTAAAAGGAACAGTAGGGTAGTTAAAAATCCACAATGGTGACTTGACGATGGAGAGGCAAGTTTTCCCCATTTTATTTTACCTTGTGGGATTCGGTCAAGTGTGAGACACCCTTTGGGACCCCAGGCCAGACATAAGAGTTGTTTTCTCATTTTTGGCAGAATTATGAGATGTAGGCATTCCCATGGGTCGTTTTTGAGATTAGCGCAAATTTGTCAGAAAGTATATGGGTGGGGTTGGGGTGGTGGGTGATTCCGATTGACTTGCATACGTCAGCTATATACAGTACTGTGCGAAAGTTTTAGGCAGATGTGAAAAAATGAAAAAAATGAATGAAATGAAAAATGAAAAAAAGTAAGAATGCTTTAAAAATAGACATGTTAGATTATATTTATCAATTAACTAAATGCAAATTGAGTGAACAGAAGAAAAATCTAAATCATATAAATATTTGGTGTGACCACCCTTTGCCTTCAAAACAGCATCAGTTTTTCTAGGTACACTTGCACACAGTTTTTGAAGGAACTCGGCAGGTAGGTTGGCCCAAACATCTTGGAGAATTAACCACAGTTCTTCTGTGGATTTAGTCGCCTCAGTTGCTTCTCTCTCTTCATGTAATCCCAGACAGACTCGATGATGTTGAGATCAGGGCTCTGTGGGGGCCATACCATCACTTCCAGGACTCCTTGTTCTTCTTTACGCTGAAGATAGTTCTTAATGACTGCCGCTGTATGTTTGGGGTCGTTGTCATGCTGCAGAATACATTTGGGGCCAATCAGATGCCTCCCTGATGGTCTTGCATGATGGATAAGTATCTGCCTGTACATCTCAGCATTGAGGAGACCATTAATTCTGACCAAATCCCCAACTCCATTTGCAGAAATGCAGCCTCAAACTTGCAAGGAACCTCCACCATGCTTCACTGTTGCTTCACAATTTGACTCATCAGTCCAGAGCACCTGCTGCCATTTTTCTCCACCCCAGTCCCTGTGTTTTCATGCATAGTTGAGTTGCTTGGCCTTGTTTCCACGTTGGAGGTATGGCTTTTTTGCCACAAGTCTTCTATGAAGACTACTTCTGACCAGACTTATCCGGACAGTAGATGGGTATACCAGAGTCCCACTGTTTTCTGCCAATTTCAAAATTGCACTGCTGGACATCTTCCAATTGCAAAGGGAAGTAAGCATGATGTGTCTTTCATCTGCTGCAGTAAGTTTCTTTGGCCGACCACTGCGTCTACAGTCCTCAACGTTGCCCGTTTCCTTGTGCTTCTTCAAAAGAGCTTGGACAGCACATCTGGAAACCCCTGTGTGCCTTGAAAAGTCTGCATGGGAGAGACCTTGCTGATGCAGTATAACTACCGTGTGTCTTGTTGCTGTGCTCAGTCTTGCCATGGTGTGACTTTTGACAGTAAACTCTCTTCAGCAACCTCACCTTGTTAGCCGAGTTTGGCTGTTCATTACCCAGCTTTATTCCTCCTACACGGCTATTTTTGTTTCAGTTAATGATTGTTTTTCAACCTACATTGAATTGATGATCATTAGCACCTGTTTGGTATAACTGTTTAATCACATACCTGACTATATGCCTACAAAATCCCTGACTTTGTGCAAGTGTACCTAGAAGAACTGATGCTGTTTTGAAGGCAAAGGGTGGTCACACCAAATATGGATCTGATTTAGATTTTTCTTCTGTTCACTCACATTGCATAATCTATTGACATTTTTTCACATCTGCCTAAAACGTTTGCATAGTACTGTATATGTAGATGAAAGCACCATGTAGACAAGTCACACATTGTGATAGTGTTGCAAGTCAAATGTGTAATAGCTGCTGATTTTTCACATATAGTCACCTAGTAATATGGACCGATCAGACATTGTGAAACCATCTCTTCTGTCAAATGGTTTGATAGTGTCAATCATTGATTCTCGTGTCATTTTGTATGGGATACATGCTAATAAAAGGCTATGTTCTAAATATATTAGAACATACATATCCAACATTTCTTAAAGGATTAAAATACAAAATGTCACGATGCAGTGATCCTCAGTGTATGTACACTGTATATTAAGATGCATTTATAACATTATTTTAAAACAATATACGGAGCCCAAAATGCTAGGCACAGAGAGTTGGGGCCGGATTAAATCAAAACTTGAACCCACCGGCTAATAGAAAACTACAGAGCTGTACTCAGTTGCAGCTTCATTTTTAGTAAGATGACACTTTCTGCTAATCATAAATGTAACCGCTATGATGTACAGGTTTGTAGTTTTCTATTAGTGGGTGGGTCAAATTTGTGATTTGTAATCCGGCCCTTGGGCTTTCTTGCCGTTATTTTGGAATTATTTTGCATCCAACTGCAAATTAAATCCAAAGGTCAAAATTAAAATGTTCTCATGGTCAAGTAATGACAATTAGTAAACAGTATCTATGAAAAACAGTGATATAAATTATGAATACTGTCTATCTATATGTAAGAATGAATTTGCCCTTAAATCAAGAGCAACTAGATACTGACTGAACCTTACTGAATTAATACATTACTGAATAGCCACAGATAAACGATTACAATAAAACAAGCAAACAACAAAACAGCGTTTGATTAGTAGTTTATTTTTCTGGCTCTGTTATTACCTTATTAACTTGATTAAATGGCAAATTCCAACAGCACATGTAATACTGAGAGTGGAGTAGGCTTGAACAGGGCACTTAAGGAGTCATTTGTATTAATTGAAAACATAAATACATTTCATAGTTTCAGTAAGTTTAGTATTTAAAGTGTTGATTACCAATTTCTTTATATCATTTTTTAATTTATTTCTGGTACTATCCATACTCCCACTATATTTTATTAAAATGCATTTCCAATGCCCACTGTCCTCCTTATGGGGTTTGTCATTTCCTCTGTAATTTGTAATACATTTTAATTTGGCACTTGGAAGTGTATTTTCATGAAGTGGGAAGTGTGATGGGATGTGTTGTATTCTAGTCATTTTGGCAGTTGTAGGGTGATGATAATTGACATTGTTTGCAGTTTATTTTGTTTCTGTAGTGGCAGATAAACCCCATAAACAGCCAAAGATGCCTCCATGGGCCTTGTCCCTGGACCCCAATGGGGGCCTAGGCAGTACACAGAGCCCAGCCTCTATGTCCAGCCATTTTCCATTTCTACATTTCAGATTCTGCCACGCTCATGTCTGAACGTGGGATTAAAAACTAGATCACTCACTCTCGGCAGAGGCTTTCAGCACTGCACTGCTCAGGAGCCCACGGTTATATTTTAAGATTTGTATTTATTGTTATCAGATAGAAAAAAACAGATGTTTGAATCTCATATTGCTGACAATGTGCTTGTGAGATCAAATAACACCTTTAAGTAGACAATACCGGTTTGTTTATTTGTTTCAAAACTAAACAGTTTTGTTATGAAGGTCAGCTATTTTAATTTGAAATGTTTTAGTATCATACAACTATGGATGTGTCACAGTATTTTACAAAACTTCTATATAATATGTTTGCTTGCTTTAATATGTAACCTGATTAAGGCTTTAGAACATTTTATCATAGATGTCTTTGATCTGGGAACATAACTAAGCCTTGTATCATGGCCTTCACATTGCAAGGTTAAAAAAAAAACTAAAAAACTTTGAAAGTATGAAAACAAACAAAAAAATATATATATTTCTAAGGTTTGTGGAATATATCCTGTAGCAACTACAGCACACGCTGAGATACTATCACACATATCTCAGTTTCTTTTGTTTTTACTTCATTGCTGAAGGCTCTAAAACCTTGTTTGTCTTCTCAACCTCTGAACATTATTAACTGCAAGAGCTGCTTGCATATTTCAACAAGTATATGCTACCCAGAGAGTACATACTAGAGAACTTACAACTGTCTGCTGCAAACAGCTTGAGTAACTGGATTTCTAATGAGTGGTACCCACACACACACTAGTTCAGAAAATGTATTATTAATATACATAACGCTGACACTGTATTATTAGTAATTTAAAAACCCTGACAAATGTCTGATTAAAAGTAACCTGGCCACCCAAATCATAGAACAATTTAATCCATTTAAAGACCAAATGTATATGCTGCTTGTTTACATTTGTTAGATAATCCAAGGATATTTGCTTTGGTGGAATGAAGTATGTATTTTATTATTATATAATAATGCAGATTACATTTGTACAATTCTTCCACATATATGTGTAGTAACTAATCAACCATGCCGTAATTAAACAAGTGGCACGATTTTGTACGTTTAGAGAATAAACAGGATTGAAATGTCCCTTGTTATATTTATTCAGCTTGATCCATATCTGCCTATACCGCAAATAAACGACAGCCCAGGTCAGCAATTAGCCTACTTAAAATGCAGAGAGAACTACATTTCAAATTAACAGAAGATGTTTTCACCCATTATCAATGATTGGTAATGCCTGGGTTGAAGGGGAAAGCAATGCAATGCCATTTTGCATTTGAGCAACTATTTGTAAATGTTGCTTCAGTTTCAAGTGATATCTGACAGCACAAAACACGTTTAAAAGTGTAATTTGCTGAAATCGCCCTAAGCCTCTGCCCTCAAAGGGTTATGACTGAGCCAGTACTATGCAGACCAAAAAGTAATAACACAGATTTAATAATTTCTCATGAAAGTGCTTTTGCCTCAAAATATTTGTGAATGTAATGAAAGCAACCTTTTTATTAGAAGAGGGTCACTATGGACGAATGTTTTTATATTTGATTATACAAGCATTTCTCCCTTGGATGCCTTCACCAAGACTGTAAACATAAGCAAACCTACGGACCTGTGCAGACAATGTGAGAGATAATGCAGGTAATGAAACAAGGGAGACGCCTCCTGCTGCAGAGGAATCTTACAAATGTAGTGAAAAGCTGCTGAAGGATGTTGATTGTCAATGAAAGCTAACTGAAATGTACTGCACAGTTTTCCAAAGTATTATTGAGGGTAAACCTTTATTTAATCTTTCCTTTCCACCTATTTTCCTCTTTTTAATGACTCCTACAAGTCAAGGACATTTAAAATACTGGACTTGCAATACCTAAACACTCCATACATAGTTCCCTTTCAAGTTGAAAGCAGACACCAAGAATATGTTAAATGGGTTACTAGAGGCACAGGTACTAAGCATTGTAGAGTAGAGCATCAAGGACAACCATAGCAGGAGGTTACAAAGGAAGATCTGCTTCCCAGTGGTATGAATATGTTGCTAACCAGTCTCTCGTGCACTCGGAAGACCCACAAGAGAGAGCTTTCATCTCTGTTCAAGACAGAATACCATGTTTAAGAGGGGATGTCTACTGTTGTGCTCCCTTGACCGAGGGGAGACTTCTGAGTTGCCTTGGTTGGTGGAGTGCATCTACTTCTAGAGGACAGAGGTCAATATCCTCACCTCATAAGAGCTGCCCCCTGTCTTTTGAGGTCCTCCTTACTTCTACATCAAGGCTAAACGTGTCACTGTCCTGGTCATGCGTGGGCAGGTCTGCTCTGTGCCTTTCCGCTGCTATGATTTCTCCCAACCCAGAAATCATAGCAGGACCATGGGTTTAAAATGGTCCTCCTGCATGCCCTTCAGTTGCTACAGAGAATGTGGTTTGTGTTCCTAGCAACGGCCCCTATTTAGATACCAAGGGCACTTCCTGCTTCACCGGGCTCTTATCACTGAAGCACAGTGTTCTTTGCAGCATTGTAATTGTGCCTGTTTTTATGTTCCTGGCCAGAACCCTGACAATCACAAAACATTTGCTCTTGGATACATTAAAAACTGTTTCATACTCCTGACCACATAACATTCTACTTTCCTCTTCAGCTATGATGAATAAAATGGGCAATATTCACAGTTGTACTTGTTATTTCAGTTCGCCGGAGATCTTTGTGCAGAATACCATCTATCCCTTAATGCTCATTTGTGGATTAATTAAATAGCTACTGGGTCCTTGCTGAATTTAACTGGCATTGGTTCTTTACCTTATTCATGTTTATTCATGATCAACATTAATATATTAGTACCTTTGCAGTATTTCTGTTTCCTAAGGTACTATCTTTGAAAGCATTGTGTGAGTTTTCTTTTTCCATAATCATCTACCAAAACAATAGAACACATTTACAATGGAAAACCAAGGAACTATTCTACATTAATAGCTGTATCTCTGTGTTTCTGCTTTCATGTCCAGTCATGGATACTGATTCTAAGTATGAGTTTAAGTAAGAGTTTAATTATCTATATTTTATAAGTGTTGAATAACAATACCCTACCTTTAAAGGAAATATAATAAATAAAGGAATACTAAAATATGCTGCATCTAATGATCATGTCGTAGCATTGTAAACTAATATGCTGCAGAATTGGAAAATTATATCTGTATCCATTTCAAATTGCAAAGTATTTGTGATTTATGTAATTTTATGTTTCTGTTTTGAACAAGAGTCTTGCTTGGCTCTACTTCCTTATCTTTGAAGTAGGAAGCACTGCCCAAGGGGTCTGTAGGAATCCGATTGAGAAACGTCACTATCAAAGCTGCAATTGGCCCCTGCGCATGTCACTCAGAACAGGTCCCTTCCCACTTCCTGATCTATTAAACGTGACGTCTGTGCAGGTTTGTCCTCTTTTGCCATTTCGCTAGACCCAAGAAAGTGAACTTTCTGTGTCTTGTCTGTGCACTAGTACTTATTATATTTTTATTATTATTATTACCACTGTTTCAGTTGGTTGGCTTCACGGCTGTGTTGTTCGCCACCAATATTAGTGTGTGTGTGTGTGTGTGTGTGTGTCTCTATTTATTGTATTAGTTATTATCGATAGCTAATCCGATTCTGTTCCATCCACACATTGGGGTTGCGCTTTCGGTTTCAGTTTCGTTTAAATACAGCACTTTTAAAAATAATAGTCGTGTTTATATACACTCACCTAAAGGATTATTAGGAACACCTGTTCAATTTCTCATTAATGCAATTATCTAATCAACCAATCACATGGCAGTTGCTTCAATGCATTTAGGGGTGTGGTCCTGGTCAAGACAATCTCCTGAACTCCAAACTGAATGTCTGAATGGGAAAGAAAGGTGATTTAAGCAATTTTGAGCGTGGCATGGTTGTTGGTGCCAGACGGGCCGGTCTGAGTATTTCACAATCTGCTCAGTTACTGGGATTTTCACGCACAACCATTTCTAGGGTTTACAAAGAATGGTGTGAAAAGGGAAAAACATCCAGTATGCGGCAGTCCTGTGGGCGAAAATGCCTTGTTGATGCTAGAGGTCAGAGGAGAATGGGCCGACTGATTCAAGCTGATAGAAGAGCAACTTTGACTGAAATAACCACTCGTTACAACCGAGGTATGCAGCAAATCATTTGTGAAGCCACAACACGTACAACCTTGAGGCGGATGGGCTACAACAGCAGAAGACCCCACCGGGTACCACTCATCTCCACTACAAATAGGAAAAAGAGGCTACAATTTGCACAAGCTCACCAAAATTGGACAGTTGAAGACTGGAAAAATGTTGCCTGGTCTGATGAGTCTCGATTTCTGTTGAGACATTCAGATGGTAGAGTCAGAATTTGGCGTAAACAGAATGAGAACATGGATCCATCATGCCTTGTTACCACTGTGCAGGCTGGTGGTGGTGGTGTAATGGTGTGGGGGATGTTTTCTTGGCACACTTTAGGCCCCTTAGTGCCAATTGGGCATCGTTTAAATGCCACGGCCTACCTGAGCATTGTTTCTGACCATGTCCATCCCTTTATGACCACCATGTACCCATCCTCTGATGGCTACTTCCAGCAGGATAATGCACCATGTCACAAAGGTCGAATCATTTCAAATTGGTTTCTTGAATATGACAATGAGTTCACTGTACTAAACTGGCCCCCACAGTCACCAGATCTCAACCCAATATCTTTGGGATGTGGTGGAACGGGAGCTTCGTGCCCTGGATGTGCATCCCACAAATCTCCATCAACTGCAAGATGCTATCCTATCAATATGGGCCAACATTTCTAAAGAATGCTTTCAGCACCTTGTTGAATCAATGCCACGTAGAATTAAGGCAGTTCTGAAGGCGAAAGGGGGTCAAACACAGTATTAGTATGGTGTTCCTAATAATCCTTTAGGTGAGTGTAGTGCCTTATACATTGTGACTGCTTGCTGTGTTGGTTTTTTGTCCACAGGACTTTTTCCTCCACAGCAGGAGCACTAGCAGCAGAAGTCAAATGTGAGGCCCGGCTGCCTGGCCTGAGCCTTGGTGTGTAAGAGATCTCGCCTGCGTGAGAGGCTCCTCCACCGGCTTGTGCCTGCACTACAGCCCACGTCTTTGGCTGTAGGAGATCTCGCTCTCTCAGCTCGCTGAGAAAGAGTTCTGTTACGCCTCCTTGTTCGTGTGTACAGGCCTTGGAAACCTGTGTAGTTAAGCCTACAGGCCTACCCGGCACTTGTGTCCTGCACCTGGTGCTTGGAATATACAGTGTTCTGTCCGGCAACAACAAGGTTGCGTCTGGTTGGTGATGCAGTGCCCCCGTGTCCATAAACATTGCCAGATGGAGACGCACTTACAGAGGTGAGGCCGCTAGGCACTCCACTTGTCACGGCGGCGTTTCCTTTGTGTGCCTCCTGGTGCAAACACTGACCGGCGCCCCCGCTGCATGTTTCCCTGATCACACGTGTGTTTGCTCCTCTCGCCCCCGCCATTGCACTGCTTGTGGCCAACGCACCTTACCTGCCTGGAGTGGGGAGGTCCTATGCCAAGTCTGTCTGGGCATCGACAGTGGGCATGAATTGGTCACGACTTCCAGGTCTGCTACAGAATGCCCGGAGTCCCGGCCTCCCACCGGGCTCTGCCACAATCACCGCCGCGCCCGGTGATCTCACACTCCGGCGAGTGATGGTAGGGGTTTGGTGGCGCTGGATCTCCACCTCTCCCTGAGCCCCTCCATCTCCTTCTCCAGACACACAGCTTCGGCACCTGCGTCTGCTGCTGCGCCAGCTGGTGATCCCCCCACAGCAGCCGTGCCCCCCCTGCCTTACGTGCCCGCGGTGCGCGTCCCCACACGAGCATGTGAACGACAGGGAAGGGCCCACGGGCTCCCTCCCCCTCTTCTGAGTCGATGCTCCTGGAAGTTGGGGTTTTAGAGTCTTTTCCAAACAGATTTTCCACTGGTTTGAATGCTCCAAGGTTTTGAAGGCCCTGTTCGTTTCCGAGGGTCAAGTTTCTTAAGACTCAATAGCTATTTAAATGACTGAACACTTCTGTATTACATTATTCTCCCAGTTAACTCTTCTGTTGCCGGCAAAGACTTTGTTATTTTCCGGTTCCGGTTCTGGCAACAGAGCTACAAGTTGAGTTGTGGCAGCAAGTTACCGGTTCAGGTGAGAGAGCAAGAGAAAGTGTTGTGCGTTGTGCGTTGTGTGTTGGATTTCTGCCAGCCCCCAGTCTCCTATTGGAGGAGGCTCGATTTATGCCTGATGTCAATCCATGCCATCTTTTGGAAATGCCGGTTTGCCTGGGTTCGTAGCTCTGTGTCGGGATTTCGACACTCGCCCACTTCAAAGGGGTTTATAACCTCCAAGCCACATTCACCAGACGTTTTCACAGCAGGGGTTCCGAGCCATATGGCCCATTCTAAGTGAGCCATACTCCCAAAACTGTTTGCCGGCCTTCACTTTCAGACCCTCTTTGGCAAAGATGCTTTCACGCACTCTCCAAGAGAGAGAGCAGTCCCTGCAGCTGGCCCAGGTTTACTCCGTTGCATCTCAGGCCCAGCAGCACAGGCAGCCTGCGGCAGCTCGCCAATGGGGAGGCCCCCCCAATCAAGGCTCCCAGGTCACAGCCCAGGCAACAGCCCCGCCCTCCTGCCGATCTCCGCCAGAATCTCACTGGCAGGCAGGCGCCCCCCCAGGCTCACCGTCCCAGCTCCTGGCAGCCCACGGCAGCTCGTGGAAGGAGGGGACCTGGCTCGACCCCACCTCCTCCACCACCCGAGCCCTGTTCAAGCAGCTTCTGGCCCACCCTTTACACCCCCCAGCAACTCTCAAATTGGCAACTCCGCACCCAAGACTCTTGGGTGCTCCAAATTATATCAGTTGGCTACTCCCTGCAGTTGCAAACACGTCCACCCCATTTCCAAGGCATGATGTGGACGCGAGTGAGGGACCTGGTCCAGTGTGCGGTGCTTTGTGTCAAGAAGCGAGCAATCCACAAAGTGCCCCCTCTGGGGCAGCATGAGGGATTCTATTCCCCATACTTCCTAGTGCCCAAGAAATATGGCGGTTTCTGCCCTATGTTGGATCTGAGGCAGCTGAATTGCCACCTCAAGGTGTTGCGCTTCAAGATACTCAGTCTGCGCACCATGTCCCAGGCCATCAAGCCTAGCAACACGTCACATCACGTTTTATTGAACAGGAAGTGGAAAGGTAACTGTTCTGAGTGACGTGCGCATGGGCCAATGGCAGCTGTGATAGAGTGACATTTTACGATTGGGTTCCTATGGAAGTGCGCAGAAACCCCTCCCCCTTGGGCAGTGCTTCCTTTTTCAGATAACCGGGGCCTGAATTCACAACCTATTGTTCTAAATTTGTATTGTTCTAAGTTTCAAAGCCAATTCATCCAAAAAATTCTATGAGAGAAAGAAAACAACAAGATTAAATGATATCTGAAAGCTTATTTTTCTAAAGATAGCTTATATTTTTACTTTGTATTACATCTGAGTTTCAGCTGATGCCATTTATGTGATGTATATTTGCAGACACACATCAATCCCATCATACCTTTGAGAATGATACTAAGCAAAGAAGAGCAATGTCTTTGAGGATGCAGTTGCACAATCCATGCGTATCGTATTCACCTCTTACCACTCCAAATAGATCATAAAGGGTCAGTGAAGTTAGTGTGTTTTTATCAATTATTCACTGATATAGACAATTGTGCATCTATTGCTATAGGACACAGTCTGGGCTGATCACTTTCCACAGCCTGCTAGGTACCCAGAAATACATTAAAGACCATTTTGAAACTCAAAAATTAAAGGCATAAATCATTTAAAATGCCTAATGTTCCATAAGAGAATGAGGTAATGTCCTGACTAGTACGTCAACGTCCTACTTCTAGTGAGGATACCAACCTAGGAAGTATGGTTTTGTTTCATTATACCATGCATATCATTTTGTTAATAATGTTTTATCTCAACAGTTGATCTATTTCTGTGCAATATTTCTTCAGAACTCCTTTCCACCCAACAACACAACACATTAAATCTGAAGTAAATAGTGGGTTGGAAGGCCAATTTTATATATACACATTTAATGGACTGAATATATAAGAAAGAGATTAACATGGTTATTCTGATGATGAGCTTACACTCCTAGTAGTAAAATTGCCTGTTGTTACTTAAAATAGCGAGATATTGACAGTATTGATGTTTATCATCATTCAAATCATATACATGGTTGACAAATATATGGATCAGAATATTGTTTGTAATTATTGTTGGAGAGTGTTTTGGCAGCAACAACTGTCATGTAAAATAAATGTAAAGCAAAGGTTAATTGGGTGTAAATAATTCTCAGTGTCCTTGAAATGAAAACCAAATATTAATATTAATTGATTCCCTTTTTAAGTCTTGTAATGTACAGTGGTTACATAAATGTAATGAGCGTCTGTCCATGAATTATGCTGTTAGATATTAGGTCTGTGTGACCCCCCTACCCTTGTCTAATTGCCCTGCATTCAACTTTTCTAGAAGACATGTGTCAACCATAGTTTTTTATCGAGTATGTAATATTAAAACTGTTATACCACAGTTAAAGCATCAGTCCCTAGGGCTCACATTATAGATGCATGAGGTGTGAGGGTGGAAGATACCTAGTTTTGGTGTTTTTGTTCATTTTCAGCCTCCGTGTCCTCACACAGAAGACTACGGTCTCCCCTTAACTAGTCACACCTACATGTAATCAATCGTAAGAATTATTCTATTACAAAATGTAAATAACTTTGACTTTACTGCTACATTATCAGCTTGCAAGTGTCAAGCGTAGTATCACTTACACAAGTAAGGATATTTACATTTCTTAATTTCCTGTGAGTTGCCCAAACATAAAATTAAATTAAAGATTAAAAAGTTGTACAAAAACAAAACACACCATAGTAGGCAAAGGTGACCTAGAAATGTTATATATTGACTTACCCTGTTAGAGGATCGAGAGCAATTCCTTTAGGGTTATGAAGGTCAAGATCAATCAGTGTGATGCAGGTGTCTTCATTTTGATTGCATACAAATATTCGATCACTGACCCGATCCACAAAGTAAAAATTGCCACTTAGCCAATCTATGGCCATTTGTTCCACATCTACAAATAAAAAGAGGAAAGACACAGTGAAAGGTTTCAAGAGTGGATGCCAGA
The DNA here is from genome assembly GCF_036373705.1 of Amia ocellicauda. NCBI lineage: Eukaryota > Metazoa > Chordata > Actinopteri > Amiiformes > Amiidae > Amia > Amia ocellicauda. The sequence goes on along the minus strand of NC_089865.1, from coordinate 7,912,080 downwards.
AAAACAGTGCAAAATGAAACCCTGGCTTATTGTGCCAAGACGACAGTTGCTAAAACAGTTGAAACAACTGTTCTTTTTTTATTTAGCAAACAGTAAATCATCGTTGAGTAAACAAACTTTAATGAATTTAATTAAAAAATATACGCACAAGAAAATTGTTTGGGGTATAGTGCTGCACAAGAGGCTAAAAGATGATCTTTGGTAAACATGATATGACAGAAAACACCTGTCTGTGAGCTTTGCTAATGCACTATAGCTTGTATAGCTCAAGTCTTTTTTGAATGATAATGTTTTAAAATACTAGAGATTTGAGTTGTGTTGGTACCATTACCTTTGAAAATAGGATTTCTGCTAAACACACAAAGCATGTTTTTTTTTTTTATATACACATATATGTGTGTGAAGAATTTTGGAGGGTACTGTAAATTGTATTTCTAAAAGGAGATATTTATCACTTTTTATAGAATGTAAATAGGTTGTTTTCTGCCACTTCCTGTTGTTAACCGATTTTATTTATTTTATGAACCTGAATTCTTTAAAACCCTCCTGAGTACTGAACCTACAATGGAGTTGCAATTCCCCAGGCTTAATCATTTTACTCCAAGTAGATCATAAAGAGGCAGTGAATAAATAATATGGTTAACACAAGAAAGAAAAAAAAAGTACAAATGAAAGTAGCAACATTTGCATTTGTGATAATATGCATTTGTTTTTATGTTGCTTTTACTTAAATGTATTCATGTTATTAAATATGCATTTTATAACCTTTCCATTTGAAATAAAATTATAATGTAAGTAAAACCCTTCAAAGCTCAACAGAATATAATGCTCATGCACTTATAATGATAAAACAAACCATACATTTCAAATGGATACAAAAGGAGAGATAGCAGATATCTGCCTAGGGCCCAACGCCTACATTTCAGTGAAAGGTCTGAGAAGGATACGTTAGTTCAAGCCCTCCCATCCATCAACTATAATGACAGTTATTTGTAAGAATGTTTTGAAGGGGGGAAAATGGCAAAAACATGCAAGTAAACAAACAAAACAAGACTCGATTTTTAGATGCTGAACTGGCAGTCTCCTACTTTTTAAATTTGAATGAAATATTAAGCTTGTACAGTTTCCCTCAAAAGTGTTTGTATTTGAATCATGTAGTGGGACATTTTTGCATACTGCCACAAGGAAAGAATTTCAGTCTATGAATGTTTTCAGCATATACTTTAAAAGTAGGGCACATACCAGCCTACAGTTCATCATATTTCATGACTAAGTGTATGACTAAGTCAAGGATGGTTAAATCCAAATATATACTTTATCATATGTCTTTCTTAGGCATCATAAAAACCTGTTCCTCAACAGTCAGTGTTCCATTTAAGTTTATCTCCAGGTTGTTGTTGTTGTTGTTTTTTATCATGGCAATACAATGTGTGTTGTCCATGTATGGACATTGTCATTTCTCAAGAGTCAGTTGTCAGTGTTTGATTGATTGGGGGTTATTTATCAAGGATTACTTAGTATTTCAATCAGTCACCAGTTATGATTAGTCTTATTCTGTCATGTATCCATCGTATTTGGCGTCAGTCATCATGTAAAACAAGTAGCAGGTATAATTTATATTTCGGGCAGTTGTCACTTGAATTGAGTATCAGGTGTCATTTGGATTTGGAGTCAAGGAAATTCTCCTATCAGACTATCATTTGTGGGGCTTAACTTATCAGCCACATTACAGAGCCTTTACTTTCTATGATTTGAATGTTTATTGTGAATGTCAATCACCTAGTAGAGCGAAATCAAACTGCAATGGCCTTGTTAAGATTATTAATAGCAGTTTGCATAAGCAGTTTTCATGGAGTTGATCAAACTGCAGTTTGCATCAAAACCAAATTCCTGCTTTAATGCATAGCCAGCTACCCCCATGTAGGAATGTTGGCTATATAGAGGTGACACTCCTTCATTATGTTAAGAAAAAATCTTAAGTGAGGTTAAAAAAGATCCAGTGAAAGCAACAGCTACATGAAAGTCCCAAAAAGTGGACAATTGTGTAATGGTCAAATGATCAAATGCTCCACAAATTACTTGTGACCTAGTTATAGCAAAACCCAGCAGCCTTCAAGAAAATTTGGGCGTGTCTCAGGTTATTTCTCACTGAGTGCCCATTATGGTAATTTAAGTTCAAAAGCAAATCTGTGTTCAGTTTGGTAAAGATTTTAGTTTTTTTACTGAAGCCTCTTCTGACTGATATGAAAGCTTAATGTATTTGAACAGAGAGAAAACGCAGTGGAAAAGGAATTCAAAAAGTCCCAAGAAATGATTAGGTCAAACCGTCAGACGTCCTGTTTCAAATATTTTTTGTTTTCTAGGATTCCCCATAAAACATTATTTTTAATTGAAAATTAAAAGGAATTACATGACATGCCAAGTATGATGCTTCATAGCTACTCATACTACGGTAACAATCCTCACGATCCATAAGAAAGAGATAGCTGTTACTTTACAATACTGATTAATCTACTCATGTCCAGTGGGAATTTGATCTGAGATTCATTCATCTCAACTCATTCAGACTCTGTTTTTAGATATTTTTCTTCCAAATAGGATTAAATGTATATATATTTTTCTTTCCTTTTATTTGGCTCTTTCTGTATGTTTCTTGAAATGTGTAAATTATGTCACAGCTGTGAGTTGCTATGGTTAAGGGCACCTGGAATGAAATAAATAATAATAAAATAATTATGTTTTGTTTCTCACTGCCGCTGAAATGGATGACGGATATCTTAAGTAGACCTCATAAATTCTAGTTTTTATTATAGACTGAGACCTAGTTCAATCCTTAGATAGGTAAGAAGTAACTTAAGGCCAGGGTTGCTCAATCTATTTTTTAATGATCTATATAGAGATTTTTCATTTACCTACCATATATTTTGGTAGAGTGCATGAAGACAATCATGTTAAATAGGATTTTCAGCAGCAGACTGGAATAATTTCAAATCTCAGAAGCTAATTTACTTGAAATACTGCAAATGAGGTCTAATATTGTACTCAGAATGTGGTGTTCTTTTGATGTTATTCACCTTTATATATTTAAAAGAAGTACTGTTTATACACTCAACATTTTCCTCTTTAATAGTTTTTCTTGTTAACAGAAATCATCAATTGTGGTGCCTTATTTCTCCTGAAACAGAAATTAACTTCCTTTTTTCAGATTACATTTTCATTTCTGATTGCCTTCACATTCTCATGAGACAACATGCAGTCTTTTATCCTTCCTAATTTACTAAATTGGAAGGTTTTCAAATGGCAATTATAGAATTTTAGGGTGAACTGTAAAGTGACATTTCAGTGCAACTTTTCTGTTCTTGTCAATTGAAATGTATTTTATTTAAACACAAAGAGTACAAGTATTATTCTGGTATAAGGCAAAAAGTATAATTATAAAGAAATAAATATATATTATTATATTAGTATTTGCTTTCCAAAGTGCTAAGACAAATTATAAGGGTTTATGGATCGTTTAATGTAGGCCTATTTCTCAAATGCCAGATCTACTAAAATGATTGAAGAAGTATTTGCTAGTGTCTACATTTCTAAAAAATCATAATGATTTTGTTTTTTTTATTATTAGATCTCAGAATTGATTAATTAAAGGTTCAAAAAATACAGATGCTTGCATTATTCCAGGCATAGTAAAGGTTCATGCCAATCATAATATAATTATAGTTTAATCGTATCAAGATAATCCATTTAGATGGATAAGATATGCATGCAAAAATAAACTTGTTTGGTGTCATTTTAGAGCTGTAATTAATTTTGTAAAGTTGTTTTGAAAATAATTCCAATTATGTTGTAATTTCCCTTTAAAAAAATCTTACAATGGTGAAATGATGGATTATAGCATCCACTGTATATTGGGGGGAAAGCAATCTTAAACTGGCATTCTTTGCACTCTCAATCAGTTTGGCTCCTTCATTGAGCTCAAAAGAATATATGAATTTAGGTTTTTTATGTATCAAAGCCTCCCACATTAAAATTGTCTTTGCCTTAGTAATCCTGTGATAAAACACTGGCACAATGCCTAAAAGATAACAGAGCTGCAGCTATAATGATTCTAGCAATTAGTATGCATCCATTGGCAGGCTGTAAGAAAGAGGTATATTCAGTTTGGAAGCTTGATTAATCATAACAACACAGTATATCACACAACATGAAGCTGGGACCACGAGGTTAAGGCTTACTTATCAAAATAAAAGAGTAACCTCTTTGCAATAAAGTAACCATGTTAAATAAGGTAAGCATTAAAACTTTTCTACAAAGATTGACTGAACTAATAGACTTCCAAGAGTGAAAACTTTATAATCTTCTACAATGTCAAGCACTGTGACTGTGAAGACCTGATTTAATTAATTGATTAATTAATGTATTATTATTACTACTACTACTAGTAGTAAAAATAATAACAATAACCTAATTGTAATATTCTAATTATTAGTTTCAAGAACTACACCCATTCTGACAAAGTGTCAAGTATATATCAGGGTGAGTAATAGTGCTAATCATCATGTGGATCCTTGTATTAGAAAGAATAATATCCAGACACATTCATCACCCACTCATTGACTCCAAATAGTGTAAGATGGGGAGTCAAATTGCCAAGACGTTCATCGTATCAATAAATCATCTGGACAATGGAACTCTCATTAATGAAAACAAAATTGTAATTGTTACCATTATTTTTCTTAAAAGGAAAAACACATCTATATTAAAATAGTGTAAAAAACTGATTAAAAATAGAGAAAGTCTAAATATTATAATGCCATCTTAAACTTATATTGTCAATATATACCATGATATATTATATCAGCTGTGATGGATGCTTTTAATTTGCATAATTTTAATTTGTACACTTAAAAAATAACAAGGTTCTTGTATATTTAAGGGAAAAAGCAATACTATCATTAAAAACTCCCATGCACTCTGGAATGCACTGTGTTATAATTTGCAAAGCACATACAAATAAAAATAGAAAAACACAACACATAGATCAGTAGTCAGTGCTCCTGGATGATCAAAAGTAAAGAACTTATACTCCTAAATAAGTATTTCTGAGCAGAAAAATAAAACATACAATTTCAAACCATAAAAAATACCAATTTTGTATAAGTTTCATAATAGAAAAGCATCCATATATATTTAGAATTACTAGGGATTATAGTGTAGCTTGGGGGTAAAAGTTCTTGCATTCAGTTGGGGCTCATTACTGAGGAAGAACTGTCAGTAATATCTGGTAATTCCCACTGAGCTAGGTATCACTGATTAAAGAGAAAGCATTCTTAAAATAGCCTATGAGCTGAATATTTACAGCAACGTTATTTTGGAAGAGGCACCCTTATGAACTCAATGAAAAATTGACTATGTTTTGTAACGTAAAAATACAAAAAATGGCTTTTGTAATTCAACTTACCTGCTTTTAAGTATTTTATGTATGCTGTTTCCCTATACACACATACTAGTACATATTTTGCACATTGGGATAGAATATCTTGAATTATTTCAATAACAGAGGTTTAGAAAAGGTATCACCCAGCAAAAGATGAATCATATTCAGGTAGAAAACCTTTAGATCCAAATGCATACAGATACTACACCTCTGTGACCTCCATGCCTAGGGCCATATCATGCTCCCTATTTGTTAGACTGTACTAGTACTGCACAGCTAAATTAAGAGGACAAGAAAGGTTACAAGGCATATGAGGCAAAAAACCTACCACTGGTTTGTGATGTAATCTGCAGTATTTTATTCTAAAATATATCCCAACCATACTTAGTATAGACAACAACAAAAAAAGGTGTATGCATTATACATAATATTTTGCAAACTTTACTCACAAATAGTAATAGACCAAATAGCTACACTAATAAATTGGCTTGGAACTTTAGTTAAGCATAACAGAAGTACATTTGTATTTTGCTGTTTTTATTATGCTTTTTGTAGTATTCACAATTCACAATAACCAAATGGATAAACTGTAGGTCAAATATTTAATTAGAAAGATTCCTGTATTCTTTATATCAGTGAAAGCAGTTGTAAAGATGTGAGGGTTTTTGTGTTTGGTTTCACTTTTGTGTGGGAAGCAGTATCATGTATAATGCACAATTCCTCTGAAGGTTGATGCTGACCCACATACATGAAACAAACAAAAAACAAAATCACAGCCCCTCCCATTTTCTTACTTTGTAGGCTTTGTCCTGTTCTTTTCTCTTGTTCTTCAGAGAAACCCTTCAACTTTGTCATCTTGGCACATCGTAGCTGACTAGCTGATGCAACTGCTGTGACCCAACAAATTGACTCTTCGTTGTAATTGAAATCCAATGTTAGGGTCCCATTGGTATCCAACGACTTTAAGGTTGGCATAGTAGATCCGTTAAGATATGTTACAGCAATATTTTCTGAGTTTCCAATCAAGAGCACAGGTGGTCTATCACTGGGTTCTGAAAAAAGAGAGAAAGAAGGAACGAAAGGATGAATTGTTAACATAACAGCCTTTACACTCAACAAATGTGTGTCAGTTCTTTGGTGTACAGTTGGTGATGTGCCAACACAGCACCTGTTATGTCTGAGAATAATGTATTGCAGAAGAGGTAGAATAATTATTCCTGCTCTTCGTCTACAGAGCCATAAAAGGATCTCCTTAAAAGAGACAGTAGGTATTAGACAAGCAAGCTTACCTACACATTACTTTTCAATGCAGTCTATGGGTGATTTAATGAGTGTCATAAGATCTGCACCACCCACCTCTGCCACCTAATTGACCAAATGATATTTCAGATACAGAGTTCATTTGGACAGGGCATGATTTATCTCACTTCTTAAAGAAACTTTAACTCACATGCAGTTTTCTTAATTCAGGTAATAAATCTTCACGTCCCTTTCAAAACCCTTTTATGTTATCTGCCGACAGCCACTCATCTAAGCAGATACTTTCTCTCACTCACAGTATTGCTAAGATAACTTAGAGTCACTATCATTCACAGAAACATATCCTTTGAAAATTCCTTACACACCTTCCCTGTGATCCTGCAGTGAGATAGAGACACAGCTTTTGTCAATTTCCACACAAAACAACAGCAGTAAAGTCTATTCAAGCTGGGGTAAAGCATAAGTCTGTGCTATGTTTACCTGTCACATTATCATTCAGACTGGATTATCTTCCTCCGTCTGCCAGTCCCTGAAGATGTTACTTATTTACTGTTTTATGCTCTTACAGCTTTTTTGGTAGTTTATTTTTGCAAATATAAGTACATCCTTTTAAAATTTAAAATGGGAGTACAAATCTCTTTCATCTGTTTTTCATTGCTCTTCTACAACTATTATTAAACCTGTTTTGATGACTGATGTTTTGAAAAATGAAATGAATGAAAACTAAAATCAAACACCAGTTTACTGTATCTAGTAAACTGGAAATCAAATATACTGATCAGATATACTAGGAATGAGAGTTAATTCTTTGAAGGCTCAAATATATAAAGTAAACGTAACTGTATTAATTGAATAATGTTGTGCAAAAGATGTAATTTATTCAATTAACAAAACATATTCTGTTTTTCTTTATTTCTAATGTACTTCTCACACTTTTAAGTCCTCTATCTGATGCTCCCATACAGTATATAGATCTGTACTAAAATGCAGATGTGTGAATTCACATAACTAATGGAAGGCCCACAATTATCAAGGTATTGCAATCTGTTTTGCTAAATTAATATTAATGTAGGTGAATTCTGGGTTCAGTTAAGTTTATGTGTAATGATATTCAGATTATTCCTAGTAGAAAACCAGTCATGTTGATTAAAAGCTCTAAGGATGCTACACTCAAGTGAGGTCTAATATGCCTAGGGCAATCACAGACTACCTACGTGAAACTTCAGTACGCCACCACTGTGCTGTGACTAATGGATAGCTTCCAAAGTATGCAGTGTAGGAATCTCACCTCTGGAATTTCATATAACCTACAGAATACATGCAAACTATAGCCCAGCCATATCTAGTACAATGAGAACTAAGGGCTATTTCTGCATTACACAATCTTCTCATTGTTCACACTACATTTTCCTGCCAGATTCAGTTTCAAGATGACAGCTTCCATGTGAGAGAGCGTCCTCAAGGCTGCTCGGTCCAGCATTACTCCCATCTGCTGGAGAAATGCCAACTTATACCCCCCCCCCCCCCCGCCCCATATCTGAAGCACACCACCGCACATATATTACATGATTGCATTGAATGTACAATTATAAAAATTCATTAGGATGTGAACAATGACATTTTATTAAATATATACATATAAAATGAGATAATGCTATATTTTGTAAGAAAGGAACAACTCTGAGCTCTCAATACTTCCGAGTATATGGACTTAATAAAAAAAATTCCATTTTTGGATGACTATTATTTGAAGTTTAACAGAGCATAGTGCATTGCTATTTTGTTTCTAAAGACCTGAATGAACGCAATGGATATAAATTGATCACTTACAGAGGGCTGCAAAAATGCAATTGTGAAGTGAATATGACATAATGGTTGTATTATGGTTGAAAGCTCTTGACAGTCAGATAACGTTTTTAAAATGTCTGTACTCTTAAAGTATCTGCATTAATGAAGAAGAATGTAGCTGGAATACAAAGACCAGCTGTTTCCTGTCTCAAGCCCATGCCTTGATTTCTTGGTAACAAATCATAAGCAGAGCTGAAAAATAATTCATAAATTATTATTATTACAGACTTGCACATAATCTTATAAAACATCTTCATATATTGCCCCATAGCAAATGGGCCAGACCCCACCTGTGAGACCCTAATCTTTATTGCACCTCTGGAGACTACTCAAGCCACACTTCCTCCTTGCCTTACTAATCACATCACGGATGGCTCTCACACTAGAGGGCTGACATGCGAAACTAATAAACAACGAGGTTAATGAAATTTGCATTGCTTTTTAGATATCTAACCAGCAGTACTCATGTATTGTATGGAAAATAAAGTAATAAAACAATGACTTGAATCACTCAGTTTGTTGTCTTGAGAATAAAGGAAGCAAAGCAAGCTTTACTGACATACTCTAAGAAGTCGCTGAGGGGAATATGGCAATACATTAGTAAATATTATTCTCAACTTAAAATAGATCTCCTTGTACTGTTTTCCCCCCTCCCTGTTTTTTATAGATGCATGTGTTGTGAATGCTAAACATACCAAACAAGCTGTTTAAAGTGAGTAATACTATGGGAGAAAAAAGTGTTCCAACAAATATAGATGGATACATACAACAACATGTTAGATCAAGTCTTTAAGCTTCCTATATGTGTACATGGCAACATGTTCAAGTTGCTAACTTGCATTAATGAAGGAGACACATCCTTAAGGCTGTGGTCTGTCAGATATAATTTTAAAATACTATAAACCCAAACAATGATGTATGTGAGCATTTTATTTGTAATAAGTTTAATGTTAATATAGTACATATACACCTACTAAAAAGCATATTTAAAAACAATATTATTTAATTTGTCTAATTTCAAGTGAAGGTCAAACAACTGTTTTATATGTGCATGCTTCTTTAGAAAAGCAAACATAAATTCGGTTTAAACAGGTAGAGCAATTCATTGATGAGTCAAACACTGAGATATTCAGTATTGACCTTGCTTGTATTTTTTCTTCTTTTAAAATCCAATGGGTTGATTGCGGTCTTTCTTCCTTTAGATCTGTTCCAAACTGAAGAGAATATGACTGAACTGTTGTGCTGTGTATAAGGCCATATTTTCAACGCCTACATTCCTGCCAGTCTAAACGAGTTGTGATAAACACAAAGAGCAAATGGGCTACACTTAGTCTTTAAAATTGCATGCTTTGGTTATCTACAAAGTTTACCTTATCTCTCACCAGTTTATTTTCTCCCAGAGATCTCAGCTCGTTATTTCAATCTTTTATGTTTCAAAATATAATTGTGGGTGTTTTTTATTTCATACATGTACTTTCAAAACTCTGCACCATCTTGTATGAAAAATGTATTAAATGTATATACTACATACTGTAGATCACAACATTCATTATAAGTTCATGTTTTAGATTAATGTTTTATATTGTAAATACACTGTTGTTTATGTAATATATTGTGCTCGGGTAAGTTGCATTGTATTTACCACATACCAAATAATAATCTTCCAAAACGACAGTGGAAAAAAGGAAAAGGTGAGTACAACGCCTTCACATAATGATTACAAAAAAAAGTCGTCAAGTTTGGAATTTTAGAGAGACATCTCATACAACAGTGTTATGTTGCTGATTTCTTAGTATATTAATTATCAGCAAACAGAACTGCAGATTACAATGCAGATATTACAAGAATCCTGCTAAATGAAACACATTAAACATTACTTTCATAATGTGATATGTTCATCATAGATGGATTCTACAAAGGTCTACAGTCCTTAAGTACTGCAGTATATATATATTATAGTAATGCAATATATATATATATATATATATATATATATATATATATATATATATATATATATATATATATATACAGTGAGGGAAAAAAGTATTTGATCCCCTGCTGATTTTGTACGTTTGCCCACTGACAAAGAAATGATCAGTCTATAATTTTAATGGTAGGTGTATTTTAACAATGAGAGACAGAATAATAACAAAAAAATCCAGAAAAACGCATTTCAAAAAAGTTATAAATTGATTTGCATGTTAATGAGGGAAATAAGTATTTGACCCCTTCGACTTAGTACTTGGTGGCAAAACCCTTGTTGGCAATCACAGAGGTCAGACGTTTCTTGTAGTTGGCCACCAGGTTTGCACACATCTCAGGAGGGATTTTGTCCCACTCCTCTTTGCAGATCCTCTCCAAGTCATTAAGGTTTCGAGGCTGACGTTTGGCAACTCGAACCTTCAGCTCCCTCCACAGATTTTCTATGGGATTAAGGTCTGGAGACTGGCTAGGCCACTCCAGGACCTTAATGTGCTTCTTCTTGAGCCACTCGTTTGTTGCCTTGGCTGTGTGTTTTGGGTCATTGTCATGCTGGAATACCCATCCACGACCCATTTTCAATGCCCTGGCTGAGGGAAGGAGGTTCTCACCCAAGATTTGACTGTACATGGCCCCGTCCATCGTCCCTTTGATGCGGTGCAGTTGTCCTGTCCCCTTAGCAGAAAAACACCCCCAAAGCATAATGTTTCCACCTCCATGTTTGACGGTGGGGATGATGTTCTTGGGGTCATTCCTCCACCTCCAAACACGGCGAGTTGGGTTGATGCCAAAGAGCTCGATTTTGGTCTCATCTGACCATAACACTTTCACCCAGCTGCTTGGCGATGGTCTTGTAGCCCATTCCAGCCTTGTGTAGGTCTACAATCTTGTCCCTGACATCCTTGGACAGCTCTTTGGTCTTGGCCATGGTGGAGAGTTTGGAATCTGATTGATTGATTGCTTCTATGGACAGGTGTCTTTTATACAGGTAACGAGCTGAGATTAGGAGCACTCCCTTTAAGAGAGTGCTCCTAATCTCAGCTCATTACCTGTATAAAAGACACCTGGGAGTCAGAAATCTTGCTGATTGATAGGGGATCAAATACTTATTTCACTCATTAACATGCAAATCAATTTATAACTTTTTTGAAATGCATTTTTCTGGATTTTGTTGTTGTTATTCTGTCTCTCACTGTTAAAATACACCTACTATTAAAATTATAGACTGATCATTTCTTTGTCAGTGAGCAAACGTACAAAATCAGCAGGTGATCAAATACTTTTTTCCCTCACTGTATATATTAACTAATACACACAAATATCCTGTAAGGGGATCACAAAATAAATTCTAAATAATCTAAGAGGTAGTATAACATCTTACCAGTCTTGGCATTACAACTCTTTCTGTCAGACTGCAGGAGATAGCCATCTGTACAGCTGCATCCATAAGACCCATAGGTGTTCGTACAGGTTTGGCTACAAATCCCATATGTTGTGCATTCATCATAATCTAAGAGAAAGGAAAAGAAAGGCAATTTATATCTAATAAATTAATTATAATAACTTACAGGCAGAACTTGTTCTGTTTGATTGGCCTGTTTGGTTTCTTCACTAGTTTTCTTCTTTACATTTTTGTATTAAGACGCATTCTGCACTGAACCATTCTGTGGTCGATCCAGTATTGAATCTATTTAGGTAACCATTCTCATTGTGTGCATGAGCTCGTTACGGTGACGTGTATAAATCTCCTGTGTCAGGAGACCGGTCTAATGGCATAGCGAGTTGTCACTCTGCGGGGGGGCAGTTGTGTGGTGCGGTTCACTCCGAGGTGTGCCTGTGATGGTGTGGTTTTGAATCCGAGTGGAGCTCCAACCTGCACACGCTACACACGCAGTCCTATTATATGTTTACTGTATGTTACGATGCAGTAAATTTCACTCTTTTCTCCATTAGGACTTCTCCAGATCCATCTTCTTGTTGTCTTATTCTTGAAAAAATATTTTTGGAAAGTTCTACTTTCCATATCCATATTTAACCACTGATGTCTCATCATGTTATTGTTTTCCAAGTTTTGCATTGAAGTCTCCCATGATAATTTTAAAGTGTGCTCTTTTTTTCATGTAGTTGTCCTATTTCTTCATAAAATCTCCAATTTCTCCAAGTTGCTTGATGTAGGTGCACAGGCTTGGACAATCTGAAGTTGATATCTCTTTGTTAGCTGGATAGCTATTCTTGCTGCTCTGTCAGAAGTGCTGTCACATTCTATGATGTTTTTCTTCAGTCTCTTTCTTCTAATTTCACAAAGTCCTACAATTCCCTATTTCATTTCACCAAGTTTCACTTCTTTAATTGATTTATGCTTCACTAGAGACAGTTCTGCAGTTGTATGTATCCAGGGTCAGAAAACTATGGCAGCCTGTCTGTACCCGGTGATTGTTAGCACCTTCTGTTTTCATGCTCTCCAGACCGCAGCCTTGGTCAGTGGCAAACTAGTCACCTGGGACTGGGGGCCGTTTGTTTTCTGGAAATATCATGGGGGGTATGTTACCCATAACTCACCATGTTGGCCAGACAGGTTGGTGAGTACCACATTAGACCGATTTGTTAAGCAGGTGTTTTACAGCTCTTGAACAAAGCTGTATTTCACCTTGCACATCCATCTAGTTACTTTCACCACACCAAGGCAGCGACGTAAGTTTATTAACAAACCAACATTTTTTTCAGGGTTTCTCAGCTTCCCCTTAAATTACCATAAATCCAACTGACATCAGTTATTATTACCTTAGCGACACCAGCCTACAATAATAACAATTACCTTTGATTCTATGCCTGTAGGTTTCACAGTTCTCCTCCCCACACACACATCAAAATAAGGTACCGTCAATTTTTAAAAGGGTAATTCAGGATACCACTGTATTTACCTGATTCATTAAAACATCAAAGATGGAAATCTCTTTGGACTACCAAAATGGGTGACACTTTCAGAATAAATGGGCAACACTAGCCACCAAAACTCAATTTGTATAGCTGGTATTAATCTGCAGTTGTCAAATCTGTTTTGCATTGAATGTTTATAAATGTTATATCACAGATAGATGGGTACATGTTTCATGCTTCTTGCTCATTAATATTGGGAGTTTTGCAAGAGTGAAGGTAATATGTTTTAAAATAAGGACTGACAATGTTAATAGAGCAATATTCAAGTCTCTTAAAATTGGTTATGTTTTTTCCTCTCAAGTTTTGCCTACCTGTGCAACTCTGTCCATCTTCTGCTACTTCAAAGCCATCTCCACAATAGCAAAATGTCCCATTCCTTGTCATTACACATCCGTATTGACATTTTAGTTGATGACATTTTGGTAAAAGCTCTGAAAAGACAGGACAATTTAAAATTGCTTTCATTTGTCTTTTGTGGCTGCCTTGATAATAGAATTTAGATTTAGTTACCATCGTTCTGTGTTGTTTATCTGAACATATCTGAAAAGCACAATACTGATTGCTCTAATATAAGCACTCTACCTTTAAATGAAAAAGTGATTTATTGAAAAATATTTTCTGAAAAAAAGTGTAAAATGGAATTGCAGGGACATTTTAATTTGCCTCTAAAATACATTATACTCCTAAGGTTCTTATTGATGATACTTAGCCATCACTTTTCCAATTCATAACTAACAATCACAAAGGCACATGTTTATGTTATGAAACTTGCACTTTATTTTCTTTTCGTGTGTGTGTGTCTCTTTCTTCTTCAAATTGCGTATTGTTTTTTTCTGCCACCTTCAGCCTCAGGGAGTGTGACTTAGAGCTGGGCTCTCCAACATTTGTCACACCAGCTCCAATGATTTTCAGTTAAATAACAGACAGCCCACTGCATGAAGCTATTTTATTGCATTGTGTAATAATTTAATCAATTTCATATTCCAATGCAATTAAAGGGAACTGCAAAATCTAAATGTGATGAATATGTTTACAGTACAAATGTCCTTAAACTCAACTTAAAAGCAGATATCCAATCTGCTTCTTATACATGTAATTATGCATAGGTTTTGCATGATACATTATATGTGAAATATTTAAATTAAAACTTTTTTTTTTTTCAATGTTGTAATGTGTATTCTTCATTAGTAATGTAGGATGGCCAATGGTACATATTATGAAACACCCGACCATCTACTATATTCATTAATCTTTAAATCAGTTGAAACATTGCTATGATTCTCTTCTGTTTGCAGAACATGTGCAGCAACCAATTACAATAAACTCAATATTAATAAGTTATTTTACATTAAGTCCTTTTTTCAGAAGACTTTGACATTTCACCTTGGAGACTATTATCATGCTTCCTATGAAATACTACCTACACAAGGTTATCACACCCTTGAGCATGAGATAATGCAGTTAAATACCCTCATGAAACTTTAGCTCTTTTTTTCTCACTGTACCACTGGAATATTTTCAAATTGAAAGTTTTTCTGAAAAAACACAATATATAATTAGACAGGCAGGCTACACTGTATTGTTCACAAGAACATTGAGAAACAGAAACAGCTAACATGAAGCAGAAAATAAAACAGACATTAGCTGTGATTTTCCAAGCATTTTAGTACTGAGCTAAATTTGCTCCCAAAGCTACATATCTACCAATATGTTTGTAAGAAAACTGCAGAGGTATGGATAACAGTCATAACATGAATCGTTTTTTGTTATTGTTGTTGTTGTAATTGTGTCTTTGGTTCCTAGGACCTACACCCAGCTGAATTGTTATGTGCTGAACCTGACAGGTATATGAAGAAGACTGCAAGAAGCACAAATATGTTCTGGGAGATTATTGTGACTGAACAGATGGCAATACGCTGCAGAAGTCGTGTGATGGAATGCCTATGCACAGCTTTGATTGCTATCATGGTGGACTGATCTATGCCATTTGATACATTTTGATCTGAGAATTTGATCGATGTTCCTACAGTGATTGTGTTCCGGATTCATTGTCTCCTAGTCATATTTCAGTCATTTTGTCCAGATGGCGCCATTGTTATGACAAACCGTTCATATTCTCAGCACATTTCATGGATTTCCAGAGTTGTGGATCACCAGGAAAAAGGTTTTAGCCACAGTATTTTGTGAGAGTATCTTCTTAGGAGAGATATTAGACCATTCCCTCATGCAGAACCTCTCTAGCTCCTCCAGGTTGTGTGCCTTGGCCTTGTGCAATACCAAATGTTTTTATTGGATTGAGGTCTGGAGATTGTGATGACCAATCAGGATTGTTGATTTTGTGTGTCTAAACCATTTGGTTGAAGACATGAATGGCTGCCTCTGATCCTTATTGTGTTGGAAAACCCATTTGTGACCAAGCTTCAGCTGTTTGACAGAGGGCACCAGGGTGTTGGCTAAAATATCCTATCCATCCCTCGGTTCCAACAAGGAATCCAATAAGAAACATATCTGCAAGATGAGAGTGAAGTGGTGAAAGAAGCATAGGTGGGAGGTGAAAGATGAGACAAAAACTCCTGCTCCTCCTTTTTTATTCATTAGTTTAGAGTAGCGGAAATAACAGGAGTATCATGGTTCCAGAATTATAGTGTATGTATATACTTATTTACTGATTAACAGAGAGTAGTTCATGTCCATCTCACTGTTTTCAAGTTGTCTTCTGTCATACACTGTAATTTTGCAATTGAGGGGTGCTGCATGCAACGCTGGTGATTGGTGATTCCTTCCAGAGAAGTGATTAAAAAAGAACTGCATGGGGTTTATTATTAATGCACACATCTCTGAACTGGTAACTTAGAAATGACAAATAAATAATTATAAGGAGTTATTCTGGAAGGGGTCAAATGGCACCCCCTCCAGACTGAAAACACACTGCATGAGAAAAATCTTTTGAAAATGTATTCACTCTTTTTTGTTTTCATTTGCAACTTCAACTATATTGAGCAATTTTTATTTACGGATAGCTTTTAAGTTTTGTTTGTTTGTTTTTTAGGCAAAACAGAGGCAGATGGGGCATTAGTAATAATGTTTGGGAGGATTTTGAACAGAGCAGCTGCTCTGTATTGTGGCTAATAGCAAAGCTGTTTCTGACATTCTTATCAGGAAGCACTGAAATGAATGATGTTTAGTGTTTCTTTAATATCTTAAAATCTTAAAAAGTAATACAGGCAAAATAACACCTATATTATCAATCTGAAAGAAATTAGCTGATATAAAATGATAAAATAAAGACACATTTCAAAATGATTAGTCAGCAATGAGCAGCAATGACACCACAACTGTTTAAATGTCAGGTTCTACTCAGTGATTTTAAACTACTGCAGAACACACAGACATTTAATAATCTATATTATGATGAACAGTCTGTATTTAGAAAAAATAGATATATAGTTAAGAACTGTATGATTGATGAAGATTAATTCTGCTGTTAAGGGGCTATGAAAAAAATATATGATTAACAGTTCCAAAGTAACAGATTTGGAAAGTAAATTACACTTATTTAATTCTGTGGTAAAGAAAAATTGATTACTAAAGAATAATTGATTACTTTTTTCCTGTTGATCAAGATAAATGAAAGAGTACTTTCAGCGGGATGTTTTATAACATAGATACTCATACTATGTGAAGCAGAAATATATTAAATAAATACATTGATTAAAAATGATACCATATTAATACAATAATGTTAATATTGAATATATATTCCAAAACCTCAAGATATTGTGTAAATCCTACAATTGCACCACATATTTGTTTTACTAATATCCCAAAATCGATTTAGATTATTTAGGTGATGACACTAACCACTATGATGTACAGCTTTGTAGTTTGCTATTAGTGGGTGGGTCAAAGTTTTGATTTAATCCAGCCCTTAGTTACCAATTTAAATTAATTTTGCTTTAAAATGTATATATTAGCGTAAGTGATGCAATATTCCTAATTGGGAAGCCAGAATTAAACCATAAAACCTCTGCAAACTAATAATTTTGCATATTTCTAAAAGCTTAGAAATTCAGAAAAACAAGAGTGCGGTATAATACCTAACATATACAGGGTTAGCCATAAGATGTAATGCATCATTAAGCTGATTTCACATAACATTAATATTATTCAATTGCCTTTTTGTAGACATTGCTGATATTCTAGTCAGGATTTATTTGCCTTAATCAGGTTACTTAATTTGTATCGTAAGTGTCATAAAGTCTCTCATAAATCTCCTGGAATATCTCAGACTGCAATGATGTCAGGGTTTAAAAACAAAAAATGTGACCAGCTGCAGCAGCGACCAGAGGATGACATAGGATATTGAAACACAGCTGCCTGTCTACTGATGAAAACCTGATTATCGTAACACATGAGCTCGGTCTGGTCAGTTCTTCACTGCCTTGCAGTTCATCTTTGTCATCTTTTCAATTGGCTCGCAGTTCATTGTGGGCTTAACTTTAGATGTTGCAACTAACCTTTACACCCACGCAAGGTCAAGTACCATCAAATGTGATATTCCCCATCATATCTAGAGGGGATGGATTCGAGGAAAATTTTGTGGCAGGGCACTGAATCTAAAAAGGTACTTTATTTATATATTTGTTGTTTGTTTAAATGGTCTGCCTTTTGTACGTCTAATGGACAACTGGAATTTAAATAACTCAGAAAGGATGTAAACTATATTACTGAAAATATTGCTCTGTGGATACCCTTATATTTTTTAACTGCTGGTGAGATTTACAATCCTGTTTTCAAACCCGATTTCTAACTAAAGGAGCAAATGCATAACAATAAGAATGGCTCCCTAGTTTCCTGTTTATCACAGGTGGACAGCAGGCACAATGGCAGATAATGTTCAGGAAATTAGCAATGAATTGTTTATATTACATTTTTTGGCATGGGAATCAATATTTTGCTTGTGTTTGCCAAGACAATGTTTGAGAAAAGATAATGTTTGATGACTCATTTTAGTGCAGGGAAACACCAAAGAGTAAATAAAATACATCTGAATGATTAAAACGAGGTGTCATTTTGGATTATAATCTTGGTAGCACATCTGCAAGATCATTGTATATAATTCTTCTGTACTTAATGTATTCTCAAATAACATTTTTTTAAGAGGACTGGAACACAACTTGACTGGGGAATTCAAGTTCAGATTCTCCCGTTTTCCTTTCCGATTCTCATAAATTCTTTAGTAGTCTTATATATTCTTCATGTGTAAAGCAACAAATGTTTTTTTTATACTCATATAAATGCAAACCATGCATAGTAATGTAAATATATTATCACAAGTAAATGGTGTTACATTTTCCTTTTCCTTTGAAAATATGTGATTTAACCACTCTAGCTCAGTCATATGAATAGTATGAAAAATATTCAGAAAACATACATTATATACCAGATGAATAAATATAAATAAATAAACACCGACCCATTAATCTACAAAAAACACACTCAGCTTAACTTTGTAATGTACACATGTTCACCAGAAACAAACAAAGTCTGTCATCGAATGAGTCTTGGCCTCCCCCAAGTATGCATTTGTAAAACATTGTACCTCTTAAAAATATTTGGAACTAATGTCACATTAATATTTGGAGAATTCATATCAAACATATAGGACAACTGGTTAGGTCATATGTGGTAAAATGGGCCCTCAATACACCTGAAGGGATAAATGAAATCCTGAGAATACTTGAGAATTGCATTCGAACACATTTTCTAGCTGCTGATTTATTTCCACCCAAAAAGTGAGTGTAACTTCCAAGCTGATGATCCTACCATACATCACAGATGGATGTGTGTGCAGTCGGTATGAAGAACATGACAGAGAAAGCTAACATTACCCCGTACCATCACAGGCACCAGATGTCAATCCCATTGAGCATCTGTGGGTTTTGTTGGAATGTGCTGTGCAGATGCGTAGCCCATTTACCAGTAAAACTCAATGAGTGGTAGATTGGGCTGTCTGAGGTATGGGGTAAAATTACTTTCCTGCCTTCCAACATCTCATTAGGAGTCATTGGGGCCCAGCATGGAATTAGGGCAATTAAAAAATACTATTATCTTACGAAAAGAGAAGATTTGATGTGGCAAACTAAAATCTACAGCAATGCTATATTTGTGTCTTGAATCCTTTGAGATTTGGCTGTTTCTTTTGAGAAGTGTGTGTGTGAAAAACAGGCTTTCTGACCCCGTTCAATAGATCCTTCCTTGTCCAAGTTGATATTGAACAGTGTCAAAATGCCACAGTATTTCACATCAACAGAAGTACACTGAAAAAAAGAGGTAAGAAAGTAAGCTATCCATTTATACTCCAAATAATATTTTAAAAAGTTAATGTAGCATGCAAATGCATATTTATATATATATATATATATATATATATATATATATATATATATATATATATATATATATATATATATATATATATATACACACCTTTTCATACAATGATGTTGAATAATACTGAAAAACACTACACTACTTTACTTTACTACTTTAAGTAACAAGGTTGTGGCACAGCATATTTTTGGTTTAATGTTGATGAAGAAATTCCCCCAAGATACAATTTAATCATTGGTTGTGTATTATAGACATAGTTTTTAAGTAAAAAGACTAAACATGCATAATGCAAAGGGTAATTTATCTACAGAATCAATTGACCAAGCGTAATCTTTCTTTCTAAGTACTTTCAAATAAACATCAGTCTAAAACGAGACATCTAGTGTTGAATATTTGATTTGAATTTGGAAGAAATATAGTATATTATAGCATATTTCATATTTAAGCAATTAAACATACACAATTTGCAAATTCATGATTTATAATATGGTGTAAATATCCCTTAGGTTCGGAACAATAAAAACACTGAATTGCATTCTCATGTTTGAGATATTGTGTTTAGAAATCGGTCAAATTGAATACACTGGAAATATTTAACAGATTTCTGTTGTTTCAACACCCTAACAAATTCACTGTCAATACACTCAATACACGCCTGGCATTCAACACAGTATGGCACTGTGCTTTCCAAACTTGATTTATGTAGTGCGTCAAACAGAAAGACAGCAACAGAGTTATAGACATGTTGTGAAAGAACAAGCTTTCTTCAGTAAAAAATGTCCCCATATAAGATAAAATACAATGATTGTATTTATAGTTACTCTTCCTAAGGAAAAGCACTTTTCATTTTAGAGAATAAGTCAAATAAGTGCGAAAAAGAGACAGAAAAAAAAATGTTACTTATAAAAACTGCACATCAAATCTCTCCATATCAAAGGAAATAGTCATTAATATTTGTGAGGGTTTTACATTAGGGGACTTGTGACTCAAAATGTCAAACCCTGCTCTTAATCTAAAAACACACGAATATTTGATTATTTCAGCTTCCACAGAAAACACGATTCAAAAAAGTACAACAGGTCAAATCATTTTTAAATGTTGATTAGTCCCTTCTGGAACATATGGATATGGTTATGTGAAGAGATTCAATTATGAATAAACAAGATATATGGTAAAGGCAGAATATTATTCTATGTCTCAACATCATGCAATACTCTCAGGAATGAAACGGGTGGGAGAAGTGCTTGTTTTCCAACATGATACTGACCATAAACACAACTAGACTACATTAAAAGAAGAAAAACAACAGGTGCTGAAACCAACCTTTGTTGCATTTCACCATTAAATGTTTCCTCCAAGTCAAATATACATATGCATGTATGTGTGTGTGTGTATGTGTATACACACAAAGCAAAACAGTTTTCAGTACACTTTGCAAATATAGGCAAGACAGTTATAGAACCTGACACAAACTCATAGGGGAATCAATTTCTAATCCATACAAGGAAAAGAAATACGATTTTGTAGACATTAACCATGCCAAAAAAAGCCCACTTACAGAAAAAGACCAGCTGGCAATAGTTTCATTTAAAACTAGACATATTTACAGTGTTACAGTTAAAATGAAGGAAACCTAAAGTGTAACAATAAGTATAGATATAAAAAGGAACAACAGAAGGAAGCATCGATGTATCGTAAGGACCATAATGGATACATCGGTGCTACATACAGTGGGGTCAAGAATAATTACCAGTGGTAGAGATAAAGTTACAATCAAGGAGATTACGGAGCATCAAGGAGAGGTGATGCGAGTTAAAAGGAGCATTAGAGATTGAACACCAGAGACCAGGAGGGTAGTGTTAAGGTAGCAGACATTGCAAGGGAGAATATATGCCTCGAGTTGGGTTAACTTTAAGAATCTGAGAAGGCTATGAATTAGTATTAATATCCTGGAAAAACTGAGACATGATCCCAACTTTGACATGGTGCATTATCATGTTGGGAGAAGAACAGGCCGTAATCTCAGCCATATTATTCCAGGAATGCAGGCAGAGCACTGTTATCCAAGAATTTGCATTAGGTACCTGCAGTCACGAGTACCACTACATCGCACATAAATCCTGGTAGAAGTCATTATGAGTATATGGTTATGATATAAGTTTTCTCCCTTTCTGACACCTACTCAAACCTGTTCAGTCTTGAGCAGCTGGAGTTTTTGTATCCCCACTATTTGTTCTTGAAACTTGACTGTTTCCCATACTCTATTGATGAAGGATCTAGATCTGGAAAATCACCTAGAATCAAGTTTCATTATTTATAATAAACTTATCATTTCCATTATATTTTATTTATGTACTTTATCCTGTCATGCATCTCATCATAATTATCAGTAGGCAGCACTGGAGATTTGTTGGTCCTGCTCTGCTGAAAGCCATCGTGAGTCTAGCAGTTGAATGAAAAAGCACCAAGAACTGGACACAAATGCTTCACCAGAACCCTTCACAAAAGAGAATACTATGTTATACAACTCTCCCTGTAGGTTTTCATTACCCAGAAGCAGGTGTGCTAATGCTATGGAAGCGATGCTTGTGGGATGCCAGCCAAGACTGGGATCACTAGCATGCAAACGTGAGTTTTTTGTTGTATGACTAATTTGGCATGGCACAATTCCAGCTCAGACACCTCAGATGCGTCCATGGCAGTTTGACACCATAGAGAGATGCAATACTTGAAGCATTTCATGACTGGCTTCTGAATGTTTTGAAAACATATTTGTCAAGGTCATTTAATAGTAATCAGTAGATGTTATCCCAATTGTAACTTGTTATAACACATCCACAAGTGGAGTCTGATTTAGAATAGCCTGACTGGAATGTTATTTTCTTTCCATTTGTATTGTAGTTTCTATTGTCCTGACTGAAGAAATACAAATTAAAAACACATTAAGATATAATTACATAATTTCATGCCAAAATCAACGTGATCTATTTTTCAATTTGCATTTTTCTTAACTGCAGTCAAAGTTTTTAATGTATTATTTTGCAGCTCGTGTGCAAGTCAGGCCACTAACACATTAATTGGCAAACTTGGTTGTTCTTAAGACCAGTATTCCCTGTAGGAGTCAGTAAGCTTAGAGTTTTGTTGTTTAAAACGTACAAGCTGCAAGATAAAGATACATGATAATAAAACACTAAAGCTCTCTTCTGTACTGTATACCCCCATAATTCCTAATAATGAAGTCCAACTGTGTATCCTACTGTTATGCCAGCATCTCCAAAGCTCCCTTATGCTTTAGGGTATGGACTAGATTTTGAAATGCAGTACAGACTGATTGAAAAGTTCCATGTCTTCTCGACTGGTGAAGGTGTTGATACAGTTGATACAGCACTACCTACTCTGCCAGCAACACAATGTCATGCTCTTAGGCTGCACTGCCTCACAAGATCCCCCTCCAGGTTAAATATAGATCTGATTTGAGAAAATTATAGGACTCCAGGCCAGGACTTTTGAAGGGTTACAGACAGATCTTACATGATGTTTGAGCTGTCTATCTTTGCTTTCTTAAGCTTCCCTTAAACATTTACTAATTCTGAGGGAGTTTCCTGGGTTAAACTGTATTTTGCACAAGAAAGTGCTATCACAAAGGCCATCACAATCTCCAGTCCTTAAGCTAATAGCAAATGTGTGGTATGAGCTGAAAATAGTAGTCCTCACACATATGCTACACAACCTGGAGCAGATGAAGAGGTTCTGTGTGGAGGAGTAGTTAAATATGCCTCCTGTAAAGTTGATGAACCTATTAAAGGCAACAGAAAGTACATCTTCCATGTTATACACAGACACACACACATATACTGTGATGGAGCTCTGTTAATTTAAGAAATTAATAAACCTAGAAGAAAAACTGAATTTCCCAGAACTCTTCACTGACTAATTGATGGGGTTGTGGGGTGGGGGGTACAGAGCCATGCAGTATAAAAAGAAGGCAGTCAGAGAGCTTGAGGCAGCTGGTGATTGGCTGTGTGTGCTCTCTACCCTGCCCCACTATCCATAAGTGAACTTCAATATTTTTTCCAAGTCTGAACTGGAGTATTTACATTTATTAACACCTATAAGAGACCATTCACCCTTTACCCACTCTGGAAAAGGAGTCTAAATGGGAATTAATGAGTCATCATCTGTCTTTGCAGCAGCACCGAAACACTTCGTACCAATATTTCACTCATAAAGCTGAAGCTAAAACTGTTTATTTTAGAGTAACTAGCGATTTGCCCTTTTAAGAAGTACCAGTAATATACCGTGTTACATCTTATTAAATCCAATTACGTTTAATTTAGGAATAACCACTAACCACATGTGTAGACTTATGCTACGTTATTGAGAATGTTGAAAATGTTAAAAAACATGAAACAAAAATAAAAGAATCTGAGATCAGGGGGTCTCTTTTTTACTCTCTTTACAGGGGGCTGTCACCTGCCATCAACCAAGCTGAATGCGTGCTGTGTAGTTAGAAAAGATTTATAGATTCATCTAAGTATCATTTTTCATAATATGTCTATCTTGTTACATTGCTGATACATTAAGACAGAGTATCTCAGTTGAATGTTGGCAGTGGCAATATATATGAGCTGTCTATGTGGTCATAAGAATGCAGGGTAGCAACTGAAATGGACAATATATTTTAGTCTCAAAGGATTGTTTTTATCTAGTTTATTCTGAAGTGTCAGATTAGCAATTGATTTTTTTTGTTGTTGTTCAGGAAAAAAACTAACCAAAAATGAGTCTACAATGTGTTTTCATATCTTAAAGGTCTTAACAAGCCATAAAGATTTACACCTCCAATCAACACTCTGCTGTTCACAGGCATCACAAAATCTTCCTGTTGAATAAATCAAAAAATTGGAAAATGCAATGCCAGTGAAAAGGTATGAATAAGCAACTCTGAAAGGCAAATCTCAAATGTGCCATCTTTGGGGAATTAACTGCCTATGTCACAAAGCAGTTGATGCAGATTATACCTAAATTTGTGCTTTTGTGAGGGCAGTGTCATGTGGTTTTTATAAGTAGTTATATGAGGTGGATGCCAAGACTCTGGGCAGGTTGTAAAATGACTGCAACAGTTTTCTTCTTGGACCATTGTTATGCACTGCCAGCTGTGTGTATTTTTGTATTACCAGACTCATAGATCACCATTATTACATTGTATTGACGTTTGCAGTCCATTGGTGGCCTAATATAACTACTTTTTAAATTGTTTTAATTTAACTTCAGATTTGCGTTTTTCATATTCTATTGTTCCTGGGCTGTCTTTATATCTGCTTCAAAGCCACCTGTTTTGTATTGTCCACTATGGCAGAATATCTGTTCCATATCATTTCATTTTATTCCCCAACGTACTTGTTTAAATCCTTCATTCTCAAGAAGGTGCTATCTGCAGACCAAAATGCAATTCTTCAAGGGACTAATCAATACTGCACTAACAAGCCCCATGTTGATCCGAGGTATATATAAGTAAGCTGCTATAATCTAGGTTGATTTTGGAAACCTTAACAAGCTAGTATGTTTTGTATTGATTCTCAGGTTTTAGAATAAAAATTAAATACATGGACAGAGAATGAAAACCTATCCATACAAAAGCATTTATAATGTTAAATCATCATCGAGTTCACTATGTGCCAATCAGACACACATTATGCATTTAAAAGTAAACATTTTATTCTGGCATTTATTTTATGATTCAAAAGCAATGCATTACCCTTCACCGACACTGATGGCTAATCTGAATGTAAGGACATACAAAAGGTTACAAAGGAGAGGAGGTCATTGTTCTAGTTTGGTGGCTAAGAGCTATACCTCCCCACCGCCTCTTCCTGACATATCTTGATGGATCCCCATGAGCTTTGCTTCAGCAAGGTAGATTGATCCAGATCTCTACTAATCCTTTAATGAGAAAATGCTTCCTGTATGAGACCAGGAATCAATCTGGTCACTATTTAAACTCTTTCCAGAGCAGCAGTATATTTAAATTATATGGTTACCAAAACCAAACACAATATTGTATATCATGTCCCTACTAGCACATTTTATCATTTCACTATTTATTCAAGAATTCTGTTCAAACACTTATCCATATAGTCTAAATGCAGAGGGAGACAATTGAACAAATACATCCTATTTTATTACCATACAGTTCATATTTAAAATGCACATCCCTGCTAGGTTTATGTACTTTGCACTTGTCAATATTCATTTTCATTTGCTAGTTGTCTGTACAGTCCTGAAGAGTATGCAAGATGATTTTTTTATTTACTGTGCTGCTGCTACACTGTTTTTTACTCTATGTGTTTTGTATCATATGCAAATTAAACAAGTATCTGCAAATAAAACAACTTAAATCTAGAAAGAGCAGTAGGCCTTAATTCATCCCTGTGCTACAGAAATGAACCACTTCAAGTTTGAGATCCCTGCCCTTACCAGGAATCTAGCTTCTGCACAATCACAAAGTCTCAATCTATACAGATAACTATTTATGAAGTTAATTCTAATACAT
The DNA here is from genome assembly GCF_036373705.1 of Amia ocellicauda. Taxonomy (NCBI): domain Eukaryota; kingdom Metazoa; phylum Chordata; class Actinopteri; order Amiiformes; family Amiidae; genus Amia; species Amia ocellicauda. The sequence continues at coordinate 7,885,672 of NC_089865.1, read as the reverse complement.
TGTAATACAAATTAGACAGACTGATCTGTAGTAACCTGACTGTGTTTGTGGAAGGACATTTTATATGCAGTTTTCCAAGTGGTGAGTTTAATCCCTGACTGAATTGTCAGTTAAAAGACAACCAGTTAATGGGCTATGAATAACATCCCTAATTGATTGTGGCAACTGGAAAAAATATGAGGTTTGTGCTTTCCTGGTTCCTGTAACACTTTGTTTGCTTTACAGAGATTACTCAAAACGAATATAGGGTCCTTCTTTATCCACAAGCTGTTTCTTCTCTAGGAATACATCAACCATATAATGTTCATCATCGCCAAATTTTCCACTATTATTAGCGTTTAGCATTTTTCTCTTCTTTTGCTTTTGTGATCTGGTAAATAAAGTTGTTATAGTCATTATAGCATTCATCACAATATATGTTTCTGTCTCGCTCTCTCAGCCTTTCCAATATTGCCTCTGACTTCTTTGGTTCTTAGTCTTTGATGCTTATTTTTCCATTTGATCTAATAAACTATTCAGGCATTTTGTTTCTAGACTTGTTTTTATTGGAAGTAAATAGGCACTATATTCCACTACACATTCTTGAATTGTATCCATTTTGTACTGATACTGATCTGATCTCTGTTTGACCCCAATATACATCTAATAAGCTCAGTCTCCTTCATGGTCAGCTTCTCAGAAATCTGTAAACCATAACTACAGACTCTGCCTGTAAAGTTTTACAATATAATTGAAAAGATTCCTTGTTGTGGTCACAATTCCCCAGTGGATCCCTCACCATTGTCCTTCTTGCAATTTGTTCAAAGAGATTACATCAATACAAGCACCTTCTTTTGTGGGTCCCTTGACATATATACTGTTAGAAAACAGTTTTGTATCTATTTAATTTTCACCTTCATACTATCTACTATATGATAGGAGGGAATTCAAAGTCTTCCATTATTATGGTGTTTCATTTGCTATATGCATTTTATAAGCTCAAATCAAGTGTCCTGACTAGTATAAACATTTAGTGGTCTACAGCACACTATTAAAACCCATATAGAGTTTGAAACATTTGAATCTCCTAGTTTAATTTATTGTAGGCAACATTCTACCTCACAGCCTCTTCTGTCTTGCAAGTCTTTTGTGAAAATTGTATACTCACTTATACTTTATTATTTTATATCACACTCTGCTAGTCAGATTTAAGTGACTCCAATGACATCACAGTGACATATAAATACACTGCTGTCTAATTCTATATCATTCTAGCATTGACATAAAGGCATATGAGGACTTGCTTTCTTTGAGATAACTTTCCTTCAAGTAATTAGTCTTTAGCTACCTGCCTCACACCTCTATCGACAATTTTCAACAACTTCAGTATTTGTCCAATCAGGTAGCTAATTTAATCTCTTTCTAGACACTTTTATTACTTAAAAAAAATGATGGAGCACCAGAATTATTAAAAAAATATGCTTTAATAAGATCCATGTAAAACACATGAGCAGTTGAAGCAGTTTTGAATTCTGATTATGTACATTATGCAACTCCCTTCCTGACATTCCTCTGGGACCTACAAAAAAAGACACACTTTGTACAATCCATAAATGGCTGATTATGTTTGTCAGCCGGCAGAAAGCATAGAACAACCTTTTCTGAAATGCTTGCATTGCTAATATTATATTTAACTTCATTACAGTTAAGAGGGTGAAAACTACTCCAGCTCTGACTGGCCCAAGGCCAATTTTTCAGATTTCAATGATGCTCAGTTCTGTCTTCAACAATGCAAGCTGACTAAAATCCTATGTCAGCAATTGAACTATGGCACAAAGAAACAATGTGACAGAAATCTGCATTTTCAGACATCTGAAAGTTCACATGTGACTATGTATACACAAAGGTGTTTTTTTTTTTTTTTTTTTTTTTTAACATGGGTTTATCAGTGGGTTTAAATTGTCCTGTATGAATAGCTCATAGCTTTAGCTGATTACATTGTTCCTGTGAATCATTCGATTAGGGGCATTGTAGAGGAAAAACGAAAGATTGAGTAATCTTTACAGCTGGTTCAATACATGGGCAGAAGCACAATGCTGCATACACAGTGGGCTAACTACATTACATGTCACAACAGAGCTACATTTATATGGTTTACAGCTGAAAAAGAAACATAACAAGAAGTCAACATATTTCAAGATGTATGTATTGTTCATAATTCACAACGTCTGTAATTGTATGGAAATAAGAAGCTACATTACATATTTTAACAGGAATTTTCAAACTTCTTATATATTTATTTTTCTTTTATTATTTTTAAAGTTGTGTATTCCATTTTAAATGTGTAATTGTAACCTTGAAAACATCCAGTGATTGCAGTTTTATTTTTTTAAAGTTGTCAGTATTAAATAGATTTTTCTCTTCACTCTGCTGAACCTTGCCTACTAATGATGTATTCTTAAAAGTACTGTCAACAATCATTAATGTGAATTGCAGGGTACCAGCAAAGCAATCTCTGATGAGCCAAATGCATGCTTGATAGATTAATTGCAAGGAATAATACCCCACATACGAAACATTTAGCAACAGGGTGGTGGTATTCAGTTTTATTTTGTGTTTCCTATAATACATTTATATGTACATACATACATACATGAAGTGAGAAGGTAAAAAGTTTTATTTATGAATGTATTCCAATCAAAAGTACTCAGTTTATACATAGCAGAAGTCAACTGTGTGATCTAAGAAATTAACATGTGGCTCAAGTGTCGGATCAGAGAGACTTCAAGTAAAATAACTTGGAACTGCTGGATTGAACATAACCCTAATATGAAGCAATGATTCAAATGACAATTATTCAAATTATGTTCCCTACACTGTAAAATAGACAATGGAATGATCTGTTATTAAAGAAATGCCTGTGAACTGATGCTGCAGGCCGGCCTCACACATTCACATCCAGTAGTAGCTTAGGTGTTAAAAGATGCACACAAGAAATGGAAACAATATGTGACAGTCTAAAAAGAAAGTAATTGGTAAATATATTGAAATGTGTATAGTCCATCATACACATCTTCTGAATTACATATTCCATACTGCAGATTGCATTTAAATATCACTCTTTAATGGACAGTCTTTCCATCTCACAAATTAAGAAATAGATGAGGCCATCCTGCAACAATCTTTAATTTGATCTACAAAATACAAAATCTACAGACAATCATTATGAAAATGACATGGACAGCTAATCTAATACACAAAATCTGAAACTATCTGAAGTCTGTTCATCCAATGATTTGATTTAAAAAAAAAAAACATGTACATAATTTCTCTCTTTTCACTAAATGGTCAGTATTAAGGCTTTGATGTTAACATAAAGCTATTTACTGCTTTTTCCCCTTAACATTAATGTGACTTCAGAACTATAATGACATTTGGTGAGATTTTCATTCTGTTCAATCTGTACAATTATTCAATTAAGGATTCCATCAGTGACTATGAATTGGACTGGGACAAGTTGATGTTTTCCTCAAGGATATTATCAGAAAATCTAAAAACATAAAGTCCACAAAAAATAACAAGTTATGAGGTATAGAATATGGAACATATTCTATGTTGTCTCCCAAGAAAGCAGATACATTTGGATGTATAACTATGATTACATTTGAACTTGATTATAATTTAATTCCACATTTTAGTAACATTTACCATCCCAAATAAATGCTTGTTCCAAGAACAGTGCTACACATACAACATATGTGCTTTGCTATTCTATTTTGGCTGATGTCCCAATACTTTTGGTTACACACCATATATATAATATATTATGAATCATATATAGATGATTCATAATACACGGGGCGTTAGACATATGTTTTATCACCAACTTATTCCTTTTGAGGGTGTGATTTATTTAAGCCTGGGGTTGCACAGTAAAAAAAAGCCAAGGCCATAAATCAGGGGTCGGGGAACCTACAGCTAGAGCCCACTATTATTTCTTCCTGTAAGTGATTGTGGCTTTTTGGCTATCTTGGGATTACACACAATATATGCCAGGGCAGCAAAGGGGACACGTGTGGGACTTCAGTATTCAACTTTCAAATTTCAATGAAGAAGGAAGGTGATTCAGATTTCCTTGAGTTTTGTCCTTCACTTTTGTTATGTTGTGTATGCAGTTACTGGCACACACAATTGAAACTTAGTACTCCGTGGCAGGTTTGCATTAGGTGTAAATAAGAATCCAATGTGAAACACAAAGCCACCATTTAGTACTGGTGGTTTGCAATTGGCAGGCCTAGATCATATTTACACAAGTATAACAATCACACATCTGACTCTCCATTTTATTTTTCATGGCAAGTTAAAATAAATACATTTTCACAGCTTTATATAAACCTGGTAATGTCTTCTATTGCCTCATACTCAAAAATTAGTATGGGGTAAAACAAGTATACTTTCAGAAAATACTTGTATTGTCATATTACTACTTTTGAGACAGTTGTAATTTAATGAGTAAGAAGCTTCTTTTTAAAGGGTTGAGACAGACTGACAAGTTTTTTGTGAGCTTTATAACCTTGACTGGCAGATATGATTTGAGGCTGCTTTTGAACTTCTTGCAGATGACTGATTTTTGCTGTCAAGCCCTGTTAGAATCAGCCAGCAATGACTACAGCCCATTGAGTGATTGTATTGTAAATTCATGGGGACTGATGTCAGAATTGAAATTCTATGGAAATTAAATTAATACATCTCTTTATGTAAAACTTTTTACATTTAGATGCACTTCATGATAATATGAAACTTCAGATTGTATTTCTTATAATAGAAGGGAGAAGAAAATGTATGACTTGCAAACTTGCATCTTGGTGATTTTACAGACTTCTTGTAAACATATATATCCTCATTGATATGACTTGACATTGAATATCCCCCTACTGGCCAGGTTTTTACAAACAGGTAGCATTTGAATTTATTTCACCATTTTTATTACCATGAGTTTTCTCCAGACACAACTGTGAATTGATTGATTGATAATAAAAATATATATATTATTATAATTTAGCAGATACCATTAAACAAGGCAACTTACATTGTTCTAGAAACACTAGCATCAATGTTTTTTACATAACATTACAATGGTAATAACATCCCAATTAAATAATCCATATATGTCAGTGAAAATGTAAGAAAAAAAAATGCTTCTGCAGGTGTAAATAGATGCATCTTAAGGAGGCAATGAAAGATGGTAAGAAACTGCAATCCTAATGGTCTCATGTGTCTCATTCCACAACTGTGGGGCCAGAGAGGAGACAGAGAGAGAGAGCGGGGCAGCCACAGACTTGTTTGAAGGCATGACTAATCGACATTTGGAAGAGAAATACAAAGGTCAAGCGGAGATACAGAGGGAGACAAAAGACTGGAGGTAGGAAGGAAGGAGCAGTTTGGTGAAGAGAGTATGAATAGAGGAGCGGCAAGAGAGAAGCAAAGGCAGAGAGCTGACAAAGGGAGCAGCAGGATTTTGAATAAGTTAAAAAGGGCAAATGGTAGATGCAGGAAGGCCAGCCAGAAGACAGCTGAAGTAATGCAGTCGAAGCCTAGATGGAATGATGAGAAGGGTAATCTTTAAGAAAAGTGTTTTCAGAAAGAATCGTCAACAGTGAGTCGGGGGAAATAATTGTTTATAATGGGTAAGAGTGGACTCAAGGGTTACACTAAGGCTTTTGGTAAAGGAGGAGGGAGAGAGATTGTGGAGTCAAAGGGAATGGAGGAGTATAATATGTCAGCAGAAGATGAAGAATTATGCTTCCAAGTGGTTTACAGACAATGGAAACAGAGTGTATTTGGTCTCTCAAAATCCATTATGAAAATGGTTTCTTCTCTGAGCTCTTTTTCTACATAACAAGTATTTAATGATATTACTGTATACGATAACTCTATTCTTTAAGGCACTTGATTCTACTAATCAGTCCTAATTGAACCCTTTACATTAAGACATCCTATTTCATATTCCTTTCAAAAATGAAAACAGCTGGACAGGAAAGCATTTAATAGAAAGCAACTGTGCACCTTTTATTAATTTACAGATTCAGATTTTACATGGTTAATCTGTTTCCAGCTGATTTATGGCCCTCCATGAAATCAGCAAACAAGCAATTGTTTTTGCAAAAATTGCAGATACATGCACCTCCTGATGATTTAAAATGTATTAAGTTAAAAATACATTTCTGCTGCAGGCTATGAACCTGTTTTTGACTTCGAATAGAAAGAAACACTGGAGACTACATTAGGCACTGTTTGATTCATTTATTCATTATTTCCTTGAAGTGTTAGTATTCTCCCACATTTGACTAATGGGGCTTGTTACAGTAACAGAGCTCATTTTGTACATGAGCCTGTTACAAAAATGTCATTCCAATAGACTTGATAAAATGTTCAAAACCCACATGTCAGGGGGCCGGGTGGATGACATAGTGGATTTGCTGCTTGTATGGGCTCTGCAGATTGGCCATAGATGAGTCAGAGATGGCGGTTTCAATCTGAGTGGGTTCTGAATGCAGGTACTTAGCAGAAAGACATACAGAAGCCATGCCTATGTATACGGGCTCAGGCCTGGACAAAATCAAAACTTGTAAGTGCATGCCAATAGCAAAGATTAGATTTTGGGTTTGCTTTAGGTAGAACAGAGAATTCTTACTCAAACAAAAATCCATAATAAAGTACAGTAACTTAAGTTGTGATCAGCAAAATTAGTCAATATTTTTATCTGGTCAGAACCACTGTCTACAAAACATCGTCTTTAGCAGAATCACAGAGAGTCTAATTTTTAAGCAGGAGGTTGCAAGATTGAATCCTCTGCAAAGCAAGTAGAACCTCAGAAGTAGCCTCCTGCGCGATATAGCTCCTCACTACCCAGAGACAAACAGGAAAACCCAACCGGATCAATCATCCAATTCAAGTTTCTGAATCGATGTTTCTGTAAAAGGTGGAGCTATGTAACGGAGATCCCCACTGTTAAGACATAGCAATGCCCTTTACTTACAAATCCACTCAAAGAGGAAACATTCCTCAGCAGTAGTGAATTATAAGCAAAAGGTTGTGAGATCGAAATCTCAGCCCAGCAGGTACTGGAAATATTCAAATATCATAGTGACCTACAGCAACTACTTAAAAAACAACAACAAAGGGTATGTAGTTCAAAATATAAAAAAAAGTGCTACTGTGCATTCCTGAAATTCCAATCTGCTACCATAGACATGCATATAGTGATAATTATTTTGTAATATATGTCCATATACAATAACAATAACCTTGTCCCAAAAAACGAGATAAGAATAAATACTCAACAAGTAGTGTTCCTACAGGAAACTCTTCCAGTTTTGAGTTAAATAATTGTTTAAGAGCAGGTGATGTATTAAGATTCTCTTATGAATTTTCTACTTACTTTCATCCCTCTCCAAACTAAACTTGAATTCAACTGGCTTGTCTGATTAGTGGTTTTTGTATCAGTGTCATATTGCTGACTGATAACTACTATAATTTGCACAACCCACACATTTAATCTCTCCCAATGGACATTCAGAAATAGTTTAAATTTTCGACTGAATCCACAGTTTCAGTATCATGTACAATTATTGATTCAGATGACAATACCATGTTTGGTATTCGAAGAGTTACAGTAAGTATGTGTAAGTTTTATACAAAATAAAACATCACACATTATACATTATTGCACAGGTATTTTACATCAGTAGAATAGAAATGTTTTTTGCTTTATTTTGTCTGTGAAAATGAGACAAAATCTAACTTTGCAAATTGCACCTTGCCAAATCAGCACACCTTTCTCTCTCACGGAGTAGCATCTTAACTGCTTTTGAGCGATCTATAACACTGATGTGGAATATTGACACTGATGCATCGTGCTGTCATGCACAATTCAAAACTAGAGAGTGCTAAGGCAAAAATGTCATTCAGGGTAATTTGGAGAAACTAATACTGCATTGATTTATTTAAGGGTGTCCTGAGTAATACTATTAGCCAAAAGTGAAGCTATATAACTGAAGTAAACACCACAATATGATCATCCTGATAAATGCATTTAAAGATGTGGATTCTGGCATGCCTAGATGACCTATGCAATCTGTTGAAATAAATCTGGCATTACTACATATGAAGTAGTTTATTTTCCAGGAGCTGCATTTCTAAAGCATTTATTTTTTGCAGGGAACTATTTTTAAATGTCACCTTTGGGAAATGATAATAGTTGTATTGACAGCACCAAGAGTATTACTTTTAAACTGTGATTAAACTCAAATTGGCTAAACTTTTCGACAACAACAAAAATAGCCTATTTTGTGACAGACAATAAAAATATACAATTTAAACTTTGCAACCACTGTAATGGTTTGCAAACAACATGAAGACATTAACCCTATTTCTGAATGTATTATACACTCACCTAAAGGATTATTAGGAACACCATACTAATACTGTGTTTGACCACCTTTCGCCTTAATTCTACGTGGCATTGATTCAACAAGGTGCTGAAAGCATTCTTTAGAAATGTTGGCCCATATTGATAGGATAGCATCTTGCAGTTGATGGAGATTTGTGGGATGCACATCCAGGGCACGAAGCTCCCGTTCCACCACATCCCAAAGATGCTCTATTGGGTTGAGATCTGGTGACTGTGGGGGCCAGTTTAGTACAGTGAACTCATTGTCATGTTCAAGAAACCAATTTGAAATGATTCCACCTTTGTGACATGGTGCATTATCCTGCTGGAAGTAGCCATCAGAGGATGGGTACATGGTGGTCATAAAGGGATGGACATGGTCAGAAACAATGCTCAGGTAGGCCGTGGCATTTAAACGATGCCCAATTGGCACTAAGGGGCCTAAAGTGTGCCAAGAAAACATCCCCCACACCATTACACCACCACCACCAGCCTGCACAGTGGTAACAAGGCATGATGGATCCATGTTCTCATTCTGTTTACGCCAAATTCTGACTCTACCATCTGAATGTCTCAACAGAAATCGAGACTCATCAGACCAGGCAACATTTTTCCAGTCTTCAACTGTCCAATTTTGGTGAGCTTGTGCAAATTGTAGCCTCTTTTTCCTATTTGTATTGGAGATGAGTGGTACCCGGTGGGGTCTTCTGCTGTTGTAGCCCATCCGCCTCAAGGTTGTACGTGTTGTGGCTTCACAAATGCTTTGCTGCATACCTCGGTTGTAACGAGTGGTTATTTCAGTCAAAGTTGCTCTTCTATCAGCTTGAATCAGTCGGCCCATTCTCCTCTGACCTCTAGCATCAACAAGGCATTTTCGCCCACAGGACTGCCGCATACTGGATGTTTTTCCCTTTTCACACCATTCTTTGTAAACCCTAGAAATGGTTGTGCGTGAAAATCCCAGTAACTGAGCAGATTGTGAAATACTCAGACCGGCCCGTCTGGCACCAACAACCATGCCACGCTCAAAATTGCTTAAATCACCTTTCTTTCCCATTCAGACATTCAGTTTGGAGTTCAGGAGATTGTCTTGACCAGGACCACACCCCTAAATGCATTGAAGCAACTGCCATGTGATTGGTTGGTTAGATAATTGCATTAATGAGAAATTGAACAGGTGTTCCTAATAATCCTTTAGGTGAGTGTATATTCTAGCATAACAATTAATTAATTAATTTAAAAAAAAAATCAGTTAAAAACAGTATTTTATCATCAGGTTTGATGTTTTGGTTGTCATTGGCGCTTTAACATCAATCTGGATTTGAAACATTTGTTTCACATTTCTCTTTAATGTGATTCATTAAGCTACTATAATCATAAAAAGACAGTGAAATCTGTAAATTACTGGAAAGTTTCCAAATGTCAATGAAGTGCTAAATTTAAAGTTAATGAGGCTCTTTTCTTAATACTGCAAGGACTGAAGATACAGAGATTCACAATTTAGGCTAACAATAAATTCACATTCTTTATGGTCATGTGAACCATACAGAGGGAAGGCCAAACAAAATGAGCCACTGCAATTACTACAATTACTACAGCTCGCCCCAATCACCACAAGGCAAACCACTTCTGCCACCACAGCAGCCAGACGTGAGACTGGCTGGGCGGAAGAGCCAGCCGCCAGTCATCAGCTGATCACGAAGGAACAGAATAAAAGGACTGCTTCCCCATTCATATGGTACAAAGTACACCAGGGGAAAAGCAAGGAGAGCTGGAGAGCATCAGAGCGAGAAAGAGAGAAAGATAGAGTAGTACAGAGAGACAATAGTATTGAACTTTGGACTAGATCTTTAGAACACAACTTCAGAATACAACCTTGGATGTTCATGTTTGTGATGTATTTACTTCTGTCTGTAGTGAGGGACCTGTTTAAATTATGTAGTTAGACTCGAAGAGGATATAGTTTTGTTTTAATCCCCATATTCAACCCCTGCATCTGTCACTCTCCCTCTAGTGCGTTTCGTAAACCCTGCCCTCTGAGGCCAGACAGCGCACCCAACTCTGCACGGTATCACATAACATAAGAGCACCTGTGAACCTATACCAGATTCTGGCCACTTAGTGACAATACCATAGTAATGCTCGCAGTCAAATTGAAATCGGATGGATCTAATTACACGTGTACTTGAACTTGTTTTATATTCTCCTTACCCTACAAAAATGTAGAAGCTGATTTACATTGACCAGTATGGTTCACCCATGTCAACCTGTGTGAAGTGGTATTGTGCCTGACTTTCCTTCGCCCATGCTACTCCACTGATCCACTCTTCACTGCCTCCTAATTGCAGCTCACATCCAGTTCACGACTCCTGTACTCGCCTACCGATGTCTGAAATCGCCCAGCAACCTTCAGACACAAATCTCTCCCTACAACCACCTACTGACTACTCATTTACATCTGTTTTTTTAATGTGATTTTCTGTAAGAGAACCAGAAATCTTATTTCTAAAACTATTTTTTCAATTAGCTCTCGTTGTTGTTGCTGCATTTATAATGAAAGATAAAAGTCAAACCTTGCTTGCAAAATTAATATGAACTGTGTATGTCTGCATTCATTTTTATTTAATCATGGGGCTAAACATAAATTAATGGATTATTAATCAACAACATTTTATTGGTTCCAATCAGGGAGCTTTTTAGAAATCTAGTGTTGTGGATAAGTGTCTTTAAATTTAAAAGAATATGACTTTTACCTAAACAGCACACTTCTTTCTAGTCTTAGTTTATGCTAGAGAGTGATGCTGTATGTGATTCTTCATAAATCACTCAGATCTAAAGTTCTGAGGTGATATTAAGAATCAAAGTGCACTTAAATATTTCAAACAAAAGCTTGTGAGAGCTATTCTATGAATCATTCAGGCTGCGATTAAATTTTAAATGATTGTGCTTGTGCAAAGGAAGATGCACTATAATTTTTGATCTCTTTAGTTGGTTTCCCCAAATTGAAATGAATAGCCAATGTTTGCCGGCTCCTTTCCTGTTGCCCCCCATTCACGCTGGCTTTGAATGCTGGAAATTTGTCGGCAATGATCCAATCAAACAGAAAACAGAGATTGCCGGCAAGGGCACTATAGCCAACTCGAAACAAACTACCCCCAGTGTCACTGTAATGCAGTCTAAAGGCTCGTTCAAACTAGAGGTTTGTTTCGTATTCAGTGCGGTTCGGTTCTTTTGGAGAATTACATACAACATATTTTAAGTATATACCTTTACCACAATATAACACGAATTCGGATATAATGTGGTAAAGCAAAAATGGTTTTAAAAGTCAAACACGTGCACATTTACAGCATTTTCAAACTTTCACTTTGACCTTCATTGCAAACAGGAAACACGTAATCATCACAGTATAACACCAAGTCAATTAAACATCAGGGATATCAATCTGTCCAGTTAGGAAGCCTAAGCGATTGTGAATCAATGTCACCTGTTTTGGTGTAAATGAAAGTGACATCAGGTGCACTGGAGAGGCAAAAGCAAGACAACCCCCAAAAAGGGAATGGTTTTGCAGGTGGTAGCCACAGACAATTGCTCTCTCCTTATCCCTCCTGACTGATTATTCTCTAGTTTTGCATTTTGCTAGTGTCCTTGTCACTACTGGTAGCATGAGGCGGTACCTGCAGCCCATTCAGGTTGCACAGGTAGTCCAGCTCCTCCAGGATGGCACATCCATACATGCCGTCGAAAGAAGGTTTGCTGTGTCTCCCAGTACAGTCTCAAGAGCATGGAGGAGAGCCAAGAGACGGGCCGTTACACTATGAGAGCTGGACAGGGCCGTAGAAGGGCATCAACCCAGCAGCAGGACTGGTATCTGCTCCTTTGTGCGAGTAGGAACAGGGGGAGCACTGCCAGAGCCCTACAAAATGACCTCCAGCGGGCTACTGGTGTGCATGTTTCTGACCAAACTATCAGAAACAGACTCCATGAGGGTGGCATGAGGGCCCGACGTCCTCTAGTGGGACCTGTGCTCACGGCCCAGCACCGTGCAGCTCGATTGGCATTCGCCAGAGAACACCAGAATTGACAGGTCCGCCATTGGTGTCCCGTTCTCTTCACAGATGAGAGCAGGTTCACACTGAGTACATGTGACAGACGTGAAAGAGTCTGGAGACGCCATGGTGAACGTTATGCTGCCTGCAACATCATCAGCATGACCGGTTTGGCGGTGGGTCAGTGATGGTCTGGGGAGGCATATCCTTGGAGGGTCACACAGACCTCCATATGCTAACCACTGTTACCTTGACTGCTGTTAGGTACCGGGATAAAAGCATCAGACCCATCGTCAGACCTTACGCTGGTGCAGTGGGCCCTGGGTTCCTCCTGGTGCAGGACAATGCCCAGCCTCATGTGGTCAGAGTGTGTAGGCAATTCCTGGATGACGAAGGCATTGATGCCATTGACTGGCCCTCACATTCCCCAGACCTGAATCCAATTGAGAACCTTTGGGATGTTATGTATTAGTGCATCCGACACCACCAAGTAGTGCCACAGACTGTCCAGGAGCTCACTGATGCCCTGATCCAAGTCTGGGAGGAGATCCCCCAGGACACCATCCGCCGTTTCATCAGGAGCATGCCCAGACGTTGTCGAGAGTGCATACAGGCACGTGGGGGCCATACACACTACTGAGTCACATTATGAATTGCTGTAATTAAATTCACACAAGTTGGAACAGCTTGTGATTTCAATTGTTTACTTTTTCAGTGTGAGTTTGAATCAAGCCCTCAATCGGTTGGTGATTTTGGTTTCCACTGACCGTTGTTACGTAAATTTGTTCTCAACGAATTACACAATGTACAGTAAAGATTTTGATCTTTAATATATTTCGTTCATCGAGATTCGATGTGTGATTTAAGCATTCCCTTAATGTTTTTGAGCAGTGTATTTACCATTTAATCAATGTAAAAAAAAAAATCCCCTTCTCCATTTTTATTTATATTTAACAGTTCATATTACTTAACAATCTACATATAACATAGTTGGTAGCTAAGTCAGAAAGTGAACAAAGCTCCTATGTGTTACCTAAATACCTACATCTTCTTTTACAACAATTTCTAGGGATGTGTAATTTAAAAAGTTTTCTGATATTCTAGTGAATTTTAAATTTTCCTAAACATTACATGCAGACCAAAAAAATAATGTATGATGACACCCAGCCCACATGGTTGCATTTATCAGTGTTTAGTACTGTAACTGTTTTTTTTCATACTCTGTATTGTAATGTGCTCTGAATAAGGACTCAAAGTGAGTAGGGGTGTATTTACATTTATTTGCAGTGTATATCGCAGTAAGAGTGGACAGCGATGGGTAGCTACACTCTCTGGGAGCCGATTCCTCAAAACCCCACAAAACCACAATTACACACAAGGTGCCCTAGTGCTCCCACTGAATATGGTGCATCCCTATGCCTATATGTAAGAGAAATTAGTCCCCAACAAGACTAATCACGTATAACACTATAACACCACACATAGAACTAGTTGAGAGGGTATCCCCCTGACACGCTACAATATCTTTTAAGTAAGTTTATCAAATGAGTGTTGTAATTTAACAAAGGCGATACAATTGAATCATTGTAGAGCAGATTTATTTACTGCATACAGCGTATTAGTTATAACAAAAATGATCTGCTGACTAATTACGGGAAATGCTCGATTCCACAGCAAAGTTCGATATAATGCAGTTTCACCTATGACACAGTAAGATTTTTTGGTAAGATCGGGATAGAGGTGTAGTTACTAGATATAAATTATTAAATGCCAGTGTTTGGTAGCTGGCATTGGGGCATGTGATATTCTTCAATCAAAGGATCAGCTGCATTTTTCATTTATGATGTAGCAATGTAGTTATGCATTTAAACACAAGTGTGTTGTGTTTATTCAGATTAACGATACAATGACATGTGCAATTAAGTGAAGTTCTGAGAATTCCAAAAATAATCTGAGAAGCACATACATTATGTGATTAAAAAGCTTAATAAAGTGTTTAAACACAATGGTTAACTGAGCTGTGCAAGGCAGTTTCTTTACAATTGGACAGAAAAATGTACAGGATATTGAAACTTCTAAATGTTCTCTAAAAGCATGGCTTATCTGTCATCCAGACCATAAGCATCGGGATTAAAAAGTTGTGGAATGCCAAGCATGGAGGTTTGTGAATCACTTCCAGACAGAATGGAGCTTTCATTGTCTATGAAGATGGAGTGGGACAAATAAAAAGCTTTTAAAAGGGTCACTGAAGGCCAGATTAAATCAAAACTTTGACCCACGTGCTAATAGAAAACTACAGAACTTTTCTCAGTTGCGGTTTCATTTTCAGGTACAGATAAGAAACTTTTTTAGAACACATTTTTGCTCATATATATAGTGATTTAAAGTCTGTAAACCATGACTGGGTCCCAAAACGTCTCCAACAAATATTAATTCATAAACGTAGTGTAGCAGTTGGAGTTGACGGACAAGTGAGCATCTGTCCTCTTGACACATTAAATACATAAAGCCACTAGAAATTCTTTTTAAGTATTCTAACATTTGGTACTTTTGAGATAAGGGAAAGCCAGGATTATAAAGGTATTTAGATGGATTCAGTATTCACAAGCTCCACAAAAGTGGTCTCTGAACAGATGTCTATTAGAGGCTTACTGTATTACAGCAGAACTCTGGGAAAGCCAGATATCTCGGCCATTTGTAAAGATGTGAATTTGCATTCTCTGTAGAAGTAGTTCCCAGCCCTGAGGTGGTGACCCCAAGTTTCCACAATACAAAATAGCCTCACGGGCAAAAACACAAACACAAAAACAACAAAATATGATAAATTCACATGGTTTAAAGTATTTTAAGTTATGAGCAGCATAATCAGGTAATTCACTTGTCGCTATGAATGGGGATTGTAAATTGCTGTCTCTTCATTCTCTCTCTGTCTTTCATCTCAGGATCTCTTCTCTCCTCAAAATGAACTCGGTATTCTAATATTCTAATTTCTGAAAGGATGTTAAGTCATCTGCCCTTTGTGATCGGTTGTCACATTGCACACATTTTGCATACAATTTCTAACAATGCATCACTTGCTGGGCATTAATAAAGTTATTATTCTTTCATTTTGAATTCTATTAAATCACAGTTTACATGTATTAATTCTAAATTCCACAAATATGCAAATTGATTGGATCCAGTGGGATAACTGGGGTCTGTAATTTATGAGAGGCAACAGAAAGGGAAAATAACTTGGCATTTTAGTCATGGGTACACATTGCAAAGCATTAGTGGGGTGGGGGTACATCTTATCGTGCTTCCCTAGGGGGGTATTGTTTGTTTGTTTGTTTTTAATTAACAGCATTGGAAAGTTAATTAAATGAAATAATTGAAAATTGGAGCTATCTCAAGAGGCAGGACCAGACAACCGGGCTATAAGTGTGAAAACACTTTGTGTGTCATTTTCTGATTGTCCTTACATGTAGGCCTAGCACTAGTTAACACACTTATTTTCCTTATTAATGACATATTACAGCTTTTCCCTATTATTAACTAAAGTACTAACAAAAAATGCTTTCACCTTTTATGATGCAAAGCTTTGCCGAGATTTATTTACTTGTTTACTACTTTAACTTTCTACATATTGCGACAATTATATAAATGAGAGAAAGTATTAAAAAATTAAAAGAATTAACCCAACTAAAATCTGCAAATGATTATTTACTGACATCAATGCATAAACTGTTGTATTATGTCGTGACCTTATATAGTACAACACCACCACAAACTAATTTGGATTTCATAATGTGCTCTTCGGTGCAAGCATGCCAAGGTGCTTTACAATAAAACACAAAAAGTTGTTGGTCATTGAGTAAAGGCCAATTCAAAAAATATATTTTTTCCATTTAGATTTAAAAGATTTTACTTTATAGTATTCCTAATGTGGTTTGCAAAAAAGCTCTGAAGACAAAGAGCATGATGTCCATAAGCCATTGTGCTGCCAGATTTTAAAACGATTTTCAGGAATTACCAACAACCTGTCACTTTGAGAACTCAAGGTGAGGAAAAGAAAGCAAGGACTCAGCAATTCCTGAAGATAAGAAGGCCTGAAGCCACAAAGAGCTTTATTAACCGTAAGCTGAATCTTAATGCCAATCCTAAATATAACTGTGAACAAAGAGTGTGAGGGAACATTCTGTTTAAAGTATTGCCGTCTAACTGTTGTTGTTGTTTTTAACTAGGGATCCCAGCAAACACAATATTACAGTGGTCCATCAGAGTAACAGGAAAAGAAGGATATCAACCAGGGAAAATGTGTTCAATATTGCCCACCAATAACACCTTTTATTTTGAAACAATTGTCAGCAATGTATGGATGTCACTGAGAAACAAACAGAGATGTACTATTATCCTTGCCATGGAAGGAAAATAACATTATTGAACAGCAATCAGAAAACAGAAGAGGTCATGATCACTGATGATTGATCTTAGAAGGAGCATATAACCATTAAAGGGCATTTGACCAATGGGTGATTCTTGTGGAACCCTATACTTTAAATCATCTATTTCAAAGAATACCAACACAGTGAGAACCAACTGTCATCTTTATGACAAACAAAAACGAAACCCATTCCAAAGCATTACTTGTGTGTCAGTGAGTCCTGTAACCTTAATCCAGTAATATTCTATCCTATGCAACTCACTAAAAGACTATGAACCAGTATCAACAGTCTAAATAAAGTCACTTCAAAAACCCTCATCAGGGCAGTCTCATTTTACTTAATATCTCTAAAAATTCACTTCTATTGATATGCAGCTGAGTAGAAAAAATGTTTTCATTTAATTATGGAAGAAAGGCCACATTCCTGAATCATCCAGGCACAGTTTTATATGCCTTTTAAAGTGGTTTCACACCTGCCAATTTCAAAGTGAAAGGAATCTTTACACATATCAAAAAAATGATTCAATGTTTAACTCTGACCAGAGACAGAATAGTACCCCCTAGGGGGCCAAGGTCCTAAGCTACGTCTTTTCAAATGAATCATTATCGGCATAGATTTTGCCTCGGATTCCGTTTTCTCATGGATTTTAGTAAAATCCATGATTTAAAACTGTTACAAAATAAAGTTGCATACTAGATATCTATGTCACAGTTGTATTAATGTTACATTAAAGTCCATATTATGTCAGTGACTGCAGTCTTATGTTAGGGTGGTGGGTATGAAATGAGACCTCTCCTTGTAAAAAATATAAATGTATAATCCTAAGATAAAACATGTAGATACTTATGAAAGAGAAAGAGAATCAGAGAAAGTCACAGGATAATGGCTGAAGCAGCTACATTCATGATTATTGACATCAGAGGCTTTTGTAAAAGTCTTTTGTTTGTTTTCCTTGGCTTGTAACTATGTGCTTGCTGGACCAAATCAAGACTTTGACCTACACACAAAACAAATTACAACCTTGTACTAAATTGCATTTTGATTTATCAGTAGAAAGTGGCTTTTGACAATAAACTAAACAAGTTTGTGAGGAGTCACAATTTTCATTTGGTTTAGCCCTGTGTTTAGCCCTTGAGTAATTTATTCTCCCTTGTAAATAAAGCATTTGTCTTGCATCAGTTTCAAAGTAAAAACAAAACGGCAAATATCCAAATATTATATTAATCAAAAATGAGAATATTTCTAGCTTGCAGAAATGTGTGAAATCTTTCTCCTGCCTCAACTAAAACAGACGCAGTGAAGCCAACATTGTGCCAGCATGGTGTGTATACATATACCACAGGAGCATCTCTGCTACTTTACAATCTTCCTACATTGAGATTTGATGATGTTTTACTAAAGTCCATTTACCTCTTGTATAACTCTCACTTGCTTGTTGCAAAGTAGATTTAAAACATCAGGCAGAGCTCATTCCCAAAATACTTCACGCAAGTACTGAAACTCAGTGTAAGATACATTTATTTACCTAGTCAGGGCAACTCTCCAAGAGATAAATGTGGGAATTTAATCAAAAAGGAAAAGCTGCAAGAGGAGTGAACAATGCAGGCGATTATAACCACAATTATAATTAAGTCCTCATTGCAGATCCTTAAAATAAATATCAGATGTCAAACATGTAATTATTATGTTAACGCTTAGCTCTATTTATGTGCCTTTTGATATATATTTTCCCATACATCATACATCGAAGAAAGAAAGAAAAAACATGTTTCTCATTTGGCAACTAGGATATTGTAGAGGTTCAAACAGCTTGTGGGTGGTAGTTCATAGGCATAACATATGTAATTATATGCAAATTGTGCTTTGTTAAAAAAGGACTTGACTTTTTTTTTCTCCCAATATCTCTTATCTATTATAAATAAAGTTATTCTCAATGGTTTCACATCTACCATAGATGCAAGTTTGATAAATTAATCATATCAAATATTCTTTACTGCAGATGCATCAGAAAGTGATATATACTATAAAATTATTACAAGCATGAGAAATGTGGGCAGTGAATGGAAATGATCAAAGTAATTTATTTGAAAATCAGCATCACAAAAAGAAAACTTTACCATTCATGGTTTATTTTTACATATGTTGTTTGTAGCTACAATGCTACAAATGAGAATGTGAATGAAAATATATAGCATTAAAGTTATGTATTGTTTTCTGCTAATTGTACAAATTCAACACTTTACATAGTCAGGATATTATAAAAATGTGAGCGTGTAGTAGTAGGAGTAGTTTAAGTCAATGCTAATCAATATGCATTACAAAATCTATAATTTAATAGTGGCTTTACTTGAAAGCAGAACAGTCTGTATTTATAAGAGGTATGGTATATTCATATAAATGTCAGGAATTTGTAATTACTAATTTTAACAGACACATTTATGACAGCAACATAGTCCTATGATTTACACAAATCTGATAGATTAAGAAATGACATTAATCAAAATCCAAGCTAATCCTTTCCTGACAAACAAATGAAAACGTTTTGCTTCCTGTCAATAAAATGGCATTAATGATAATCCTCCAGTGCATACTTTGAATTTCAAGCCCACAATTAAAATACACTGTGACAAAAGATCACACAAGAATTGAAATATTATTGTAGACAAATTGAAGCTGCAAGTTTAGATTTTTTGTAAATTTACACTTGTGCGACTGGATATTGAAGGAGGCTGAGACATCAACTAAGTTATGGTATTATCTAGCATTAAGAAGTGCCCTTTTACATTGGAATTTGTGCCAGTGTGTGATTCCTTTGTTGCGTGACATTTTGCTTGATAAAAGGTCATTAACAACTAGAAATGAATTCATTTTTAAGGGATTTATACTGTCAAATAATCAAACTGAGATGACTGTGATTCTTTGACATTATATTTACATTTAGCAAGGTGTAGTTTGGCAAGGGAGACCAATATACAGGATTCACATAAGCCAGGCTTGAAGGAATATAATTGGGCTCATGGTGTACATGAATCCATTATAATGAAATTCTCGCTGTGCTGTCTTACAGCGAGTTGCCAGGCAGGCTGCTCAGATCGTTGGTGCTGATGTGGTGGACCTGGTGAGTGCATGTCAGAGGGCACTGATGGAGAAGTTGGAAAAGATCTCAGTAGATGCCATGCACCCTCTACATTTTGCATTGAGGACTCGCACAAATCGGTCCAGAGACACTTTTATCCCTGGTACAGTACAGTTATTTAATAAGAGACATTCATGATAAACACAGTCATTGAACTAATTTTACTTAATTACATGTGTTTATGTTACCATGTTTTCTTGTTTTTGCTGTTTTAATACATCTTTTAAATGGACTAGAAAATCTTGACATGACTAAATAGAAACTCTGAACTTTGCGCTCTCACACGTGTTCCAGTGACAGCAGTCCAAATCTGAGATCTGACACATTACAACACACAAGGTACACAGTGAATTAGAAAGGCATGCCTTGCATGAAAAGTAGTAATAGAATATTATTGCAGGGAATATGTCAGGGATAAAATGGTAGAGAAGGAACATATAATAAAAGGTTGAAAGAAAATATCAAAGTCACCGAGTATCCCTTTGAGTACGGTAAAGTCTATCATCAAGAAGTAGAATGTGCTTCATACCAACCAATCGTTTCCCAGATCAGGACGCCCTTCCAGACTGAGCAGCAGGGCTGTGAAGCCAACAGTGACTTGTAAAGATCTGCAAAGTTCTCAGTCTGAGAGGGGAGTCAGTATTCATGCCATGCCAGCATTCATTAATTGATAATATCCTAGTCCCTACAGAAAGCTGGCCTATATGGGCGAGTGGCAAGAAAGACGCCATTACAGAAAAGGCTCATCTCAAATCATGTATGGAGTTTGTGACAAAGCATGTCAATTATACTGCAGACATTACAGTAGGTTTTGTGGTCGGATGAGACAGAAATGTAACATTTTGGTCTAAATTCAAAGTGTTACAAGCCCAACACAACAAATCACCCAGTCAGCACCATCCCAACTGTCAAGTGTGGTGGTGGCAGAATCATGTTATGGGGATGTTTCTCGTCAGCAGGGAATCGGAAACTTGTCAGGATTGAATGTAAAATGGATGAGTGCAAAGTACAGGCAAATCCTTGTGGAAACCCTGCTACAGTCAGCCAAGAAACTAAAACTGGGTTGAAAATTCACATTTCATCAGAACAATGACCTGAAGCACAATACCAAAGCCTCACTGGAATGGATTAAAAAGAAGAAAGTGAATGTCCTTGAGTGGCTAGACTGGAATCTAACAGAACATGTATGGCGACACATGACACATGAAGAATGTAGTCAATCAATAAACCTGTCAGAACTGGAGCAATTGTGCCAGGAAGAATGGGCAAAAATTAAAGCATCCAATCATGCAAAGCTGGTAGAGACCTATCCAAAAAGACTCACAGCAGTAATTGCTTAGGGGTCTGAACACGTATGCAATCAGTTCAAATTGCATATTTTCATTGTGGATTTTGACAATATTCAATCTGTATCACATATATTATGGTTAAGAAAAAAAGTTAACTTCATAAAATGTAATTAAAATATTAAATTGTTGGTAGACGTGAATACTTTTGCAAGGCACTGTATATAACAACATATGCCTTTTATCATACACTACAATCCAATAATAATATCAGCATCAGTTTTTGTTTGCAAAAACTTGCAACTCTTATTTTATCTTCCTTGTAAGATAGAATGTGTATGTCCAAACTGTTGAGATATCACCAAACAATACACTTACACAACCTTAAAGATCACATTACAATAGCCTTTATAATTCATGTTGTGTGTCCTGATATTACATTTAAGGCACCCTGTTAGCCAAAGAACTTAAAATTAGAGAGGAATAGTGATCTTTTAAGATGAATGTGGTGGTTGTTGATTCAGCAGTCTTTGCAATAGTGCAAATGTACCAAAACAATATTGACATCATTTTATAGTAAATTGGACATGCCACATAGTAAGAAAACCAGATAAAATGTTTGGATCTGGCAGAGAAACATGCCATATGGTATAAAATAAAATAAATGAAGCAGCATTAAGTAACATAATACAAAAAAGGTGCTGTCACATGCACCAGAATTATTAAGCCTCTTTGTATTTGTAAAAACAGGTAAAAAGCAGGTTTGTCGTACTAATATACAGGTGTGCTTTGAATAAAAGAGCGACACAGACCCACTATGTTAGTAAATAAAAAAACGAGTGAGGTCTGAAACTCTTGTGTTGGCACCCTGGACTGCTGTGATGAATGTACTGCAATGACATAAGCAGTGCCTCTGCCCCCAGGCAGATTCAGGAAGTTAGTCAAAGTGCTTTATGGACATCTGGTCTGCATTCTCTATTTAGTAAGCTGCCATGTATTGTATAATTTTGTAGCAGTGTGGTGGATGGTATCAGTTTAACTGAGCCTATAGCTCTTGTATCAGTGAGTCATTACACTGTTAGTACACATGCAGCTCATATTTCTAGAAATATTATAATATAATGTGTTAGAAGATATCTTCAAATATGGTTGTAAGCAATATAATTTGTAGAAAAAGTAACAGAGGTCCTTAATATTAATATAATTAAACAAATGTTTGAATGATTAAATTATTAAAGCACCTTCTTTTACTGCTTTCAAAACTGGTGTCTTTTTCAGGTTGTTTGGTTAGTCTGAACAGGTCCGTGAAGATATTGAGAATAGCTAATGTTCCAGGTGTACACCCCAGGACTCCATCAATGTACAATAAACAGTTTCATACTCTTCGCTACTATTACTGAAGTAATGCTAAATTAATCAGAAATTATAATAAAATGCATTAAAGGATTATTATGCACTATTGTGATTAATAGTCTTCCTGAAATGAACGGCAGGGAACTCAATCAGAATTGTTCCCCACAACTGGAGATTTCCAGTAGTCCCTCTGTTTTAAATAATGGTATACTTAAACCAGCATATGTACCGATTTCATGATTTGTAATGTATTATGTTTTATGGCCCTAGGGACATTTTAAAACATTTAAAATTCCTTTGGGGGTTTTGTTAAGTGTAGACATTTCATTAAGCATTAAACCTCTGCAACAAAAAGGGAGAACAGCAAAGGTCTTCTTGGTATTTAATTGGGTAATTATTTCTTTTTTTAATAGAGACCACAGTGTAAATGTTCTCGTATTTGTATAATATGGTTTTATTGTTCAAATTAACAAATAAATAAAACCTGAACTTCTATTAAGAATTTGCAGAAATGCTCATTACATTACACCAACTACTCCTTTGCACAAAGTATAAACAAACAACCAGGTTATCATCAATTAAATAAAGTGCATTTAACATTCTGAAAATAAAGACTATATAAAAGCAAATTAAAAGTGTAATTAAAAAAGTCTTTGGGGTATAAAACTGTGAAACCCATGAATCTTGGAGGATGAAAGCCTGTCCTATTAAACGATGACCTTGGGTAACACCAATTAATTAACCACTGAAGACAGGAGGTCTAACTAACACGTCCACCTTGAACCAAAGGTTTTACCTTAAATTTTGCATACACAAACTGTACATTATAATGGTCATGAAGGTCCTTAATACGTCTGTCATGGGTTACCCACAATTCAACCAAGAACCTTAGACAAAGTATTACTGTTCGTCTACTCTCTGCTGCACTAATTTATGCACACCACCAAGTCTTACCAGCAAAGTTATGCTCAGGTCATTTGAAAGAGACAACAGAGCTGATATAACGGAGGAATATGTTAAAGCCACTGCTTAACTTCTGTTAAATATTGGGCTTAAAAGACAAATACAGTATTGAAGTGGGTTAATATACAAATAATAAATCAGTAAATACATGTCTTTTCAGGCCATATATACATCCTCCATGTTGCATAACTATCACAGCAAAGGGAATGAGTCGTGTGCTGCGTATTTAAGTGCTCTTATGGATAGTGTATTTTTTCTGGCATTGCCCTCTTTTACCTTGGCAAAAGAGTTTTTTGTTTTTTTCTCATCTACATACAAGAAAATACAATTGACACTCCAATTTAATAAAATATTTTAAAGGTTCTATTTATTCTTGCAGGTTTTGTTATGTGTATTATTATGGATCCCTACAGTGCAATGATTCAATACATAAACCAGGAGACTAGGTGGGATGGATTCATTTTATAGTCCGATTAGAAGTTTTAGTTCCCAGATCTCCTGTGGCATACAATGTAAATAATTCATACAGTTTCACTTAAAAAATAAGTGCAAAAAAGGGTTAGTTGTTTTCCATATGGGCAATATTATTAAATGCATGCTTCCAGAGATTCATCATGTATATTTATAGCAAGAAAGAAAACTTTCCACTTCCCCAGCTGGTTCCATTAAACTTCTAACAATGTCCTAGATTTCCTTCACTTTTTCGAACCGTGGATGATGTTTGGTCTACAGTTTTATAATGTCAAACTCATATACATAGACCTGACAGAAGGCCAAAGGTATTGTATTGGTCTGGCTGGCAAACTGTGTCATTTTTTATGTCTACACAAGAAAACAAAGATTTCAATTTTAATAGACCATTGCAGACAAATATGTAATTACCAAAGACACATACTTACGGAACTTTAAAGATTAGAATATGATTTTTTAACCATTACATTGCAGTATGCCAATTAATTTTACATGTATGTTTTACAAAATGCCCAATATATTTCTAGAAATAAGAGTACAAAACAATATATTTGAAATTCTATGCACACAAGAGGGATTTATTTCCCCTAGCTATGATAAATAATTTGTAAGAATAGAAGTGAAAAATTAAGATAACATGCAACAGGAGAAAGTAAGTACCAAGTTTCACCAGAACATTTATTCTCAGAAAACAGGGGTGACAGTGGCGGAGGAGGGGTGCTACTTTTAACTTTCCAGTCTCCGTGAAATAGCATAAATACAATATACCAAATTCTTGATCTGCTTGCTTAGGTAGCTTAACTTCCCTGCAATTGTATTTATTTCATTATGAATACTAATGCTTTCTGTACCTCAGTTCACAGAGGCAATGCATTGATTCAGAGGAAGGAACTAAGGAACTAAGGAAAAAAAATATTTATTCTTGATAGTATTCTGAGTAGCATAACTAACTGGCACTGCAGCATCCTTAACCAATCTACAGTTCCTTACAATAAGAAAACACATATATTCAGTCATTTTTGTAGAAATGCAACAAATTTGTAGCCTTGGATAAACTGAGAAAGGAAAATGAGGATTCTTATCAGATTTTTCCACACATCAAAAAACAGTCTAGCAGCTAGATACACTATACACAAAAACTGAAACAAATAAAAAAACTAGAACCATAACAATAATAATAATAATATAATGTATTATTATTATTAAATATGCATTTGTCCCGCAAAATGCTTCAATTTAAAGCCCTTAGGTTTATCCACAAGAAGTCCAATTTGTTTCTGTTTCCATGACAACAGCTTACACATTCAGAATTTATTTATTTATTTATTAGAGGTGTGATGACTAGAAGAGAGCTATATTTGGTCATAATTTATACAAGTCATTTTAATACTTAACATCCATAACTATTTACTCAGACATCTTGCTGCTGAGAAGGGCAGAGCATAAGGCTAGAGTACAGTCCTAGATCTTTGGCCACAACAGCATTCAAAATTCAATATAGTATCCTTTATTCATAAGAAACCTGAATGTTTTATCCATTTCCGAAGCACTGTTTAAAACATGGGTCTAAAATCACTTTGCAGAATAAATAGCGCTTTACCCTAGTGTTGAGCTAAATCCAGCACTAGCACTTTTTGCCTTTCTGTTATTGCTTTTCCATTTGACCACAATTTGGCCACAGTGTAATGTGTTAGTAAAATATATATATCGACAGACATTCAACTGCATTGAAGTTCAGAACTCAGGCTAATGAATGTCTTTCACAGGACCATAATTGATTAGTTCGATGACTGTTTTTAGCTTGTAAAAAGTAAAACATTACAATATACAGTATATTGCAGAATAACAATTCAGTTAAATTAAAATTATTTAAAATTCATTACACAATAATGCTTATAGTTAAATAGAGTCCCATACCTTCAAATATGTGAATAATATAAACCAGCAAGGTCAAATCACATGTACGAATTCTGTCCTTGGCAATAACTATATATATATATATATATATATATACAATCTTAAAAATTAAAATCACTAGTCTAGTTTGAAGATGTTTTAAACAGATACTGAAGGTTTCAAATACCCTTAAGCTGCTTTTCTAATTGCTCCCAACAGGAGGTACTTCTGTACATCTGTCTATAGTGTTGTTATCAACAAGAGGTTAACATCTGGAAAACAAGCATAGCTTTCAAAATAATCAATAATGTTTTGAATGTGATAATGTATACCTCCTTTCTCTAAGAAGGACAAAGGGTCAGGGTTTTAATTCATGTCACATTTTCCTTTAAATTGCAGAGGTACTATAGAGGAATGTGTATTAAACAGTAAAGAGTACAGATAGCAACGAAAGTATCACTATGATAGACTCATCTCAAGAGATGAGATATCTCAAGAGAGAGATTTATTGGCATGTTTTTATTGTGCTAATAAAGGAATGAAATTAAAGTTGGGAAATACAAAAACAAAAGACAAACACAAAAAAACACAAAAAGTTGATATGGCAAAGGAAAAGTAGTTTACAGTCAGTACTATTCGAGAAATAAAACAATCTTATAAATTGCGTGACACTCAACATTGTACATAATACTAGCATATCTGTCAAAAATAATTACATGTAGTTCTAAATAATGTTCAGATACATTCATGCCCTGAAAATATGTTGAACAATGCTGTAAAATATATATTAAAACAACAAATAGTGATGGTTACCTTTATCATGCTTCAAGAACTGCAACATCTTTCAATTTAAATGCCACATACCCATATAACTTTCAGCTCACGCAGCATTTTAACTGGATTCTACTCTACAAACTGCTATTATGCTCTAAATGTAGGTGTTAACAGAAAGAAACGGACACCAGCCTTGCCAAAAGAGAGGACTTGTGTCCATAGCTTTGGAGGCAAGTTTATTTGCTTTAATATACCACTTGTGTTTGTTTTCAGAACCTGGATTATTTTGATTCAAAGTTTTTCACAATATATTGATTACAGCAATAAGTAAACATCTTTGTTGTTTTTATTCAGCACATGAAGACACATGCTTTGCAGTCAGTATATGCTGCACTGGAAAAAGCCTCCAGCAAATGAGCCTAAGCTTTAAACCTGCAATCAAATTTAGTAATCTCACCACCACATACTTTTGAGTTCTTTTCTCTTATTTGCCCTCATATTTTAACCCTTTTTACAGCACTAAAAACATTAAAAAACTGTTTACATCAACGTTTACAACTATTTACATGTGGTGAGGTTTGAAAACAAAAAAGAAAGAGAAATATGTAAAATACACAAAAATATGCAATAACAAATAATCACCTAAAAACTATATACAATGTACAACTGTGTTGCAATGCTCAATGGTCTATCTGTATGTTTGCAGTATATGATACTTCTTGAAGCATTCATCTGGGAGTAAGCCAGGCTTTCTGCTGCAGATTTTGCATAAGTATAGTCTAATTTCTGCCTTCATCGAAATAACTATTTACTTCAATGTCTGCTTATTCTAACATCTGTAACAGTTGTGCAGATGTGCGTGCTGTTTTCTGACTCCGTGATGCTGATGCGGCCGTGTTTAGCCTGCAGTGACAGCCTGCATCTCTCCCTCTTTGTGGCTACAGACTCTCACAGGTTTTGAGTGTTTTTCAACTTATCGCGATGTTTCAAAGGCTGCTGAAGGCTGTGCTCTGCTTTTTCCATGCAAAAGACGTGTTTAAAGAGATGTCGGACTGCGTCAAACACAGGACCGCAACTGCATTTTTACAATGTCGGATCCAGTCCGCAAAGGGTTAAAGAATTATTTGGCACAGAATCCTGTAAAGGATTATCTTGGTATATATATTTATATAGGGTACTTTCAAAAAGAAACTCCAGTTTATATATATTTATGGAAATGCATGACGTCATTGTGTTTGGTGTCACAGTACACAAGAGGCTTGTGAACATGTGCTTCATGAAACTTCATGAAAGCACGTTTCTTGTTTTGTCTAATTGAGTTCCTGCAGGTTTCAGGGATGGATGGTCCTGATTACTGGACTCCAGATCTGAACCCATATGACTTCTTATAGGGTTTTCCTAAGAATTCTGTTTACAGAAACAATCCACACAAGAACTGAATCAAGACATTTTAACATGATCAGCACCTACGAATCTCTGGCTGCAGTAATGGAAGATTTTCAAAGATTACTTTTGATTGAACATTTTGATTGCCCATGTTGCACATATTGACAATGTTTTCACATAATTCCACTCTCCCAAGACTGCTCAGCTTGATATATGTCTATTATTTTGCTAAATATATACAATTAAAATGGTGGTGTCTTTCTGGCAAGACCCTGTATATACAGAGAGACTTCAGATTTGTATAGATACTAGCAACCACAAAAGAATAACGTCTGATTCACTTTAAGAAATTATACAAATCGAGTATCATTATATGATAATTGATGAGTTCATTAAAATCCAGTTTGAAATATTACATATGGTTTCAAAGTGGCTTTACAAATTCAGCTTGTAGCCTGTGTCATTGGGAAGCATTCAGGTACTGTTTTGAGAATTCAGAATTAGATTACTAAGACAATGAAGCAGATCTATTGATTCAGATATGATTCAATGTGACAATGGGAAACTATAAGAATAATCAATTCTTATTGTTTCAACTGAAAGAAAAACAACATTCCCCCGGCCATCTCCATAATCTTTAACATCCTTTTTTGAGCAGATTAAGACTCAAATTATATTACAATGATCTGGCCTACTGTATTTTTACATTCTATCTGAAATAGGGACATGCACTCTGACATTCAGAGAAACAAAAGGCTTTGAATTTAAAAAGATAGGACCAAATATTTGACTCATATACAGAGAGATAGGAAAAAAAGAGCTCGCAAATCTGCCAATCATAGTTACCCACCTCTGCAATGTACTCCTTCGTCGTACCCATCATCACAGTCCAGAACTCCATTACAAATTTTATTATAGTGAATGCACTTCCTGGTACCAATGCACAGCATGTGATTGAGGGGACACTTGACCACTACCTCCCCAGCACCTAAAACAAACAAATAAGGGACAATATCAGCAAACATTTAAAACATTTTTGTTTTAATTACATTAATGTATACGAGTATGTCCTACTTACCTTAACACATTCAGTTACATGTATTTGTCACAATATATAATCCATGTCACATTATACAATTGTATACCTAACTACTTTGTTCTCCTATAATTTATGACATCTGATCACTAAGTCATTTTACCTACTCAGAAGATTTACTTCTAATCCAATGGTATCGTATACATTATTTACAAAACATAAAAATTATTTTAAAATATACCATTTAAATATAGATTTGTTTCTCCTGTGGGCTTAGCAAGCAGTGCAGCACTGAAGACTTGCAATACCATGTGGAATAAAATAGCAAACGGCACATATTTAAATTAACATACATTTCCTAATTTATTGCATAAGTAGTATTTATCTTTTTCTTTGATAACACTCCTTTCCTATATCCATTTATGTGAATACACTGATTGTTTGATTAAATTAATTGTTGGACAAAAGTTCCTTTTCCTTTACTGAGGTCAAATTGTAAAAAAATAAACACTTCTAAAACAGGCAATAACTTCCCTCTTAATGTGTGGAAGATTTCAATTTGTGAAGAACTTATTTCAGTCAAGTGTTGTTCAAAATGTATTGTAATGTATTTCTATTATTTTTGTATTAAGAGCTTCTTGAAAAGAAAAGGTAAACATTTATATACAAACCTTTAAATGTGACATTGCTATTTTATAAACAGTATGTGGATGTTCCTCCGCACCTCCCCCTGCCCAACCACTTTTCCCAAATAGGTCACAGTTGCTTTGGCAAACTCGCACTTTGCCAGATTCACAGTCAGGCACACTTCAGCTAAACGGTCCAACAGCGCACACATACGAGTCAAGTGCATCTCCCACATATCACTATAAACAACCAAGTAATAAGTCATCCAAGCATACTGGACAACTGTCCAAACTAGCAACAACACAGTTCATGAGACGCTGAAAAGTTGCCGGTACGTTATGCAACCCAAAACTCATAACCTTATAAGAATAAGGCCTGATGGAGTAATAGAAGAGGATACTTCTCTCACTCTCGCAGAAAGAGAGACTTGCCAGTACCCTTTAAGCAGATTGAATTTACTTACAAATTGTGCAGCACCAACCTGATCGACACAATCTTCCATTTGCGGAAGGGGAAAAGAATCCGGTTTAGTAATCGTGTTAACCTTCTGGTAATCGGTACAGAATCGAAATGTATTATCTGGCTTACTAACCAATAAGCAAGGCGACACCCAACTTGTAAAAGATGGCTCAGCAATATCATTCTCCAACATATACTGTGTCTCTGCCTACAGACAATGACATTTAGGCCAATCGGATCAGGATCATGAAAAAGCATGGTATGAAGCAGATCAAGATCAGGCTCCGCTGATTTGATTTTTTGATCCGATTATTAAGTAGCGCGTGCAGTAACTAAGGAGTTTCCTATTGGTTGTGAACCGGCTCGTCAGTCTCTGGTGCGGCTATTTGACCATCTACTGCTCTAATGACTTAATGACAATCATAAACCTTTCAGAAAACTATATTGTGCTATTGCTGATGAGTTTATTAATTAAATAAGCTTAGCTGTTCACTATGTTTCCCAATGCATGTTAATGTCAGTCTGCTTATCGTTGACACTGGATCCGACACAATCATTTGTAGTCTATCATCCGAAAAGTTTTCCATCAAGGACAGGGCACATTGAATCCGTTAAAACGTCACAAAGTACACAATCTTTGCAGTTTCTTGCACTGGTGTACGTTTCTTTAACTACAAAACATATATTATAATAATTAGCCAATAATCAATTGTATTTTTTTCTCATACCCAATAGCGCTACAAGTCAAACAGTAAAAACAGACAAGATCAAACAGGCAACACAGCAGTAGCAACTTTAGAGGCAATCACTGCAATCAAATGTTTTCTGTAGCTCTCAATGAGACTTCTGCACCTGTTAACAGGTAGTTTGGCCCAGTCTTCCTGAGCAAACTGCTCCAGCTGTCTCAGGTTTGATGTGTGCCTTCTCCAGACTGCAAGTTTCAGCTCTTTCCATAGATGTTCGATAGGATTCAGATCAGAACTCATAGAAGGCCACTTCAGATCAGTCCAATGTTTTGTTCTTATCTATTCTTGGCTGCTTTTAGCTGTGTGTTTTGGGTCATTATCCTGTTTGAGGACCCATGACCTGCGACTGAGACAGAGCATTCTGACACTGGGCAGTATGTTTTGCTCCAGAATGCCTTGATAGTCTTGAAATTTCATTGTGCCCTGCACAGAGTCAAGGCACCGTGTGCCAGGCGCAGCAAAGCAGACCCAAAACATAACCTCCTGCATGTTTAACTGTAGGTATGGTGTTCTTTTCTTAGAAAGCTTCATTTTTTCGTCTGCGAACATAGAACTGATGTGACTTGCCAAAAAGCTCCAGTTTTGACTCATCTGTCCAAAGGACATTCTTCCAGAAGGATTGTGGCTTGTTAATATGCATTTTAGCAAATTCCAGTCTGGCTTTTTTATGTTTTTCTTTCAAAAGTGGCCTCCTGGGTCTTCTTCCATGGAGGCCACTTTCACTCAAAAAGCGACGGATGGTGCGATCAGAAACTGATGTACCTTCACCTTGAAGTTCAGCTTCTATCTCTTTGGCAGTTATCCTTGGTTCTTTTTCTGCCATTCGCACTGTTCTTCTGCTCAATGTGGGGTCGATTTTCCTCTTGCGGCCGCACCCAGGTTGGCTACAATTCCATGGACCTTGAACTTAATAATGTTTGCAATTGTTGTCACAGGGACATCAAGCTGCTTGGAGATGGTCTCGTAGCCTTTACCTTTACCATGCTCTCTCCTTTGCTTTTTCTGGTCCATGTTCAGTGTGGTGCATACAATGATACCAAACAGCACAGTGACTACTTCCATTTAAATAGACTCAATGGCTGATTACAAGATTGGAGACAGATGTGATGCTAATTAAATAAACTAATTATCACTATAATCCAGTTATTTATTATTTTTTCTAAGGGGTACCAACAAATGTGCCATTTTAGAATATCTGTAGAATGAGTAATAATCCATCTCTTTTCACAGCTTCTTTGCTTTATTCTATGACATACCAAAGGCATGCAAGTATACATGATGCAATAGCTTTTAATTTAATCACTTTTAAGGAGGAATGAGGCATTATTTCAATGAGCTGTAAGGGTACCAACAAATTTGAGCACGTCTGTATAACTATATGAAGTATACAGAGCTCCTACATTTTAAAAAGTCGGCTCAAGCTTTGATCTTGCTCAAAAACAGGATCATTTTTGAGCTCGAATCTGAGCTCAGATTGAGCCCTGATCCGTTTAGTAAAACACAATTGAGATCAAGATGAAGATCGGATCCCAGATCTGGGATCAGATCCCGTTAGTACAACCTGCCCCAGGAGTCGCAATTATATAATTTATATCAGAGACTAGCCACACCACACAGTGTGGTCCAGTAAACTTGTCCTGGAAATGAGAACTGACAATAGGCAGGAGTGCAAGGACTTGATCACCGGGACTAAACTGAAGTTTTTCAGCCCGCCGGTCAAATAGTTGCTTAATTCGACCTGGTGTCGGCAACCATTAACGTAAGATAACAAATTCTGAGGGAGATCTGTCCCCTTCCAATCCTCCAACAGTGCCATTAATGGACTCCGGGAAGTATCTCCAAACACAGGGTCATTCGGGCTAAACCCAGAGCTCTCCTGTGACACCTGTCTAGCGGCTAAAAGTAACCACGGCAACCACTCCACCCAATCATGGTCCAGCTCAGTGCAAAATGAGCGTAATAATTACTTTAGAGTCTGAGGGAAATGCTCCTGGGCACCCTGACTTTGAGCAAGGTAAGCACTAGCCTGGTTGTGCTTAATGTGAAGCTGACGCAACACCTTGGATGTAAAATTAGAACCCTGATCACTTTGTATGACCTTAGGAATTCCAAACACAGAAATAAACTGAGATAAAGCCTTCACTACCGACTGTGTTGTTATCATACAGAGGGAATAGGCAGCAGAATATCTTGTCACTTGACACATTACAGTGTCAAATTGTTACTGCCAGACTTAGATCGAGGCAAAGGATCCACACAGTCGATAATCAGATGCTCAAACGGGGGACCAATAGCTGGAATAGGAAACAACAGCGCAGGTTTTACAATAGATGCCATTATCACATCCAACAAAAATATGTAAATGACCTCGCTCTCCCCTCTGTCACACACCAAACCAGACCAACTAAGGCAGAGCGCAACAGGAGAGATAAGGCACAAGTCAGGAGCTTCCACCAAATCCTACCTAGCTGAAACCCTAGCCGTGGTGGGTATTTATGCACTAAAACCCGCTGGAACAGAACAAGCAACCAGCAAGCTGGCGACTTAAGCAAACCACAGACATGCTCCCGAGACAACTGCTCCTTCCACGACTTCCACACAAAAATACCAACCAAAAACAAAAAACAGCCCAACGCATTCAATAAGAACATGTCGGTTATGCTTATTCTCTGGGGAGAAAGCTATAGCTCACTGCACCTACCTTGCCTCCCACTGTTGTGCTTCAAAACAACCGACCCTAGGCAGAATACAAATCAGTCCTCTCTCTACGCTGCACACAAATAAACCAAAACAAAACCTATTATTATAGCCAACATGCCATACAGGTGCGTATCAAACAAAACCAAATAACAAGATAAACCAAATATATAAGTCCATAACCAAAGCAAGTCTATATATAAAAACTTAAATACAAAAACCCAATGTAGGTCTCCCAACAATTAATCATTTACAATTTTGGCACAACCTTAGCACACAACTTCCAAGTGATATGTAGTTACCAAACAAATTAAATTCAGAAAATACTCACAACTCCCATACGAGCCCCAATTCATCACAGCTGGCTCATGACAATAAGGGAGACCACACTTGGGGTAAAGACTTATAACAAATGTTTTATTTAACTGAACTTAATATAACATAACATAACATAAAGATAATCAATGAGATGTGATTGTCAGTAATCAGTAGTGTAGTGAGTGGATGTATAGGCATATAATGAAATGTAAAAGTATAACGCAAAGTAACACGATTCAAAACATGCTCGTGGGGAGAGAGACCTTTCGTGTGCTCAAGCCAGCAGACTTTTATACCCTGCCTGAGACACACCGGTGAAAGCTGTCAAGCTGACAAGCCTCTAACTCTGCCCACCACTGACCTGAAACAGGAAAACCCCAAACACAGCAGGTGGAGCGAGAGAGCCGTCACACTTTCAAATAACTGTTTTACCTTACTAAATAGAGTAACATACAAACAATAACAAAAATCTGTACTTTTCAAGAAAACATTAATTTGAAGATGTTATTAAATTATTAATTTAGTTAAAAACAAAGTTTTTTTTTTTCCATTTAACTAAACCCTATTAAACTAAACTTAATGTCCATTGTTGGTTTGTCCTGTAATACATGTAATACAATCACAATCTACATGTTAACGTCAGAACACCCCAGTTTGTTTTCGTTACTTTTTTTGCATATGCTTTATCACATTAACTTCCTTACTTACTTACTGACTAACTTACTGCAGCCCTGTTGTGTGGATAATATTACAGCTCCATGTGATTTAATAGTAGCTGTCTAATTTCCATTGCCAAATAATGTTTTTATTTCCTCTCAGCAGTGCTCTGTTGATCTTTCTTTCATGTCTGATGAGTGCAGTTATCTTTCAAGTTATGCCGGAGTCACACTACATGATTTTAAGCCCAATTTGAGCCCGATTTGGCCCTCACGACAGATCGGCACCGATCATCATGACAAGCTGCCTGGTTGGGGTGCGTCCCCGCTGCCGATGGTCGTGTTGTGTGAGACGGGCTGCGATGCGATCGCTTGCCCTCCGATCTGATCGTAAGCTTGTCGTAGCCCCTACGATTTTATTAAACATGTTTAATATGTACGACTCGATCGGCACCGATCGTGGAGAGTGACGTGATCAGCAGCCAATGAGAGCCGAGCTGACTGAAGAAGAGAGAAGAAACAGGAAGAATAAACATGTCAGGAGAATAAGATTGTCATACGTATTTATTAAAATACCAATGGTTGTTTCGGGGCACATTACTGTAAAATACTATACGCTTTTTGTGTTTACCCGCACGGACGAACATAAACAACAACAGCGGCTTGTGGTCGCGTTCTTTCCGCAGTTTTGCACAGATCTGCAGAAATCCACTGTGACCTGTACATGTGCACGTCCGTGTTTGTTGACCTTTTCTCTGTGTGGATCACGCGTGTTTCTGCGAGATTTGGAGGCTGTGATGCAGATCGCCACGACAAGGATTTCAGATCAGTCGTGTAGTGTGTGTTCCCCTGTACTTAAGCGATCGGGTAGTGTCAGGATCCTCTGGGCTTTCATTACCCTTCACGACGCAAAAGACACAAATTCGGTGCAAAATAGTT
The DNA here is from genome assembly GCF_036373705.1 of Amia ocellicauda. NCBI lineage: Eukaryota > Metazoa > Chordata > Actinopteri > Amiiformes > Amiidae > Amia > Amia ocellicauda. The sequence continues at coordinate 7,850,025 of NC_089865.1, read as the reverse complement.
GTTAAGTGTGAGCTGTCCACTGTTCACAAAATCAGGTCAGATTGTAGAAATCGTGTAGTGTGACCCCGGTATTAGAAGCACTGCACAAGGGGGAGGGGGAGGGGTTTCAGCGTGCATTCACTGGAATGTATCGAAGACATTTGTCTATCAAAGCTGCCATTGGCCAATGTGCCCATCACTCAAACAGGACCTTTCCACTTCTTGTATAATCTGACATCTGCACAGAGACTTCCTCTTTTGCCCTTCGCCTTGGTTCGTCAAGACAGGTGAAAGCCTCTGTGTTTGTGAATAAAAAATAGAAATTGCATTTTTCAGCTGGCTGTTAGTACAAACAGTACCATCCACCCACCGATTTGCTACATTTGTGTGTAATCGCTATATTTTAATTGATTAAAATTAGCTATGCTGTTTTGTACCATCTGCGCCACGGAAGTCCTTTGGCGCCTCAGACAATTTAGCTTTTTACATATAACTTCTAGTCGTTTATTATTAGTATTATTATTCAGACTAGTTCGCTGTGTTGGTTTTTTGTCCACAGGACTTTTTCCTCCACAGCGAGAGCGCACGCAGCAGCAGTAAAGCCGAGGCCTGCCGCCCACCCTAGCCACGCTGGGCCAGGTGCTCTCAAAGTGCCTCTCGCACTGGATTGTGGATACCATTACCAGGCCTGAACACCTGGTGACCCAGGTGTAGCCATGCCGTAGACCCTTTTTCAAGGCGCCCCACTGGCAGACATCTGTGCGTCTGCGAGTTGGGTCTCGCCACACACCTTTGTTCGGTTCTACAGGGTGGATGTGACAGGACCGGACTGGGAAACCGGTGTTGGCTTCACTTGAGCCTCAGTACCCTATCAGGCACTGGCTCCTGGCTTTTGTATCCTTGTCTGCCCCTGCAGAGCGTGCTTGGAGAAGTGACACAGAACCGTTTTCCCTTCCTACCGGACTGTGTATATAGTTAATTCTGTAGACAGGAGTGCATGTGTTTTTTACACCTGTACCATCATTGTTCCTTTGTCAGCAGGTCTGTGGCCCCACCCTAGCTATGCTATGCTAGCTGTGCTGAGGGCCGCTGCTGCTGTGTTCAGCGGGGAGCTTTTGAGTTTATGTTAGTATATAGTTAATTTATTATTGACATCTGTAGAGCATCTGTTGGCGATAGCTGCTGCTCGACAATGTGTAACTTGCTCCTGTGTCCTGTATGTGGTGCATGAAGTGGCTCCTGCACCCTGCACTGTATATAGTTCATTGGAATATACAATCGAGCTTGTCCGCTCCTTATTAAGTTGAGCGTAGATGCCTGCTCCTGTTTTTAGCGAAGGCACATTGTGTATATAGTTCCTTTGTCAGCAGTTTTGTTGCCCCCGCCCTAGCTATGCTAGAAAAGCTGGGGGCTGCTGCTTTTGTGTCCAGTGGAAGGCACCTGAGTTGGCTCTCGTTGCCCCACTGTGTATATAGTTCCATTATTATTAATTGAATTATCCAGCAGTGACTATCCAGTCTGGTGTGGTCTTGGTATTGAGCCCCGCTCCTTGCCCTGGTAGTAAAGCAGAAGGCCACTATTACCAGGCTTCGTGGTAGGCACAAGGATTCTTGTTGCCCCGTGGATACACCATTCTTTATTTCTTCCCAGTTCAGTCTTCAAGTCTGGGCAGCCCAAATGTGACCCCAAGGGGCCCCATGTGGCTTCTATCATAGAGTTGGTACGGCTCCTAGTAGGTACGCCTTGGGGCAGGCTCTCTTACCAGCTCGCTGCCTCCTCCCTTGCAATGGTTTGGTTTACTGTAACCCCTCCCCCTTGGGCAGTGCTTCTAACTCGAAAGATAACGATAGGTTGTGAATGCAACCGTTGTTATCTGAGAAAAGAAGCACTGCCCAAGGGTTGAAAGGTCACACAGGAGTTCAAGCTCCCAGCAAAAAGAGGAAGTCTCTGTGCAGACGACACCTTTTATAAAAACAGGAAGTGGAAGTGTCCTGTTTGAGTTATGGGCACCGGGGCCAATGGCAGCTTTCATAGACAAATGCGTCTTCGATACGTTCCAGAAAATGCGCGCTGAAACCCCTCCCCCTCCCCCCTGGGCAGTGCTTCTTTTCTCAGATAACCATGGTTGCATTTGCAACCTATCGTTTGAATCGATCTAATGATATAAAGATGAATGACAGATATTCCTTGTATAAAACAATGTTTGTTTGTTTGTTTATTACATTTCTATATTTTCATTGGAAATGCTTTACACATCTGTCTGGGAAATCTTTTGTAGCCTGGAGGCCACTGCTGAAGTTAATGATAGTGATATTATATTGTTCCCTTAATGGATGTGCCATTGGCTACTATTACTTTCACTCCATATAAGGATTTTGACATTGAATCAACAGAACAAAATTAGCCTATTAAATCATGTAGTTACACATTTAGATGGGCTTTAAATGGTCAAATAAATAAAAGCAAAGTCTAACAAATAGCTACACCACAAATGCAGGTACATACAATGAGTACTACTTCAAGTATTTTTGTATCGTCTTACCACTGATTTTAACACATAAGATAGTACAGAACTTATTTCGATATGGATATGCATTGACACAGAATTGAACATGGCCATATTGTAATTATGTATATACTTGGTTACCTATGGAATAGAAACTAGATTAACATATACCTATGGACACTTATGCCGAGGACAAATCAATGGTAAACATTTTTTATTCAGTTTGTAGAAAATTGTGGTCTTCAGAGGAAGATTCCACAAATAGTATTAAGATGCATCTAATATTAATGCAGCCGCTATCATAACATATGTAAATGACACTCGAAAAAAACTTTATTTAATAGTATCATGAGTTCAGTTCTTGACTGTGTTATGAACAATACATATTGTGAGCACTATTGTAAAGAGTATAATTAGCGCTCTGAGAATACTGAAAGATTTGCATTCATATTGAAAAGTTGTGATTTCTTGGAACAAATTGTTATTCCTTTATATTTTATCAAGCTTCATAGATGAATACATATTTTTTAAGAAAACCACAGGAATGGTAAAATGAGCAGTCTGCCAAAGGAACAGGATCTACAAAGAGAGCAAGTGAAGTGTTTGTATAGTCATTAGAGCTCCTAGGAGACTAAATTTAAATCAAGGTCAAAATCTACCAATCATTTTGCGGAAAATGATGCGTTTTTAAAGTGCCTGTAAAGGTAAGAAGCTGAATAGTGCTTTGTAGAGGATAAGAATGCATTATCTTTCATGTTTTAGTTTTTAATAGGGATTTCAATTAAGTGGCTTTCCTGAATTCTTGAAATGCCGATGCATAATATATCTTAAAAACAATATTTAAATTTGAACTCTGTTCAGCTGGAATCCTATACAAAGTGCCTTTTATAACAAAGGTCTGGCATCATTAAGGTTACCTTTACTCTACTACGAAGAACAGGGGCCTGTGTAGATAGGGCAAGTGTGTCTTTTTTTCTTTAAAATAAAAATTAATTTATTACCCAGTTTTCCATTAACTTCAAAGGAGAGAAAGCCTGGAATATCATTTGCTCGTGCAATCCACTGTCAAAATAAAACTTCAATCTTCTTTGCTTTTCATATAGTTTTCTTTTTTAATTAAACTTGGATGATATTTACCCTCCTCCAAGTATTGAATGAACAAAAAGATAAATCACCCCGTGCTGGCTAATCCCTGTACTTAATGTCTGCTGAAAGCCTTCTGGCTGAAATCTTAGTAGCTATGTTCACTGTGATTATCATTTTATCAGGTCTGGGCGAACCATACTTGAAATGATGAAATTGTGTGGAAATATCTTGTGTAGAATGTAGAAGCTACAAACACACAAATGCATTCTATCATATTATCATGTAAACTGTTTAAAGGTCTATTTTTATTTTATTGTATTTATGCATTTTATTTTTTATCCTTATAGTAGCATGTAAATACTGATCACATTCAATAGAAAGCAACAAAAAGAAAAGTGATACTGTAACAAATATCGAAATTTGTGCATCAATCACTACAAATTACTACTGATAAACACCACTACAGTACAGATTGTGAGATCAAGTTTCTTTTGACAAGCCTGACATGAAATCAAGTTGATCCTAATGGAGTTGACAAGCATCTCTGAGAGCAGAGCATAGAACATGTTTCAAAAGTCTGTATCGCACGCCATAACTGACACAAGCGTACCAATCCGACTACCGATGTTGTAGACATGATCATTGTCATGGTGATTTCATACGAGGTATATTCCAGTCTTCAAAAATCAATGACTCTTGTCATGTAATGCAGTTGTTGTGTCATGGGGGTGGTATGGCATCCACAACCGCAATCATAAAGACTAATGTGTTGCATGTTTCAGGGGCTGCCGTGTCCTACATGAGTGATACCTTTCCTGTACCTATATGACCTTCCACTTTCTTATCTCACATTGCAATCCACCAGGGCTGTGGTCCTGTACATTATTCTGTTCATGTGTGCCCTTGGTAAGAAAGGTATTGCCCACATGACTCATAAATTGGGAAGGGCCCATTTCATTGCCTCCAAATACTTTATTTTTCATTGGGAAAACAAAGTCACAGGTTAACTGCAGACTGTTCAGGCTAACTGAGCGTAGGCAATCTGTTTCAAGGGAGACTTCTGCTAATGGAGATAGAACATTTGAAAGTATAAACAACACTAGTACTGTATAACCAAACTGATGACTACTTGATACACATAGAGGTAATTATGAACAGTTACGTTAACACCAAGAATTTACTGGGATTTATTTATTTGTTGCTTTTGCATTGTATTAAAACCTACATAAGTAGTGACATTGTTAAACAATGCCAAAGGGTCACAAATTAATATGAAAGTATATAAATATATGATACATGAAATACACTCACCTAAAGGATTATTAGGAACACCATACTAATACTGTGTTTGACCCCCTTTCGCCTTCAGAACTGCCTTAATTCTACGTGGCATTGATTCAACAAGGTGCTGAAAGCATTCTTTAGAAATGTTGGCCCATATTGATAGGATAGCATCTTGCAGTTGATGGAGATTTGTGGGATGCACATCCAGGGCACGAAGCTCCCATTCCACCACATCCCAAAGATGCTCTATTGGGTTGAGATCTGGTGACTGTGGGGGCCAGTTTAGTACAGTGAACTCATTGTCATGTTCAAGAAACCAATTTGAAATGATTCGACCTTTGTGACATGGTGCATTATCCTGCTAGAAGTAGCCATCAGAGGATGGGTACATGGTGGTCATAAAGGGATGGACATGGTCAGAAACAATGCTCAGGTAGGCCGTGGCATTTAAACGATGCCCAATTGGCACTAAGGGGCCTAAAGTGTGCCAAGAAAACATCCCCCACACCATTACACCACCACCACCAGCCTGCACAGTGGTAACAAGGCATGATGGATCCATGTTCTCATTCTGTTTACGCCAAATTCTGACTCTACCATCTGAATGTCTCAACAGAAATCGAGACTCATCAGACCAGGCAACATTTTTCCAGTCTTCAACTGTCCAATTTTGGTGAGCTTGTGCAAATTGTAGCCTCTTTTTCCTATTTGTAGTGGAGATGAGTGGTACCCGGTGGGGTCTTCTGCTGTTGTAGCCCATCCGCCTCAAGGTTGTACGTGTTGTGGCTTCACAAATGCTTTGCTGCATACCTCGGTTGTAACGAGTGGTTATTTCAGTCAAAGTTGCTCTTCTATGAGCTTGAATCAGTCGGCCCATTCTCCTCTGACCTCTAGCATCAACAAGGCATTTTCGCCCACAGGACTGCCACATACTGGATGTTTTTCCCTTTTCACACCATTCTTTGTAAACCCTAGAAATGGTTGTGCGTGAAAATCCCAGTAACTGAGCAGATTGTGAAATACTCAGACCGGCCCGTCTGGCACCAACAACCATGCCACACTCACAATTGCTTAAATCACCTTTCTTTCCCATTCAGACATTCAGTTTGGAGTTCAGGAGATTGTCTTGACCAGGACCACACCCCTAAATGCATTGAAGCAACTGCCATGTGATTGGTTGGTTAGATAATTGCATTAATGAGAAATTGAACAGGTGTTCCTAATAATCCTTTAGGTGAGTGTATATACGAGTATATGAAATATAGATACATAATTATATTTTTATAATATTTCTATGTAAATTCATAAATAAATATACTACTTGTTTTTTTTTTACAATTAAGGTTTCATCTTCTTTCCACTGGAATATGTTAAACTATAGTTAGAAATTCATCAGATTGCTTTTTGAACAAATACATCCAAGCTGTTGTTTTTGTTTTGTGTATTGCTTTGTTTTTAATGTGACCCTATTCTTTCCACTGGATTCATTTAGTAAGAAGATATTATGTTCTGTAAAAGGTCAACATTATGTTCATGTCAGAAATGTATGGGTTTCTTCAATACCTCATTTTGATGCAGTATCTAACATTTCCTTCCAGTATTTCTAAGCCATTTCCTTTAATTCTGTATATTTCAAGTGGGTCAAAAATACATTAAAAAGCACCTCTTCTGTCTGTTTGTATTCATCCTGATGACTTGCTTGATTTTTATCAAACACAAACATACACAGTGGCATTAACACTGCCTCCATCGGGATTTGGTCTTAAAATGTCAAAGAGATCAACCTTTTATTTTTTTATTTTTTTGGGGGGGCACACAACAAATCTAGACTGTATTAATAAATTGGATGTCCCCTTGTAACCTCTTATTGGATTTCTAGGAAAAATGTGTGTGTGTGTGTGTGTGTGTGTGTGTGTGTGTGTGTGTGTGTGTGTAAGACTATTTTTGAAGCCTGGGTGGCTTTAGGTGGCTATATTTCTTTGTGCCTCTCAGACTGAAAATCTGTTTCTTTAAATCTCAGAAACTGCAATGATTTTATACTGAACTCAACTTTCCCGCCAGCTCAGTGGTTTAAGGTTTCCTTGGGGAAAAAAATCATATTAATGAATGAATACATCACTCAGTAAAATGCTCTGCCTTACGTGCCGAATACTGCCTATAATGTCTTTTTATAACAAAAGAACATAGTTTTGTTAAATTACATTGTATTTCAAGTAAGTATAGTATGTATTAAATATATATAATAAATCATAAGCTGAATAAAATTAAAAGCATACATCATGGGATGTAATGGAATCTGTGTGTAATGAAATGATGGTGTCATTTATTGAGATTGTGCATACATTATAATGAAGGACACTCACTAAATCATCGAACATTAATACATCACATTCCAAAGCACTCACTGTATAATAAAACGTCCACACATCACCCAATGAAACTCATTTTAGTTAAATGGCTAGACTGGCTCCTCCTACACTTTCTGCATTAAAACATTCTAGTGCAAGAGAACGACTGTCATTTTAACAGTTAAAAGGTCGTTGGCCTGTTTTCATAGGTTACCACTTGTCTGAGACTGCCCAATGTTAATTTTGGTACAGTATTTCGAGACTAATGCTAATTGAGGTCTGTGAAACCAGCTACATAGGTTAAACAAACTCTATGCAGTACATGATAACTCTTCCGGTAGCTAATCTTTTTTTACTTCCTGATGACTTCACCTGCAATCTTAAAAGGGTTAATCTGCACTAAAAATAAAGAGAACGTAACCCTCCCACCTTGTTCTTTCTATTGTGTTTGGTTATTGTATAATAATGTCATGCTCAAAACATCTGCACAATGGCACACTGCCTATGTCCAAAATCAGCCTTTACAGGGCACTCTTCCTAGCCAAAAAAGATTACTCCAGCATGTTCCACCTGCTGCCTTCCTCGTGTGACAGCATCATAGACACACCTATCTGTGCCAAAACTAATCTGTCTGTTTGGCAAACCTGATCTATGGTTGCAGGGGGGAAACGCAGCATATACACACACATTATTCTATGGGGGCACTGAAACAGTTCGGCCACGCCACAGATCCACAAGTGTGTCTTTACACTGCGCTTTACGTGCCTATACGATGCTGAACCGGGCACACGACGGTACACAAAGATGACAGACAGAATGGGTAAAAGGTAACTTTTCCTCCTAAGGAGTTCACAGAGTAGTCTGATAGTTTGACCTCCTACTGATAATCTTCTTATCATGTCAGATTCTTCTCCTTAGGGAAATAATTTTGGTAAATGTATTTATCTAATATTTTGTTCAGTTCTTGGATTTCAAAGAGGACACGTGTAGGACATGTTTGTTTTTTTAAGTTAAGAGGGACTGCATTGCTCTCCACTGTCCAACATTAAAAGGCTTTAGAATAGTCTTTGGTTTATGAGATACATTTCAGAAAAAAACACTATTATGTAGCAGAATAAATTAATTGCTACATCTGCAATATGTTAATTTGATAGATTATTTCGAGATTTTCAGAGAATGCTTTGGTGGTTAGAAAATGCCTGTCTGTTTTTTCTTAAGGACAGTGTCAACAGTACTGATACAAAAGAGTGCCTTATTTTCCCAAACAACGATTGGCCTCAGCAAACATCTCTTCCCAGATCCTTGCCGAATATCAATTTAATGAACGTGCTGCTTATACATATTGCTACAATATCAATACTTAATATACAAAGGAATATGCAATTTGTGTATGTTCATGTGGATGCTTTACTCTGTTATGGAAATTCAGTCCTCCCAGGGAGATCTCAATAATACAGAGGACAACTTCGATAAATAAACGAAAGAAAACAAAAATAGCAATGTCATCCCTGGGGACAGAATGACATTCTGCTTCTTCAACTTTGTATTTACTGATATTTGACCTAGAATATCCTTGAGGTAAATACATAAAACTGTGGCCTTTTGGGTAACATGTTATGGTAGTGCAAATGTACTGTAGTTATCAACAAAGTTTTGGCATCAAATAAGGAAAAAAGACAAATCAAATGCCATGGACAAAAAACATTGCTTATCTTTAACTTGTATGGTACAACAGCAATAAGCATGAGTATCTTTGCATAGAAACACCTTTTAGTTTGTAAGCTGTCCCTTTGAATAATTGTAGGTATACTATAATTTGCTGGAGGCTGGAGGCTGGAGGCTGGAGGCAACGTACCCACAGTATCACAGCTGTCTTATACAACCTACAGGAGCCAGAATCACATCATACATAGAGCCTGCAGGGGGGATTTTAAGCATTTGACTCACTCATGGCAAGGATGTAATGCAAAATAAGAAACTCAAAGAACATGGATTTGAACATTATTATTTTCACTTAACAAAACTCTTAATTATCAGTCTACTGTATATTTAAATACTATATTTGTAACAGTTTTTCTTTTTACCCTAACGTACCAAAATTCACTTACTGTTCCCAAAAACATTTGCTAATACAAAAGAAAAAGAACTATAGCACAGTGTTTAATTCTGAAACATCGGGACACAATAAAGACATGAATAGGGAAAAAAGCAACCCAGATCTAAAATTGTTTAATCAATGGAACAATTGGAGAAAACTCTTGTCAATAAAAGGGGTAAATAGATTTTGTACACTCCAGATGTTCCTAATAAACAGCATTCGTATCCATATAACTAAAGACCGTAGTGGCAATTACAATTGACTCCAGTGGAAATGACAGTGGGTCAGCATTTTCTGAAAATTGAAGGAAGTATTAGACAGAGAGGCTGCATCTTCAAAAACCTCCACAATGTACATTGGTTCCAAGAGGATAGATGTATTCAGTATAACTGTGTGGCCTTATAAAGAAGATCCTGACTTCTTTTGCAAGTTTTATATAAGGAAAAATTGAAAAAATGTGGTTCCAGTTAAAATCAAGAAACAAAACAGGAACACAAGAAGAAAAACACATAAAAATGCCATAATAAAAAAATAAAAATAAAACAAGATGTATGACATCAAAGTTTTTTCCATGTTGTTGTTAATCATCATATTATTATTATTATTAGTAGTAGTAGTAGTAGTAGTAGTAGTAATATTTATGTATTGTATTTCCTTTATTTCATGTAAATATTCATTTTGATCAATAAACCCTGGAATTTTAAATACAATAAACAATCGTCCCAATCCTTCTAGATTTTGCTTCATTTCAAGAATGCATATTTTATAATTCTTTATAAAGTTATAAGGCTAATTGTTTCAGTCAGTATTACATCATGGCTAATGTATTTAAATCATCAACAGACCATTAGAAGCTTTCTCATATACATTCAAAATAATAAGAGAGGGCTCTCAGGATACGACAGCATCTTCAAAATCCTATGTTAATTCTGCAGTTATTGTTAATTGTAAATGACAGGCATCACAACTTACTTTTTTTTATTATTATTTTTTTTACAAACCAATAATACAGTACATTGTATCTGTAAATCAAGGAGTCTGTTAAATGAAAATAGTTTAATGACTAAAGACATCAAGTTCAGGTCAGCGCAGGCATTTTTATTAGCGTTTTAAATGTGAGAAGAATTAAATAATGAATTCCATGATAAAATACTTTGCCAATTTGATGTTGCAGGAGAGATTTTAATTACTGTGCAATGTCTTACGTGTTACATAAATTTGTCACTTATTAAATAGTATGTTCTGCATTATACATTTACGACTATGCAGATGCTGTGTTTATGTCATATTTCTTTCCTTTTTTTAATGCTAACACAGAACTGCACCTCCACTGGTAAAGTATGAATCTGTTTTTCCATGAATAGTGAATAAACCTTTACAAACTTTATTTGTAGAGTGAGGAATAGATTCAAGGTCACAGGTGTTTGTTTTCAGAGAGCGTTCCAGAGCTACCCAAATAAATCCTCTTCTCAGAACACTTTTAAAATGTCAAATGAATGGTGAAAAACACTAATTATTACACTGTAGGTTATGCAGTTTTATTTACTATGTAATATCAATTATTTAACTTTAATATAAGTCAGCCATATAAACAGATGCTAGCAATGTTTCATTTTCAATGTTCACAGAGTTCAGTTTTAAATAGATAGTTTTAAATAGTTTTATTTTCACTGCCTTAATCTAGCCAGGAAGCTGTTTGCAACTTTGTCCAATATAAGCATTTGTTGGTGGCTTCCTTACAAATGTTATCTTTTGCTGTTAACTTCAATGATGATTTAATGCACTATTGAGAAATGCAGACCATGCTAAATGCCGTATGTTGGTACTGGACTGGAGTCAACATCTCAAGTGTTAATGTCTAGGGTTTCAAATCTGCCTACTTCCCAAAATAGTTCAAACAGCTTGTTTTTAACTTCTGAATGCTCTATAGATACATCTATATACAATTATATATATATATATATATATATATATATAAACAATCATCTTATCTACTGGATACAATAGACAAATACAATATGTTGTATTCTTGTATTGCTCTTTTTACTGGACTTAAATACACATATCAAAAAGATTTGTGATGAAAACAATATCTTTGTACCTCATTTTGCATGTTGGGAGAATAGTTAAGTGATTTATACATTTAATGAAGAGCCCCTTTAAACAATAAATCAAGTGAAGATGTATTTCCCCATATAAGGAGACAATTCTTGACACTTGTGATTTTATCCAGGCTATAGTTTTTTTTTTTTTTTACCCAAATATATACGCTTAACAACCAATAAACTGTTTAAGAAAAGTCAAAATTGCAATAGAAAGTTTTAAATTGTTACATCATTTAAAACGAGTCTCCATTGTATGCACACACACACATACAGCTCTGGGAAAAATTAAGAGACCACTGCAAATTTTTCTTAAATCAGCATCTCTACATGTATGGCAGCCATTCCATTCCATTCATATTTTCATTTGAAATTTGGGAGAAATGTTATTAGTAGTTTATAGAATAAAACAAAAATGTTCATTTTACCCAAACAAATACCTATGAATAGTAAAACCAGAGAAACTGATCATTTTGAAGTGGTCATTCTTTGTAAGTATAATATTGCACTGCTAATTATATACAAATTGTACAGATAATTACAAAATGCATGGTGTTTATTTAAAATAGAAGCTTCACTTGAGGAAATATCTACTGACATAAACAGCCCATCAAACCAGTGGGAGGCTAATGCAGTATTTAATACTATGAAGTGAGCTAATGTTACATTGACTGCTAGCTTGTCATTTCATGAAATCATTTCTCAAGTTTAAAAGTTTAAATAGAAAGCTGAGATTACCAAGAAAAATAAAGCAACTATTGGTATCTTGTGAGCAGTATTAATTTTCCATGTATACATTTTTACCATGAAACATTGGAATTACAACAGAAAAACATTTAAAAAGTATCCACAGTTCTATAGAAAAACTAAACAAAATAGGATACACTTATTAACTGCATTAATTGTCCATCGATGGTTCGGTACCCAATTCTGACATGACTTCTTACAAGTTCCGTGATCAGGACAATAAGCCTTAAATAATACTCATTATTTTCCAAAACCTTATTTTCTTATTCATAAAACTGAAAGCATCAACATTCAGATAATATAATATAACTTAAGGTATAATGCTTAATGCATAATAAAGATGCATTTTAACTAAATGTTTACCAAAAAACAAATCTTGATAAAAGTACAAATCACACACATTTTCTTCTCTGCCAAACATGTCAGCCAGGAATTATTGAAAAGGAAGTCAGACATGATCCAACAAAACATGCCAGTCATATTCTCAAAAATACACGTTTTCCTTTCCTCGTCTAGTTTTGTGTTTGCTTCAGAGACTGAGTTCTGTGTTATGGTTGATTTTTGACTAGTTGAAGATTTAAATTAGATATTTCACCTGAACCACCCCAGAACTGCAGGCTTCACAGAGTGAAACAACTGGGGACTGTGCCTTCGTTTGTTTATTTGTTTCTGTATTCCCTGTCAGACTCTGAAACAGATGGTGCCAGCCACAGGAAGTATATCATCCCTCTAACTGTGAATGACTGGGTACTGTAAAATGAAAAGGATCATTTTCAAAGCTTTCTGCTTCAGTGCCGAGCACTATTCTCAGGAAGCACATACAAATTCTTGTTGTCATAACGCGAGCAAGAAACACTATAGATGAACAAAGATACAAATGATGCAATGATTATCTTCTGGATTGTAGATATGTTGCTTTAAAAAAAAAAAAGTTTAAAATGCTGTTAAACATTAAATGAAGCTTTACTGGAAACAGGTTCTTAATATCAGCCTACTATATAAAAATAATAGAATGGATTGATTGTAATTGTGTTGAAAGTTTAAGAAACAACAGTGACAGTAATAAAATCACATATCACTGAAAATCACATGTATTTATTAATTCATGTATTCATTACAACAAATTAGAAAAAGTAATAAATAAAGTAATATTTTGAAACAGGATGATGGGAAATAAACTCAAATTTATCTCCTGTCAAATACTAAACTCAGTAAATAACAAGTCACCTGAAAAAGTACTCTTAGTTCAGCCTCAGCTGGTGCCACAAACTTACATAACGCAATAGTTCGTCCTTCAGTGTAATAACAAAATGCTATGCTACATTACTCACAAAAATTCCTCCTGGCAGGTGCCAATTCTCAATGGGAATACACAAATTTGCAAGCAATTTATTTTAATATGAAGAGAGCCAGAAAAAGTCACCCTCGGTAAACTTGCCTTAATAAACAAAAAGGGCTTACCATCACACATTTAGTATGTTAAGGGGGGAAAGACGATTCCAAAAAGGACATCTGAGAATACCCTTTACATATCATTAAAGCTTTTTTTGGTTATTTATTCCCCCGGTGAACTTATTTTAAAAGATAAGAAGTAAAGTGAAAATGTACTCAAATAAACATTTGCCTCCAAAAAATTTGAAAACAAAATACACAATAATGTGTTTATTTATATGGGTCTAGCTTCAAATCTTGCCCCATATTCACACTGTTTGATTCAAGCAAACTCAGTTCAGTCTGTTTGCTTTGAAAAAAATGAATCAGTGAGCTAGCTGTTCAAACTTGCCTTGTGTACAAACGTGCTAAGTTTGGAAATGTACAGTGTCCATTTTAGGACATCCTCACACATCAGTCGTCCTCGAGTCAAGAATCAAGTATCAGCCACTCAATTCTCTGGTATCAGGATCATTACTCACCCCACCCTCAGTCAATCATCATTTCTCCTCCTCACGCCTCCTCCTCAGCCTCAGTGCTCCGACATCAAGTCTCCTGATCAGGCATCAGCTATCACGCATCAGGCCTCAGTTATTGTGCATCAGGTATCAGGTCTTGTTTTTATGTTACAAAATCACGCATCACCCACTGAACCAGATCTTCATTAAAATAAGGAACAGCTCTTAGTGATGCAGTTGGGTCACTGCACTTCGGTGTGGGGGACCTGGGTTTAAATCCTGCTTTAGCAATCTCTGATACAATACATTGTTTTTTTTACCTTTCTTAATTGATTGAAATGCATTGTTACAGCAATGAAATGTGCTGTGTTTATGTAACAACCTTCGTGGTTCATCTTTCGTGTTTTCTCAGTTCAATTGTGTTCACATTGCAATAATCAAGTGAGCTTGGTTCATTTTGTATGAATAAAACACCAGATATTTACATTTTACATGATTAGTGCATCTACAAAATGGCATCATAATATGTAAAATATCAAATATATATGGCAGTCTGTATCATGAATGCATCCTATATTTAAACGTACTGTATGCAGTTATTGAATACAACAATAGGCTACTTTACTTGTAAATATTATAATCAGTGTTGTGATGCCGAATGATGATTGTATTACCTATATAAAAATATTACTGCTACTGCCATACCTTTAAAAATATAGTGCTACTTTACATAATACATTAAGCGTAATGGTGGGGAATTCATGAAGGGTTTTTACAGCAATTCGTATTGCTGACACTTATTTTCTCACACAAAGTACAAATAAGCCACAAAATGAATGAAAAATTACTCACTCACACGCAGCATCTTTAGATCAAATTGTAGGCTCTGATGTATACTTGTTAACTTTAATTAGCATTTTTGTCGATTTAGAAAAAAAAAAAGGAAAATACCTTTGTAATAACCTCAGTGAATATAGCCCACTATTGGATTATTGTAAGATTACTGATGTTACCATTAACAATAAGTAAATTAACAAATACATAAGAATGTGGATGCTATCTTAACTCGGTGGAACTGTACAGCCAAAACTACTACACGTTATTTCCAGTTGGTTGAAATGTGGGGTTCGTTGCCTGATTGCATTGAACCAAGACATTCCATTGTAACATTCTAGTTTTTCAAGCGAACCGAACTCAGTTCTTTTGCCAAACGGACTGAAACTACCTCTTTCAGTGGTCTCAGTTCGGTTAATTTGCCAAACAAAACTTGTTATTCACACTCTTCTCCAAATGAACTGAACCGAGTACAAAAAAAACCCTTCTAGTTTGAACATGCCCTTGGTTTTCAATAGTGCTGGGGTGCGTCTATTGCAAAGGTGCAGTATACAGTGAGGGAAAACAGTATTTGATCCCCTGCTGATTTTGTACGTTTGCCCACTGACAAAGAGTCTATAATTTTAATGGTAGGTGTATTTTAACAGTGAGAGACAGAATAACAACAAACAAATCCAGAAAAACGCATTTCAAAAAAGTGATAAATTGATTTGCATGTTAATGAGGGAAATAAGTATTTGATCCCCTATCAATCAGCAAGATTTCTGGCTCCCAGGTGTCATTTATACAGTTTATACCTGTATAAAAGACACCTGTCCACAGAAGCAATCAATCAATCAGATTCCAAACTCTCCACCATGGCCAAGACCAAAGAGCTGTCCAAGGATGTCAGGGACAAGATTGTAGACCTACACAAGGCTGGAATGGGCTACAAGACCATCGCCAAGCAGCTTGGTGAGAAGGTGACAACAGTTGGTGCGATTATTCGCAAATGGAAGAAACACAAAATAACTGTCAGTCTCCCTCGGTCTGGGGCTCCATGAAAGATCTCACCTCGTGGAGTTTCAATGATCATGAGAACGGTGAGGAATCAGCCCAGAACTACACAGGAGGATCTTGTTGATGATCTCAAGGCAGCTGGGACCATAGTCACCAAGAAAACAATTGGTAACACACTACGCCGTGAAGGACTGAAATCCTGCAGCGCCCGCAAGGTCCCCCTGCTCAAGAAAGCACATGTACAGGCCCGTCTGAAGTTTGCCAATGAACATCTGAATGATTCAGAGGAGAACTGGGTGAAAGTGTTGTGGTCAGATGAGACCAAAATCGAGCTCTTTGGCATCAACTCAACTCGCCGTGTTTGGAGGAGGAGGAATGACCCCAAGAACACCATCCCCACCGTCAAACATGGAGGTGGAAACATTATGCTTTGGGGGTGTTTTTCTGCTAAGGGGACAGGACAACTGCACCGCATCAAAGGGACGATGGACGGGGCCATGTACCGTCAAATCTTGGGTGAGAACCTCCTTCCCTCAGCCAGGGCATTGAAAATGGGTCGTGGATGGGTATTCCAGCATGACAATGACCCAAAACACACAGCCAAGGCAACAAAGGAGTGGCTCAAGAAGAAGCACATTAAGGTCCTGGAGTGGCCTAGCCAGTCTCCAGACCTTAATCCCATAGAAAATCTGTGGAGGGAGCTGAAGGTTCGAGTTGCCAAACGTCAGCCTCGAAACCTTAATGACTTGGAGAGGATCTGCAAAGAGGTGTGGGAAAAAATCCCTCCTGAGATGTGTGCAAACCTGGTGGCCAACTACAAGAAACATCTGACCTCTGTGATTGCCAACAAGGGTTTTGCCACCAAGTACTAAGTCGAAAGGGTCAAATACTTATTTCCCTCATTAACATGCAAATCAATTTATAACTTTTTTGAAATGCGTTTTTCTGGATTTTGTTGTTGTTATTCTGTCTCTCACTGTTAAAATACACCTACCATTAAAATTATAGACTGATCATTTCTTTGTCAGTGGGCAAACATACAAAATCAGCAGGGGATCAAATACTTTTTTGCCTCACTGTAGTACAATAGTGAATAATACCAAGTCTCTCAGTATGGCACTGTGAGGCAACATAACAGTTCAGAAAAAAGATTTGGATTATAATTAAAAGGCTAGGATAAATAATATACTAACTGAATATTTGAATGTGTCAGGAAAATTTGAAATTAAAGAATCAGAAATAGGTGGATTTCAGTTAAGGATACCAATGAAGGAATACATCGTATATAGAAGAGTCTGATTATTGTTAATGTGTTTAGGATAATTATTTGTCATGTCTGTATTACCTAAAGATCTGGATGTTTAAAAACTAAATCATGTTAAAAAGGAAAATCTTTTTTTAATATTTTCATTAAGGAAACTGGAAACTTATCTTTGGTCTTTATATATATGTATATATACAAAATCCTGGAAAAGATGTGTCCGAATGTCATTCTGTCAAGATTAATTACTGTGGATTTCCCCTGCTGGTCCACTATTATCTGTTAAAATTGTGAATGTGCTTTGACTGCAAAAATATTTTAATAAATGGCTTTATAATTGCTTTCGAAATCACAAGATTGTTATCATTATCACCAAACCCTTATCAACAAGGCAGCTAAACAGACTAAACATTTTGACAGCTATATCAACAAAACTGTGCATGATTTCATATCTTATAAAATAGTATAAGGTGACATTTAAATGTATATAATAGCCTCAACATTTTTTCAAGCCCTTTAATAAGAAAGTGCACATGCACTTCATTCTATGCAAACTACACTGTGGTCCAAAAAGTAACAATTCTGTTCCATTTCACCAAAAAATATAGTCCCAACATTAATAGTAATTCAGGTGCTTTTTGGTTAATTTGAGCCTCTTCTTTTTTGAGATGCAGGCCAGCAGTATATTTGGAGTAAAAAAGAATTGAAACTTACGCATCACAGAACTTCACACCTGCTGTGAAGTATGAAGACTGAATTGTTTTGTTTTGGCTCTGTTTTTGAACCTCTGTCCTGATGCTCTTGTTAGAATTAAGGGATAGATCGATCAAAACATACCAGTATATTTTAGTCAATAAACCTCTGTCCACTGGTTTAAGCTTCGTCTCAAATGGACTCTCCAGTAAGATAACATATTCAAGTGTAAGACTAAATGGTTAGGGTAGCACACAATCAAAGGTTCTCGATTGGTCAGCACAATTTCCAGCCTTTATTTATTTGTATAGATTAACAGAGTGTAGTAGAATACAAGTTTATTATCACTCAATATACTGTATATGTTTATGAAATGGCAATGTTTCAGTCTCGGGAGTACACAAATAACATCAGAAAAGTTACTGCAGCAGAAAAACTAGGGACATGCAATTCTCTAAACAGTGACATATTTAAATGAAGTAGCTGTTTTGACCACCATGCCAGTAGGAAATTCAATGGAAAATTATTAGTATTTGTAAAATATAAAGGTAACTGATGCACTATACTGAATATATATATATATATATATATATATATATATATATGAAGGTCAAACACACAAGGAAACATCTGCAACTATCTTCCCTTTCCAGTTCCTAGAAATGCAGTTTTCCAAGAAACTCGTCAAGCTACTCCGTCAAAGAGAACGTAGCAGGGAACAGACAATATGGTATTATACCACCATGTGTTACAGCTTTTTACAGGTATCTTACTAAAAAGCTCTAGCAACATATGTGGGGGTATATCATCATATTTTACTGCTTATGCTTTAAGAACCCTTGTGAATGAGCATGTTTTACTGTAGTTTTGTTCCTATCATGGTCATCTTATATTTATAAATGAAGGCTATTTTAGGTTTCTAAAAATGTTTATGACCTGATTAGTAGCAGCTCCTGATCATAAATTTAGGTGGGGCAGATTCTGGATTGTATCGTAGGCTATATGATTAACCTTCGATTGATTGACAAATTAAGTCTGCGCTGCTATATTAGCTTGTCCAAGCATGGCAAGTTTCATTGCACAGCTAAGATGAGCTTTGCTAGATTCGTGTTTTTTAGCCTTTTCAGAGAAGTGCTTTAAATCACAAACACCTACGCTACTCCACACATCCCCCTGTCCCCCTGTTAAAGAACGGAAAAGCAAACATGGGAAACAGAAAACTTTATTCCGTTTAGCACAACCAGACAGCCAAGACTTTTTGTCATACCATGACCTGGAAAATGTCCTATTGAACAACCTACTATTGTCCTTTGTTTGTTGTACGATTTTTATGTCTGGCTTGTCGGGGCCAAGTTGTTTGATGGCCATTTTCTCGCTAACTGACAATCTCTCAAACAAGTTCTGTAACAGAAACTCAACGCTATTGCACACGGGATACACGGTGCCACTCGCCATCTTTGACACAGACTCATATACCCTTTGCTGACACGGAATGATATAGCATTGTCCAGAACTACGTTCATGTAATGTAAAAACACGCGGGGCAGTCCCATATCTGCCCATATGGCTCTCTATTAGAGCGCGCTGCATTTCCATTTTTCACCACAGATTTACATTGGAAAAATGTGGGGCGCTGTTGAGCTCGGGAGGGCTCAGAGACCAGCTGCCCCGCTTAGTGCAATCATTAATATAGTCACCCTGTCAACCGAAGCCATGCGCTAAATTTCAACATATAAATCCCACTTTACGACTTAAAATAGTCTAGAAACTCCGAAAATATTTTTGAAATAATGATGAACACATTTTGTATTTTGCTGTTAAAACCGGAAAACATTGCCACAAGGACGCTAATGTTAGGGCATTTTCATTGCAGCTCACATTGCTAAACTATTAAGCAATTGAATGAAAGTTAATTTGAATAAATTTGAAAAATAACATATTGGTCGGTCAGTTGCAGCTGTAGTTGCAAAATATTCCTTCAGAAACAAATAGTCACAACATTTATAGTTAATTAGAAATTTTGACATTAAAAGGTTCTGATAATATCGGGAAACAATAATAATATGAGAGTCTGACAAGAGATGCGTGAGAGTTGACAGGTCTTCTTTTATTGCTGCTGTTATTGTTTCCACATGTCTTCTAATAGGAAGGTATTTTTGCTTAGACTAAAATGTATTGAACGAAGTTGTTGTTAGATAAATATTAATCAATTATAAATTATTAATTTACGGGAAAACGATTTGTGATAGAGACGTGCATTTTTAGCTGTGCAGTTGAGATTCTGCTGAAAAGAACCATGTGTGGTTTGTTTACATTACATCTTTGCTGGCGTTTGCGCAACTGCAGAACATAGGCATAGTACTGACCAAAGGAAAAGACGTTACTATGTATCTGTCATCAGCCTAGAGATCTTATATTTTTTACCCAATCATGGACCATAAGTCTACGAATATCTAGCCCATCCCAAGACCTTCTGAAAGCCCTGGAACTCAGCTGACCAAGCAGGTGTCAGATTACTCGCTGCTCCAGAGTGCACTGGTTAGAATGCAGATGAGAGACGATTTTACAGCGCATGTGTTGCATGATATGCTATTACTTGGTAAGTAAGTTACAGTAAGTAATACTTACATTTTGCAAATTTTCAATTTTTTGTTAAAAATCCGCAGCCGCAGATTCTGTCTGGCCCTGCCCATTGGTAGGTCAAAGTTTTGACTTTGCTCTGAGGCTACATAAAGTGATGTGTTGTGTTGTTGTGGCCAGCAGAGGAAGATACTGGAAAGCATTATCAATTATTTCACTAAACACATCTGTTGGGTTTTATTTCAACTTAGCATTTGTGTCTACCATTTCAATCCTTTACAGTTGTTACAAAATTAACACACAAACGGAAGTCAGAGGATCACAGAATGCAGGTGGAACAAAAGTTCTGAACAACAAAAGACACATTTGTCCTGAGGACTGAGTTTTGGAAATACCGACTCGGTAGGAGACTAGTACACGTCTTTCCTGAGGTGCTACAAGAGTCTGCTAGCTTTTCATTTTCCATAAAACTGGGCCATTACCCAGCCCTTGATAACCTCTTTCACCCTACTTGTCTCCAGGGGGGCTTTGGCAGAAGGGAAAATAAGCCCCATGATCAAACAGTTGTCCTCTGGAAGGTAACATATCTCTTGGGACTCATGACAGAGGTGATTACATATCTATCTTAAAACAGAACCTAGTGATGCTTTTCATAGCATTGTGCATTGTGTGTATAAAAGAAAATACCCTTACAGTTATGGGCAAGAAACAGATTGTAATCATATTGCAATTGTAAATTATATATATATATATATATATATATATATATATATATATATATATAGTAGCTAAAATATACTGGTTAATAAAAGCAGTAATAGAATGACAAAAAAAGTGATTTTTAAACTAACTAAAACCATATTTGACCCCTCCTCACAAATAAACCTATCAATAAAACAAACATACAATTCTGGCATTGTGTTCTTCATCTTTTCATGCTTGAAAAAATAAATAAATATGTATTATCACAAATTATTTATGGATGATGATTCCTAAAGTTTATCTCTTTACTGTATTGTTTTTATGTTTTCAAAATGATTTTACTGCAGTGACCTGCCAAGTCTTAAAGAGGTTACATTACCATTTCAGCATAACTGTTTCCTCATGAGTATGATCCAGTGCACATGAGGAAAGATGTTCCACCTCTTAAATTACTTTTTTTTTTTTTACACTGTACAAGTATATATTCTGCCTGGAGGAGGTAGACCACTAATTTAATTGAATTTGTTTCCTGAAGAAATCTGAAATGTAACATATTTCAACATATCAAATCTATAGTTAGACAATGATTACAAATGTAAAGGGATTTTTGTGTTTGTTTGGTTGTTGTTTTTTTGTTATGATTTGCACAATAAACTCATGCAATTCTAATTTAAAATATACAAACAAGTTTGTTACTATATTTAAATAAAATATATTAGAGCCTTAGCTTAGCTTCACATCAAACACAGAATATCATCTAAATTGCAGAATGCCTAATTTAATTTGCTCTCTTTAAGAAAATGTTTTTTAAGTTACCTTTATAACAACATTTTCAATATTTTTCAGAAAAGATTTTTATTTATTTTTTTATTCAGGAATAGTTTCAAAATACATGGACAGAAGCTCCCATTCAGTTGCATTGATTTACTTCTATTTTTACTGTGCCGTATATCATTCTGCCAGTTATTTTTAACTTTGATGCTACGACAGACTGCGAACAACCATTCCAACCTCATTTTATGACATACTATTTTTAGGCAATTTATTTGTTCTAATTTCCTCTTAAAAGGTTTGATTCAAGCTTTGTCAGAGCATGTAAAACATAGGCACGGAAGTTTCTTGTGGGCACTTAATTTGATTGATAGATTTCATAAAAAGCAAACAAGCTTTGAGAAATTCAAGTTCGGTATCCTTTCTGATAAAAAATTAAAAGCTGCATACAAAGGGGTAGATTGTTAGGCATCTTATTGGTGAAATGCAAATGTGATGGAACTGTAAGCTGCTTATAGTCTTTGCCGTCTCACTCAACAACAGAGTCAAATCTTACTCCTCTCTGCAGACATGTGAGAAGATACCTACAAAGACATCAGGTACAGTTCTAAAGAAAAAGGGTTAATTTCTTTCCTTATGCCTTGTATTACTTTTATGTTAATTCCATAAAGTCTAACAGAAACCTGCCATGTATAAACATTCACAACATGTATGTATGAACTATTCCTTCTTGCCATTATGTCATAGGATAAGCCCTCCTGGATCATATCCTGTGAGATTGCATAACCCTTCAGTCAACGCTGTTAGGAAAGTCTGCCAACATATGTCACAAACATAATCTGTTGGTGTCATATTAAAACAAGGTGTGAACATCCTTCCTCGGGAGGTGGACGGTGGTGCACATGTAGAGTGAGCCAATGCTTAGTCACCACCATGGTGGCATGCACAGCACGCAATGCAATGCTTGAATAGTAATACATAGCTGTGACACAACCTTGACAATTGTGGAGATCAGTTCTGCCAATCATAGTGGCACCATCTCCTACTGATCTTTAGTAACCACTACAGGCTGATATTGTTTTCCCACACTACCTATCTTGAGCAGGAACCATTTAAGAACATGTTATGATACCCATGGATGATGAGACATGGTTGATGTCATCTGCACAGGTCTAAACGTGCTTGTCACCAGGGGAGGAGTTGAGTTTGTGTGCTCAGAAACATGCTGCATTAAAGTGATCTGTCATGTTATCGGGTTTGTCATAAAACTAATGTCATATCATGTTGACGAACTCTTACCATTTTTTAAATCTGTTGCATATCAAGTTGCTGAAGTCTACCCTTACCATTAAATGGTGGCTGGATGTTTTGTCATTGCAAAGAAAGCATGACCTTTAGTGCATGTCTATGTTCATGGCAAAATTACAGACCCATATAAATTTTATAAAAATATATACACATGGATTGACATTCAAATAAACACATGCAATTCAAAAAGACTAAAATGGTTAAACTTATACTGAATTATCTTTTACCTCTTTGATTGTAATCCAACATCCAAACGAGAGAATTAGAGTTTGGCTCTGGACTTTGTTTGATTTTGGATTATGTTGAGAAATACAAAACAAGAGATAATATATGTAGAGAGTAGCAATTCACAGTATAAGATATATTGAATATGCAGCTACTTTGGGATATGCTATGGTCATAAGTGGTCTTATTGTCAAAGCTGCTTGCAATCAACAGCAGGCTTTAAAAATGATTTTGCTTTCCCTATGGCTTTTTCTGTTGATTGCAATTGGAATAACATCTCTGACAAATGCATTAACATATCAATGTCATCCTTAAATAGTTTTCTTGGGCAATTCATGAAACCCTTCATCATATAAAAAGATTGAGTATTGGCAATTGCAGCCATCTCAAAACACTCAAGAATTTAAAATACTGCAAATGTCACATTTACAAACACTGATAATTCCATTTTTAGCAGCTGAGCTAAAGCTGAAGAGCGAAAAATAGATAACAGACAGAATATTTCTGTCAGTTGAAAATATATTTATGTTATAAAAAGAAACCCATAAAAACACACAAACAAATGTCATCTCTAGAGGACTTAAGTTGACAAGTTGCTGTCAGAAGTTTAAGTACCTGCCATCAGCACAGACAACTCCAGTATTTCTGTGAGCATCTCCTGTGAGATACACAATTTATAACACGGTAACCTCTTCAAATTGATCAGATCCCAATCCCATACAGTCTCAAGCATCTCGTCTCCCTTAGTTTTGATGCCTTTGAATAGTTTTGTATTTACTTACAAATAAATGGGTTAACTCTCTATCTGTCTAGTTGAAGTACAGCTGTGTAAAATAATTATTCTGATATTTACTATTAGAGATTTAAATAGAACAGATATATACATTAAAGAGTTTCCTCTCCTATATTAAAGCATATTTGTTTTGTTTGTTTGTTTGGTGTTGTTGATGTTATTGTTCTTTGGGTGGTTGGGTTGTAAGAATCGTTCAGTTAATCAGCACCCACAAGGGGTTGCTCACAGAAATTTATTATACCTAATTTCCTAATACATTTTTAACAATTCATGTATATTACATTGTGTGTATGTGGGTTGTAGCAACCAGCATACTGTGGGTTTAATCAACAGAATTGATATGAAGTGCTGAATTATTTTACTCTGACCCTTCAGAGACATGCCGATGCAATAAAATGCATTAAGATGTTCTGTGTTGTCTCTAAAACGTATAAAC